>NW_020941197.1:4078441-4457559 GCF_900497805.2 Vombatus ursinus | reverse complement strand
AAGGAAAACACAGGGTTTTTCCCTAACCTATAACACCAAGTGAATTTAGCAAACATAAAGATTAGAATTTCTAACAGAGTGGCCGTTGCTTCATGTGCTTCAGAAATGTTTTCACCTCCATGTCTTTAATAATGCCATTTTCAGGTGCCTCCTGCTAACCGCACTTCGGATCAGCAGTACTGTGTCATACCCAGTACCTCCAACACAGAAGGCCTGCCAGCCACTAAGGTGCAGGTTGAATTGTAAATTCGCTGATAAGAATCATTAGGGAAAGAACATTCCTGGCAAGATGTAAATTTGTCCTTTAAAGGGCACAAGGGTTTTTTCTTATTCCTCTCCAAGGCATCTTGCATGCTAAATATTCCATCAGAAATTCGATGCACAGCTGATCACACCCTTTGAGACAATGTTGTTTGTTTTTTTCAAGCATCATCAACACATAGTGTCATAGGGTTTATTTCTCCCCGTCTTATCGTTTAACCTTCATGGCCTAAGTGAGTGGTTTTTCAGCTATTTTAGTGATTTATCTGCACCCCCGAGAGAGCTGCCCAACAGCCTGATGGAGGCACAATGCCAAAGTCCTTGAAATCTTTGATTCAAAGCATATCTAAAAATGGCACCAAAGATTCTGTCCCACACAACCCAGTAACTAAATTCACTCACTGCCAACAGCTACTTAGAGCACCTGAAAATGCTGCCTTCTTTTAAGTCGTTTTTTCTTAAGTGGTCACATGTTCCTATTTAATAGGGAGCCGAGCCTACTATCATGGGAAATGGTAGTGGCCCATAATGTCAGAAGACTTTATTGATTCCAGCACTTCAGACTCCTAACGCACAATCAGGTAGGAAAATCCTTGTCATTTATTTAAGTTATTTAGTCATATTCCACTTGCTTATAAGTTAATTCCTAGAAATAAGTTAAGCAGATAATAGGAAGAGTAGAATGGATTCTGCAACCATAAAAGAAGACCAATTCTCATTCCCTAGAAGCAAAAAGTAGCTGCCTCATTCCCAAATCAGCTCCTTTGTTCCCAAGGATTAGAGGGTTGACTATGTCATAATGTGATAACAGAGTGAGGTCTGCAAAGAGGAGTGAGGCCTGGTTATTTTTTTTTTGGGGGGGGGAGTGACTTATGAAAGAGATGGGTTCTAAAAAGGTCTATAACCATCCAAGAGAATATTTAAATGTAATACAAAGAGAAGAGGACTGCAGAGAGCCCAAGAGGACGTAGTCACTTGCCTTTGTCAGAGGAATACGTAATTGCTGCCGTGGAGGAAGACAGACGCTTACTGATGGGTGCCTCCAACTGCTTTGGAAGATTCATTGTAGAAGCTGAAAGTTTGTCACATGCTGTAGAGAGATACATGAAAAAAAAACAAGTTTACATTCATACATTCATACAGAGCAAGAAATCAATACATTTTTCCTTTCCTACCTCATCTGTGGACCTTTTTTAATAATAGCTCTGAAATAGCCAACTATGTACTTATTACCCTAAAAATCCAATTGTTCTAATTTCAAATATCCAGTCTCTTCAACAATTAACTACTACAGTGAAAGATTTCCTTTCTTCCATCTCAACATTTCAATTCTACAAAAACTAAAGTTATAGTAAATTCTCATGGCAGATCGTCTTAAGAAAAGCAGTGTGGCAAAGAAACTAGAGCTGGCCTTGAAATTAGAGACACCTGGGTTCAAGCCCCATATATCTCCATACATAAAAGCTGTGTGACCTTGGGCAAGTCACTTAACCTTTCAGTCCCCCAGGCAATGCTCTGAGACTATAATTTGCTCAAGAGTTGCCAATCTATATTGGTAGAGGGAGCTTCCTAACCAGGAGCTCCCTACACCAGTCAATTCACAAGTTCCAACCTTCCAAAAGGGATCAAAAAAGCTTTTTTCATAGTATATTTGGAAACAAACAAAAAACCCATATGGACCAATTATAGTTCTGTTCTAAATTTAACTGCCACTGGGAAAAAAAATCTGTAAAATAAAAATACTCAGCCCAGGAACTGAAAAGACTACTCCATCCGGCAACTCTCCAGCTTGGGAAATTTAGGTTATCTTCTACTGTGCTACGGACACTCGTTTAAAAATCAAAGAAATCCTTCAGGAGCAGGCTTCAGAATCCTTTTATCACGAGACAATCACCAAACAGATAATCCAGAGTGACTCTTTTAAACAGCTGGACCTTGAATCTTAGTGGTCAAGATTCTCAGGATCTTAATGATGTCCATTAAAACTCAAGTCGAAACTAAAACTTCAGTTTTGGTGGTTTCCCAGTGGGGAGTTCTGCCTCTCTCCCTACAATAATACATCCTAAGCCTAAGGGGAAAAGTACAGGTGCTGTAATTAACCCTGCCCATCTACGGAGGCTCCTAGGCAACAAGACTGGTGATGATTCTCTTTAAAGGGGAGGCAGAGAACTCAAAACTCCTATTTTTGTTCATGTAATATGACCATCTGCATTGCTGGTAATTACTGCACCCATTTTTTAAGCCCTTTTTATCAGCAGCAAGTATACTCCCATTTCTAAAGATACACTTTAAATGGAAAGAAACAAAGGTATGCTAGCTCCCATCCCTGTTCTAGACAATGCAATCTGTCAACCCTTTATTTTACAACAAAATGCCTACCAGACAGATACTGAAACCAAGGACAAACCCAGAATACGAATTTGTAGTCTTCCAACACCATTTCTCTTGATAAGGCTTCCTTGCCATCCTTTCTGCCATACCTACCGCCTAAGTCTATCCAGTGACACAAACATAGTACAGGCACCCCCATTAAGCATTCTATACAAATGAAATGTTCTCTAAATGGAAATAATGGCATATAAGTTAACCTAGGCACCTTCTGTAGAGGATACTCAAAAGATGTGCCTAGGACAGGCTCAAACAACATCCACACCAAGTCAATGAATTTACTGGGCTGTTTGAGTCTGGAGTGAGTAGGAGCTAAGTATGAGATGTATTCACCTCACCCAAGGAAAATGTAGGCATGCATTGACATCACCATGACAAAACAATGGAAGAGTTATAGCTCTGTTAAAAAAAAAAAAAAGTTACACAGCATCAGATGAAGATGTACATTTAAAAGGCGTGGTTAAGACAGACAAGGTTGGTGGATGAATTGAAGTGACTGGAAATAGTTATCACAAAACACCATGGTACTGTGATACTCTGAAATACCATTGGAGTCATCAGTAGCAGCAGCAGAGGTCACGGGGTCTGGAGGAAGGGTGCTGGCCGCTAAACCTAGAGGAGGGGGTGGGGCATTTTCTGATTCACCTACACAGCAGAAAATCAGAGCAAAGAGAGGAGAAAAATAACCTGATGTTTTTATTTCATCGCTGTTAGTTCTTTAAAAAAAAAAAGTTTACTAGAGCTATTAGAAAAAGTAAGTGAAAGAGATTGCTGGGTTTTTTTTTATTAAAAAATATGTATTTTTTCTACTGCAGTATACCACAAAACAGCATATCTCACACAATGTACTGTCAACAGTTAAACATGCCCATTCCAGAAAGACCTATATAATGCATTTATAGTTTATTCATAAAAAGAATAGTAACCTTATTATTCAAAGAGACAAGCATTTTAAAATGCAGTCATGTTTCATTTAGCAGATAAAAAAGCTACCTTTAAAGATGATCAACTTTATAAAGAAATTAAGACTATGTCTTAGAAACTTGAAAGCTAACATCAACTAAATAATGACATAAACCATTTTGCTTTGAAAGAAAATTAAAAGAGCAACAAAAACAGATGATGAGGGGGAAAAATCCCTTTATAAATGGCAAATGCTGCCATACATTTTTAATGGCCCAGTGTCTGGCACATAGCAGGCACTTAAAAAAATTTTTTTGTTGCCTGATGAACTACTAGACCCTAGTCATTAAAAATATCCATAGCCCCATGTTTATTAGCCTGAATTGATTTCTCGTGCTTGTAAAATCAGTTACTTAAAACATCCTTTTCTCCCTTTTAACAACGAATATCTGTGATCTCTGGTGTCTGAGCCATATTTAAAAAAAACAAAAACAAAAAACAACCTTAAGAACTAGTGCCCCATCTTCCCATGAATCAATATCAGCAGCAATTCCTGCAAGTTTAATAACTGCAAAGCTTCCACATTCCAAGTGGGCCCACCAGTGGAAAAGACCCCAGCAACCATGCAGTCAAGCACCTCGGCTGTTGCTATTGGGGTGGTTTCATTCTGCAGGATCTGCAATGCAGACAAGACAACCGGCTTCACTCACCATCTCTTTCTGAAGAGCCCGAGCTGGAAGCGAGCGCTCCTCCCCAGGACCACCGCTTCTGCTTCTGCTCCAGCTGCTGCGCCCGCTCCAGGGACCGCCGCATCATGGCTTCTAGGCGTTGCTGAGAAGTTGATGTAATAAGGTATTAGTCAAAAGGGGTGTGTGTGTGTGTGTGTGTGTGTGTGTGTGTGTGTGTGTGTGTGCTGAAGGAGGGGTGAGGTGTTGCTGGGGTGAGGAAGAGAAGATGAAAAACAAAACAGCTCTCCTCTGGCCAGCTGTTCTTAATGCTTAAGGAGGGAGAAGAATGGTCTTTTCTTGGCTTACACAGATGGATATCCCGGAGAGTGGAATCAAAAGGAATCTGTGGCAAAGGACCAACTCAGAGAAACTGTCAGCACTAAAACTACCTACCTCTAAAGAGAGCCCTTTCTTTTGTCTGCAGAACCCTGAGGTCAAGAGAAAGGCCTAAGTAAATAACCTAGAGCTTGTATCACTGCCGAACATCTAGTCCCTCTGGGAGGAACTGCCACTGAGCTGCTCTGGCCTTAATTTGTTTAAGAATAATGCTTGACAAGAGTTAACTCCTTCTTGCCTACACCAAACCATCCCCATGCACAGGAGCAGCCCACAACTGGGGGTGGGTGGGTGAGGATGTCTCGGATGCACTCAGATGCAAGAGTTCAATTAGTAGAACACCAATCAAGGGCTGGTTCCAGACAAAAACAAACAAACAAACAAATATTCTATTTTCATTGAGAGGATGCAGACGAAAACATTGCTCGCCCATATTCCTACCACATAGGGAGTTTTTATGACCTTGATAAGAACTTTTATGAGATGAAGAGAGTGAATCCATTCTGTAAAGGAGAAAGCTGCTTTACGAAAGATCGAAATGGAAAAGGACTACTTTCTACTACATTCTGCATGCTATAGTCAGGGGTTAATGTTTTATGCTTCAAAACTGAGCAGACCCATCATCTCTAAACCCCTACCCCCACCACCTAGAACAAAGCAGCCAAAGATAACCGTCCTATTTTTATACAGGGCAGCAGACAAATTCCACACAAATCCAAACTACCCACCTATGCAGAGGAGAGAAGACCAAGACACTTCAGAAATGAAAATAAGAGAATAAACTTTTTTTTACTCTCAAGTCAAAAATATAGCCATCATGCACCAGAAAAGGATCCCATCCCACTGTTACCTTGGGAAAGCCAAGGGAGAGGAGAGCTCAGTAGCTGGAAGCATTTCTCTGCTTGGCTCACAAAAGCTGCTGCCCTAATTCTACAAACCAGCCCTGCCTCCTTCCACAAATGACACTGCAAATACTCAATTCTCTTCCGGTGCCAGGTTTGGGACAAGGGTAAGAGAAAAGGTAACTTCAGCGGCTCCACCATCCCAGACACACAATAAACCAAAGCCTGGGCTTTCCAGGAACCGTGCACAATGGGTAAATCAAACATGACTTCAAAAGTCAGACTAGAAAAATGATTTTTCTATTTTCTAAACTGGAGAAGCAAAAAAAGCCAACAAAATCTTCAAATGATCCTTACTTTAGCTAGGTGATTCACAGGATAGGGCAGCTAGGTGGTGCAGTGCTAAGCCTAGGTCAGGAAGATGAGTTCAAATCCAGTCTCAAACACTTACTAGCTGTGTGACCCTGGCCAAGTCATTTAACCCTTTATGCCTCAGTTCCTCATATGGAAAAAGAGCTGGAGAAGGAAATGACAAACCACTCCAGTATCTTTGCCAAGAGAACCCCAAATGGGGTCATGAAGAGTTGGGCACGACTCACATGACTTAACAACAGCAATGGGGAGAGGCATGCATTCTGCACATCTCCAGCTCTTCCAAGGCTGCTTCTTCCTGAAAGACTGAATGTCTCACGGGACAGGCGATTTAAAAAAAAAAAAAAAAGGAGAGATGTTTTATCTTTTAGTCTGAGTACACTATTACACCTATTAATAACTACTTCATCAGCTTTTGGTTTGGGAAGTTAATATCTGGAGATTTCATGAGAAAGAGTTGGCAGCCGCAGACTCGTTTCCCACGGGGAGGTTACAATAAAACATGGCCTGGAAACCACCTGACTGAAAGAGTCTCGGTAAAAACATTCAGGCTTTAGGTTGAATTAAGAAACTTCCCTTTCCTTACCATTTTACCCCAGGGACAGCATCCCTGTAGATCAGAGCTGGAGGATGCAGGCAAAGCATTGTGGGAAATCTGCCCCACTGCAGGGTGACTGCAGCACCTGCGTGCAGGAATAAAGGAAGAAGGAGGAGCAGAAGGACCTTCTTTCAGGATTTCAACCATAATACTCATGATAATCACTGTCAATAACTCTGGGAGAAAAGAATCCTTGGGATCCCAGGCACTTGGCTGGCTGCTGATACGGTTAGCTCTCTTCACTCTAGAGCAGGGAGAGGCAACCTATGGCATTATCATCAACACAGGGGATGGTTTGAATGATGTGGCCAGGACCAGCACTAGCAGCTAACTGGGGGAGGGTGGCAGGTAGGGAGAAGCTGCAGAGGAGAAACAAGAAAAGGCTTCATGTGGGGAAGGTGACATCTGAGCTTTGAAGGAAACTAGGAATCCTAAGAGGCAGAAACAAGGAATGTATGAATTTCAAGAATGAGGGACAGTCTGTGCAAAAAGATAATGGAGATGGCAGATGGAATATCTTCTTTGTGTCGGGGACATTAAGACCACCAGTCTGGCTGGATCAATAAATCAGTCAACATTTATTAAGCACCTACTATGTACCAGGCACTGTGCTAAGCTCTGGGTCAAAAATTCATTAAAGGAGGGGCAGCTAGGTGGCACACTGGCCCTGGATTCAGGAGGACCTGCGTTCAAATATGGCCTCAGACACATAACACTTACTAGCTGTGTGGCTCTGGGCAAGTCACTTAACCCCAATTACCTTGCAAAAAAAAATTCATTAAGGGGAATAATATTTAATAAGGCTAAACGGTAGGTTAGAGTCAGGTTGTGAAGGCTGTAACTCCTTAAATGCCAGGAGTTTGTATCTGATTTTAGAGGTAACAGAAAGTCACTAGAACTTCGTGAGCATGGAAGTGACATGGTCAAACCCGTGTTTTAGCAATACCACTTTGGAATTTGTGTGGTGGAATTTGTGTGGAAGAGAGATAGGAAGGAAAGGAACTTGACACAGGAAGACCAATTACTCGGCTATAATCCAGGCAAGAGGAACTGAGGGCCCTGAGCTAGGGTGGTGGTCTGTGCGTGGAGATGAGGAGGAGGCAGTCAAGAAATATATGGCAGTCGTATCCACATGACTTGGAAACGACTGGATCTGGGGAATGAGGCTGAAAGAAAAGTCAGGGATGGCTGAAATATTGTGAACGAGGTGACTAAACGTATGGTGGTGCCAAGAAGAAACATAGGTTAGACAGAAATGGTATGGAGTTTGGGAAAAAGTAGTAAGTTGTGTTTGGGGCATTTTGAGTTTGAGAGTCCTAAGGTTGAAGAATCAAAAGAATCTTATTAGATGTTGAAAGAACCTTAGAGACCATCTAGTCTAAGCCCCTGGTTTGACAGATAAGAAAACTGAGGGTGAGGTGAAATGATCTGAACAAGGTAACAGGTGTAGTAAATGGCAAAGCTGGGATTCAAAGGTTCTCCAATGCTAGATTTAGTAGAGGCAATGAGGTGGTGCGGTGATAGAATGCTGGGGCTGGAGTCAGAAAAACCCGAGTTCAAATCTGACTTTACTAGCTGGGCAAGTCACTTAACTTCTGCTTGCCTCAGTTTCCTCACCTGTAAAATGGGAATAATTATAGTACCCCCCCCCCCATTGTTGTAAGGATCAAATGAGATAATATTTGTGAAGTGCTTAGTACAGTGCATGGCACATAGTGGAAGCTATATAAATGTTAGCTATTAGCTATCATTACCACTGCACTTTGCTTCAGTATCAGCAAGCTCCCTTCTTCAGTGAAAGCACTCAATGGGGCAGCTAGGTGGTGCAGGGGATAGAGCTCCGGCTTTGGAGTCAGGAGGACCTGAGTTCAAATTTGACCTCAGACACTAAAATGCTTACTAGCTGTGTGTCCTTGGGCAAGTCACTTAACCCCAACTGCCTAGCAAAAAAAAAAGAAGTAAAGGTACTCAAGTGGCTATCCTCTGTCCCATTTTTGTGTTCAACATAAAAAGACAGTGTGGGGGAGTAGAAAAAGAAATAGTCTCAAAAGACCTGAGTTCAAGTTCTTGGCTCTGACACTTATCAATTGTATCACAATGGGCAGGTTATTTCACCTTTCTCAGGCCTCAATTTACCCATCTTTCTATAACACACAGGGCAACTCAAAGCCTGAGTGGGTGCTTAGAAAAGCAACTTCAGGTTCAAGGTATTCTGTCAGTCTGTACCAATTAAAAACCATAGCTCACGAGATCCCACAGGTGTGTTTTACTTTGACAGATCAGCCAGGTGGCGTAACTACTTCAAAGCAAAGGCCTTCAATCTTCTTGACTTTTAACAAACTGTTGCATGGACCTTCAGTTGTTATTACTATTGATTGTTATTTTGCTTGTTTTCAGAAAGTACGTTTTGTAAATTTATGTTTGTCTGCTATGTGAAATCAAAATATGTCAATAAAAACAAGGTAAACTTTTACCAAAAAAGAGAAAAATGCATGAGTAAAGTAGTAGGAGAACATTTTTTGCCATAAATATAGACTTAGCTTGTCATGCCTGGCCCACTGTACAAATGTACAAAAGAATCTTCTTGTCAATGTACAGTTCTACAAAGATAATAAGAGTGTTCCTGATGTAAGGACTACTTATCTCTCTACCAAGACTTTGCTTGCTTCTGATGTTTGTGTTTGTATCAACGAGAGGCAGATAATAAGGATAGTCTTCATCTGATCCAAGTGTTATTCATTTCTAAGTCTGTCGTTTGGATGTTGGGACTTATTTTTTCATAGAAACACTGGAAATCACAAATTGTCAGTGTTGAAGGAGACTTTAAAAGTCATCTAACACAACTTCCCTCCCAATGCATGAATCCATTCTGTAATATCCTTGAAAGCAGTCCTGTTTTTGCTTCTTCCTGTCCTGCTTTCTGCTCTCTTCTCTTCCTTCTGAAAAGAGATGCCTCAATGATCTCTTCTTTTTCTAGCTCTCTTTTCTATATTTGGCTACCTGGCCCCCTCCCCTTCCACTGCAAAAAAGAAAAAAGAAAAACCAAGTCCTTGCAACAAATATGCGTTAGTCATGGCTGAAATTTTTAGAAATGTCTTCATTATACGAAGCTAAAATCTACCTTCTGTTTTAACCTTCCTATACCTTTTGCCAAATGATCTGAGGTTTTCCCTCTGGAGCTAAATAGATTAAGTCTAATCCTTCTTCCATATGACGGTCCTTTAAATATTTGAAGACGTAGAGATCACTAAAATTCCTCAATCATTTTTTTTTCACATGAACTGTCCTTTAATATTTTAGAAAAATTAGCATTTTATTGATTTCTTTTGTTTGTAAGATGTAGGCATTTCTGGACATAGCCCAGTTCTCTCAGTGAGCCTTCCCCTTGTTAACAAAGAAAAACAGTTAAGCAAAATGAACCAGAACAGGGACCACATCAGACAGTACACCCACTGCACCCACAATCTTCTACCTCTCCAAGGAAGGGAGACAGAGGGAGATGCAATTGCTTCATCAGTGGCCAAGAATGGCCATTCCAAATATATAGTGTTGGTTTCATCTTTTTCTTCTTTTCACTATTGTGTATCATGAGGTATTTTATCATAGAGTCACAGATTTAGAGCTAGCATTACCTATTCCAATCCCTTTATTTTACAGGACAGAAAACTGAGGCCCAGAAAGGTTAAAGAAACTTCCCCAAGGTCATAAGGGAAGTAAATGGTTGAACCAGGATTTGAACTTAGGTCCTTGGATACCAAATCAATACCATTTCCAGAGTATCATTATTTTAATATATTATTTTCTATATACTTCAAGTCTTCATTTTTTTCTCTGAGTTCCTAATATTTACCATTTCTTCCTACACAAAATACTTAATTACATTCACATACTAAAATTTGTTTAGCCACTCTCAACAGATGTTACTCTGATTTATTTCTAGATTGTTGGTTTTTTTTTTGCAACCACAATAAAAATACTGCTATCAATTCTTTGGTATATATGAGACCTGTCTTACTGTCTTTAAACTCCTTTAGGTATGTACCCAGCAATGGCATCTCTGGTTCAAAAGGTGGGAACAACTTAGTGACTTTTCTCACATAACTCTGAATTGTTTTCCAGAATGGCTGGACCAATTACTCAAAGCTCCAACAGTGCTATTATCTTCCTATAACCCTTCCAACATCGACTATTGCTGTCCTTTGTCACCTTTGCCACTTTACAGGGTGTGAGGTAAAACTTCAGGGTGGTTTTAATTTGCATTTCTCTTATTATAAGTGATTACTGAGTAGTCTTTCAAATAATCATTGAGAGCTCACAATTTTTATTTCAAAAACTGTGGACTTAAAGATTACTGGGGAACACCCCTTTGATCCTACATAGTTGTGTTAGTTCTTTATATTTCTTGGATCTCAGACTTTTACTAGAGATATGTGATGCAGACTTTAAAAAAATATATTTTATTTTTTTATCCTAGCTGCAACGATTTCACTTGTGCCAAAGCCATTTAACTTTGTATAGTCAAAATTATCTAATTTTGCTTCTATGATCACACCAAGATCTTTTTTGGATACCAGTTTCTGCTACTTGATGTGTTAACTATTCTTTTTGTCTTCAGGCAAATCATTGACAGAAATTCTCAAGACAATAGGGCAGAATGATCTATATCTCAAAAACATCCACAAAAAGGGAAAAGGACTTATTTGTACAAAAATATTTATAGCAGCTCTTCTTGTGATGGCTAAGAATTGGAAATCAAATGGATGCCCATTAGTTGGGGAATGGCTAAACAAGCTGTGGTATATGATCATAATGGAATATTATTGTTCTATAAGAAATGACAAGCAGGATGACTTCAGAAAAACCTGAAAGACTTACATGAATTGATGCAAAGAAAAGTGAGCAGAACCAGGAGAATGTTATACACAGTAACAGCAATATTGTATGATGAAGACCTGTGAATGACTGAGTTATTCTCAGCAATACAATGATCCAAGACAATCCCAAAGGACTAATGATAAAGCATGCTATCCTTTTCCAGAGAAAGAACTGATATTATTTGAATACAGACTGAAGCATGCTCTTTTTCACTTTCTTTCTTTCATTCTTTTTCTTTTATTTGAGTCTGGTGCAAAAAGACTAATATGGAAATGTTTCACATGATTGCATATGTATAACCTATATCTGATTGCTTATGGTCTCAGGAAGAGAAAAGGAAGTATAGAATTTAGAATTCAAAACTTAAAAAAATGTTAAAAAATTGTTGCAACATGTAATTGGGGGGGGGAATAAAATTTATTTAAAAAAAAAAAAGAAAATTACATATTAACATTAAAAAAAAAAAGGGAAAGAGAACAGGGCAAAAGACAGAACCAGCCAGGGTTGGGTTGGTAAATGTTTAACAACCAGTTCTCCAAAAAGGGAGTAACCATTTTAAAGCTTAATCTGTATTACCAACATTCTTTCTACCATTTTTTATATTCTAGACAATCGGCAGTACAATATACCAAGCGCTGAGTTGTAGCTTTTGCCAGTTTCCAATGTAAATGGTCACAGTGAACATTTAACAACTTGCCTTTCAGAAACAGGTAGCAGCTGCCTCCATTTGCATGTTACTAGAGAAACTACTCTGCAGACTGCTGTCTGCCTGTTGAACACCATTTTGGGGGATAATCCCATTCATGTAAATAGTTACTTATATAGTAATAGTACTAATATCTACCTCACACATGTATGTATGAGAACTGTGAGAAATTTTGTGAAAGGCCTTCCTGAAATCTTGATATAACTTTGTCTATAGCATTTTTTTTTAACCTGCCGGTCTAGAAGCTTTGTCAAAGACTCATTCTTAGTGACCTTGTGATGGTTCCTAGTGATCACAGCTTTCCTTATAAATCATCCATTTAATCATCTGTCAAGGCTTTTTTTTTTTCCTCTTTCTATTAAAAATTCTTTGTAACAAAGAATGGCTTGCTGGGTAGGGGAAGGGAGAAGGTTACATTTGGAAATGATGTAAAAATAGAAAATATTATTATATTTTGAACAATCTGTTATAGAATTTTGCCAGTGATAGACATCAAGCTCATTAGTTTTTAATTTGTAAAAATCACCTTTGTTCCTTTAGACTTTGAGATCCTTGAGAGTAAAGACTGTCTTCTATCTTTCTTTGTATCCCCAGTGCTTAGCATAGAGCTTGCATAGAGTAGGTACTTAATAAATGTTTGTAGACTGACTGACTTTTAAAGAAGTGGGCCATTATCTTATATTCAGTCTTTTATCACCTCTTCCATGATACCTCCATGAGTGGTGGTTTAGAAATCACATTTACAAATTATACACACACACATACACACACACACACACAGAGCACATAGTAAGCACTACTTATATGTAGTGCTTATATTTGGTAGTTGTTTTACAATTATCTCATTTGATCCTCCCAACAACCCTGGGAGGTAGGTGCTATTACTATCCCCTGTTTTGCAGATGAGGAAACTGAGGCACACAAACATTAAGTGACTTGCCTAGGGTCACCTAACTAATAAGTGTCTGAGGCTGAATTTGAACTTGGGTCTTCTTGACTCCAGGCCAGAAGTTCTAGCTACTGTATCACCTAAGTATTCTGAGATATAATTATTCTCAGTTTTTTAAATTATTCTTGTTTTCTTCCCTTTACAATCTTAGCCCTATATTGAACCAGCTGAACAAAGCACTGGGCACTCTCCTAGGATTCCTTGCCACTTTATCCTCCCAAAATATATTCACATTCTACTAATCCTCAAACCCCTTAGGTCACTCCCACATCTGCCTTCTCTGCTTTTAATCCCGAACTGCTGAATGCTATTAACATAAGTAAAACAATTAATGCAGAACTGGTCCCAGCACAAATCCACTTATCTAACCTCAACTGGGCCCTGACTACTAATGAAGCAATATCTTTATGCATCAGATGGTTTCATCCTGCCGCTGGATCCTTCACATAGCTACCAAAATAATTTTCTAAATGGTTTGACCATATCACTCCCCTGAACAAAGAAAATTTTAAGTGTTTCCCCACTGCCTGAAAGATCAGTTACAAATTCCCTAGTCAGGCATTTAAAGACCCCCCATACTCTGGGTCCAATCCACTTCTCCTGTCTATTTTATCTTCATCTAGTTTTCAGTGGTTCTCATCCCTGAGTCAAAGAGGACTACCAGTTGTTCCATAAACCTGACATGCCATGTCCCTCTGCCATACATAAGTGCTCAACATCCCTCATGCCTGGAATGAATGACTTGGTCCTCACCTCCGCCTCTCAGGTGCCTCATCTTTCTAGTCTCAGGTCAGCAGAGATTCCTACGTATCCTTGCCTGATCCCCTAAGTCAGAGCTTCTTAATCTTTTTTTATGTCATGGACCCCCCACACCACCACCTTTGGCAATCTAGTAAAGTATAGATCTTTTCTCAGAATTATATTTTAAAATGAATAAATATACATAGGATTGCAAAGGAAACTAATTATATTGTAGTAGAGTTATCAAAATATTAAGAAAAAAAGTTCACCTGCATTGCAAAAGAATCCGTTTCACTATGCCCAAAGGCTATAAAACTGTGTATACCTTTTGACCCAGCAATACCACTACTAGGTCTACACCCCAAAGAGATCAAAGAAAAAGAAAAAGGAAAAGGACCCACATGTACAAAAATATTTATAGCAGCTCTTTTTGTGGTGGCAAAGAACTGGAAATTGAGGGGATGCCCATCAAATGGGGAATGGCCGAACAAGCTGGGGTATATGATTGTAATGGAACACTATTGTGTGAGAAAGATGGGGTGGGTACACATCAGGAACAATGAAAGAGCAGAAATGGGAATTAATCTTCATCAAATCTGAATTCACCAGACACTTTATTTTTAAATCTTCCTGGAAAAACAGTATCACCTCATATCGCCAGAATGTGTTAGTGTGCAGATATTTAAAAAATGAGACCATGTGTTTCTGAGGGAGCAGACATTTTTTCCTGCTTATTAACCTTGAAAAATCACGAGATTATATTTCAACCAACCAATCAGTCAATCAATAGGCATTTATTAAACCCCTACCATGTGCCAGGGCTATGGTAATCATGCGTCCAATTTGATTGGAAGTGATCCCAGATTCCTTTCCAGGCAGATAATGGTTTCCTTATGACATTTTACCAACCCAACCCATTGGTTTTACTAGCACTATGTTAGGCACTGGAGACATCAGGACAAAAATTAAATAGTCCCTGCCCACAGGGAGTTTATGTTCTATATATAGAAAGAGAACTTATAAACACATGTTACGATTATTGAATTCAGTGCACTTTTACTAAGCCCTACTGTGTGTAGAGCACTGTGCTAGACCCTGAGGAAAATTGTTTAGAGAAGACCCAATCTGGCCCCACATGGAATTTACAATCTATTAGGGGAATAAGGGCAGTTAGAGTGGCAAAATGGATAGAGCCCCTGGCCTGGAGTCAGGAAAACTCATCTTCAGAGTTTAAATCTGACTTAGACACCTGCTAACTGTGTGACCCTGGGCAAGTCATTTAGCCCTCAGTTTCCCCACTTGTAAAATGAGCTAGAGAAGGAAATGTCAAATCACTCCAGTATCTCTGCCCAGAAAACTCCAAATGGGGTCACGAAAAGTCAGACACAATTGAACAAGAGGGATTAAAATACTAATAGAGATTGTTATTATATAATTATATTATGCATTTTGTACATGTAAGATGCACATAATACACAATATTACATGGAAATGCATTAAAATAATATAAAACAAAGTGCTAGGTGAGATCAAAGAGGCAAGAGCATTACTGACTGATGGGAGTAAGGGAAGAATCAGGGAAGCCTTAATGGAGGAGGCACCTTTTGAGTTGAACAAGCAGGGAGGCATGACATTCTAGGCACAGAGAACAGAGCCATTGGGAGCAGAATACCTGGGAGACAGAGAGTAATCCAGTTTGGCTGGAGCACGGAATGCATGGAGATAAGGTTGGCACACCCATAATTAGGCCCTTAAAATAAATGCTTTTTGATAATGAGGAGATCATAAACCACCACTTGTTAGCACAGTGACAGAATTCTGTTCTTCCTCAATACACAGATGGATGAATAAAATTAAGAGGCCCAGGCTGTGCAGAGAGTCAGCAGGGGGCCTTGTGTGCCCATGATCCCCTAACAAGGGCCCACTGTCTGCTGTGCAGCTCACGTCTAATTGAGATGGTTCATTTCAGAAAAGTAGTGTACTGTCCCAGAAGGAATAATGGTCCCAAGTCATGCTGTATTTTGGGGGGTGAGGGGATGACAGGGTGGTGAGGATGTGGGAGAGCTCTGTAATTTCAATGGTACAAGGGACATCCAGTGAAGAAACACCCAAGATTGGTAACTGCTCTGCAGCTTATTATCTTATAGAGTTGTTTAGGGGCCCTTAGAACTACAGTGACTTGCCCAGGGTCACATTGTGTATCAAAGATGGTACTAAGAACCAGTTTTTTCTTACTATAAGGCCAGCTGTTTTCTAGGGATGCAGCATGGTACAGTGGAAAGAGCACTAGTTCTGCAATCGGAGGATCTGGGTTCAAATCCCACCTTTGACACTCCCTGCCTGACCTTGGGCAAAGCCCTTACCCTCTTTGCCCTCAGTCTCTTATCAGTAAAATGAAGTTGGGCAGTTAGGTGCCTCAGTGGATAGAGTGTTGGACCTGGAGTCAAAGATCTGAGTTCAAATCTGACATCTAGACACTTATTAGCTGTGTGACCCTGGGCAAGTCGCTTAACCCTGTTTGCCTCAATTTCCTCATCTATAAAATGAGCTGGGAGAGAAAATGGCAAACCACTTCAGTAACATTATCATGAAAACTCCAAATGGAGTCATGAAGAGTCAGACACGACTGAAATGATTGAACAATGACAGCAAAATGAGGGTACCGGAATATACCAAAGGTGGGACCTGAAACCAGGTCTTTCTGATTGTGAGGCCAGCCTTCAATTCTTGAGAATACACTGCTTCTCACACAGCGTCAAAGTTACTTCACATTGTGTTGCAGCCATCTGAGGTGTGATCAGTTATGAACCTCTGACATCATTTTCAAGATTTATACCTGCCTCTCAAAGCAGTGCCTCCTGAGTATATTCTTAAAACTGAACCCCCTGGGGAGAACAGATACCACAGAACACCCATTTTCCATGGCAGGAACCCTCCCTCCATCCCCCTGGGCACAGAATTAATTCACCACATTGGGCTGTGAGTTTCTATGCAGGTGGAGCAATTTGAGTTTCTTCTACCATACTGTCTCCTCCCCAGCACAACAACAAGTGAGGTTAAGGAAATGTCAAGAGGACCTTGCTAGGAAAGTAAACTGGGGTCACTTCTAATCCTCAAGCTGGACACAGGCTCTCCTCACCACATCTTTGAAAAGACCGCCCTCAACCTTCAGGTATCCAGACCTCCAATAGCTAAGTGGATAATATATCTAAAAGAGGTCAGTGACAGAAAGGAATTCCAAAATACCAAAATACTTGTGGCAGTACTTTTTTTTTTTTTACTGGTGCCCATCAGTTAGAGAATGGCTAAACAAAATATGGTATTTGCATGTGATGGAATGATGAAAATGAGGAATTCAGAGAAATACGGGAAAACTTGTGTGAACAGATACAGAATGAAGAAAGCAGAATCAGAGGGAATATATACATTTAATGGAACAATATAAATCAAAGCAAGACTAATTGGCATCATAAGTCAGATTAAATGCAATAACTAAACCTGGTTCCAGAAGGCTGATAAGGAAACTTTTCCCTCCTTTTCATAGAAAAGTAGAGGACTGTGTATACAGAATGTGTGCATACACTGTCAGATGTGGTCTCAGTATCAAGGCGGTTCTTGTTAACTGTTTTTTCTTTCTTTTCTTTTTTTTTTAGGCAATTGGGGTTAAGTGACTTGCCCAGGGTAACACATCTAGTAAGAATCTGAGGCTGGATTTGAACTCAGGTCTTCCTGATTCCAGGGATGGTGCTCTATCCACTGCGCCAGCTAGCTGCCCCTGTTTTTTCTTTCTAATAGGAAGGGATCTTTGAGATAAGGAAGTTCTAGTTCAGGGATTCTTAACCTGAAGCTCTTCAAATTGTTTTTAAAATATTTTGATAACTGCATTTCAATATAATTGGTTTCTTTTGTAATTACGTGTCTTTTATGCATTTGAAAACATTATTCTGAGAAGGGGTCCATGGGTTTCGCCAATCACACAAAAAAGGTTAAGAACCTCCGGTATAAAGACTTCAGGCTCTGGGATAAGAACTCACTATTTAATACAAACTTCTGGAAAAACTAGAAAACAGTATGGCAGAAACTAGTCATAGACCAACATTTTACACCCTATACCAAGATAAAGATAAAGTCAAAATGGGTACATGATTTAGATATAAAGGCTGGTGCTATAAGCAAACCAGGAGAGCAAGGAATAGTTTCCCTGGAGTTTTCCCTGAAGAAGGGAAGAATTTATGACCAAACAAGAGATAGAGAACATTATGAAATGCAAAATGGGTGATTTTGATTACATTAAACTGAAAAGTTTTTGCATAAAGCCAATGCAGCCAAGATTAGAAGGGAAACAGAAACCTGGGAAATAATTTTTATAACCGGTGTCTCTGAAAAAAGGCCTCATCTCTAAAATTTATAGAGAACTGAATCAAATTTATAAGAATACAAGTCATTGCCCAATTGATAAATGATCAAAGGATATGAACAGGCAGTTTTCAGAGTTAGAATTTAAAGCTATCTATAGTCATATAACACATGCTCTAAATCACTATTTATTAGAGAAATGCAAATCCAAATAACTCTGTAGTACCACACCACACCTATCAGATTGGCTAACATGACAAAACAGGACAATGATAAATATTGGAGAAGAAATTGGGAAAATTGGAACATTAATATACTGTTGGTGGAGTTGTGAATTGATCCAACCATTATGGCGAGCAATTTGGAACTATGCCTAAAGGGCTATAAAAATGTGCATACTCTTTGACTCAGCAATACCACTTTTAGGTCTATATCCCAAAGAGAGCATAAAAATGGGAAAAAGGGCAGCTGGGTGGCGCAGTGGATAGAGCACCGACCATGAAGTCAGGAGGACCTGAGTTCAAATCCAGTCTCAGACCAAACACTTGACACTTACTAGCTGTGTGACCCTGGGCAAGTCACTTAACCCCAACTGCCTAAAAAACAAACAAACAAAAGAAGCAAACGGGCAAAGGACCCACGTATAGAAAAATATTTATAGCAGTTCTTTTTGTGGTGGCAAATAATTGAAAATTGAGGGGATGCCCATCAATTGGGGAATGGCTGAGCAAGTTGTGGTATATGAATGTAGTAATGGAATACTACTGTGCTATAAGAAATGATAAGCAGGCAGACTTCAGAAAAACCTGGAAAGACTTGAATGGACTGATGCTGAGTGAAATGAGCAGAACCAGGAGAATGTTACACAGTAACAGGCACATTATGAAATGAAGACTTAGCCCTTCTCAGCAATGCAAGGATCTAAGACATCTCCATAGTCTCATGATGGAAAATGCTATCCACATCCAAAGAAAGAACTAGAGAGTTTGAATGCAGATCGAAGCATACTATTTGCTCTTTTTTTTTGTTTTGTATTGTTTTCTCTTTTTTGTGGTTCCTTCTATTGGTTCTAATTCTTCCTTACAACATCACTAATGTGAAAATGTTTAATAGGAATGTATATGTACAGCCTATATCAGATTGCATGTCATCTTGGGGAGGGAGACTGGGAGGGAGGGGGAGAAAAATTTAAAACTCAAAAGCTTAGGGGAGTTATTGTTGATAAATTAAAATAATTTTAAAAAAAAGAAATGATGAGTGGGCGGACTTCAGAAAAACCTGGGAAGACGTTTATGAACTGATGCAGAGTGAAATGAGCAGAACCAGGAGAACTTTGTACACAGGAACAGTTACCTTGTGTGATGACTGACTTTGATAGACTTAGCTCTTCTTAGCAATGCAAGGATTTAAGACAACTCCAAAAGACTCATGATGGAAAATGCTATTGACATCCAGAGAAAGAACTTAAGAGTCTGAATGCAGATGGAAGTATACTTTTGGCTCTCCTTTTCTTTAGTTTTTGTTTTTCTTTTGTTTCTTCTTTTTCCTGCTTCTTCCCATTAGCTCTGATTCCTCTTTACATCATGACTAAGGTGAAAACATGTTTAATATGATTGTATAAGTAGAGCCTATATCAGATTGCACAATATCCTGGGAGGGGGAGAAAATTTAAAACTCAAAATCTTATGGAAGTGAATGTTGAAAACTAAAATTAAATAAATTAATTATAAAAAAGAACCTCTGCTATAGAAACTAAAAAGTAAGAATAAAATTTTAAATAAAAATAGATTGTTAAGAATCCTTGGTATAAAAACTAACAAATTACAATAAAAATATCAAAACAGATGCCATGAATTTAAAAGGTTTCCAAAGATTCCTCCAAGGTGTAAAGGCTTAAGGGGAGGTAGAGAATAGATGCACCTATCAGATTAACTGGGGCAGCTAGGTGGTACAGTGGATAGAGCTCCAGGTCTGAAGTCAGGAAGACCTGAGTTCAAATCTGGCCTCAGCCACTTACTGTGTGACCCTAGGCAAGTCACTTAACCCTGTTTGCCTCAATTTCCTCATCTATAAAACAAGCCAGAGAAAGAAATGGCAGAGCACTCCAGTATCTTTGCCAAGAAAACCTCAAATGGGGTCACAAAGAGTCGGACATGACTTAAAAGACTGAACAACAACAACAAAACCAGGACAGCTGGGTGGCACAGTGGATAGAGCACCGGCCCTGGAGTCAGGAGGACCTGAGTTCAAATCCAGCCTCAGACACTTAACACTTACTAGCTGTGTGACCTTGGGCAAGTCACTTAACCCCACTGCCTAACCAAACAACAAGAACAACAAAATCAGATTAAGTGATTATCACAATATCACAAATACAGTCCAAAAGGGTTTAAATGTTTGAAAGCAAAATGAAGATCCAGGTGACTCCTCCCTGCAAAAACTCTCTTCCCACTGCCAAGGGCAAAGGATACAAAAGAGGGGACATAAATCAAGGGACCGATAAATCTGATGCCAGAAAGGAAAAGTAACTGGAAAGCTAGAGAACTGAAGAGCTGAAGGTAACTCTAGCACTCCACCCTCCTAAGGCCCCCATTCCTCTACCTGCATGGCCACTGGCAGTGTGACAGTAGCACAGTAGGGCAGGATGCCCTAAGGAGGTGATGCTGTATCTTTCCATTCCACCTCAATTTTTAAAATGAAAAAAAAAAAAAAGGCGTAAGGTCCAATATGGGAAGGATTAACTCACTAGCAAAGAGTGTGGAAAACACTGCAGGTACATACCTACCTCTCCAGGGATTCTGGGAATGGGAGCAGGTGGCACAGAGGGGCTGGCTCTTTGGTTGCTATGCAACCAGAAAAGCCACGCTCTCAAGCTCTCCTCTGCAGGCAGTATATACAGGGAAGGGGGTGAAAACACTTCCCAGGCTTCTGCTTTATTTGTATTTGTACCTACAAACAAACTGTCAAGGAGGTTAACCCTTTCCCACCTTAGTGGAAGAAAGAGAGTTGGGAACAAGTCCTAGATTCACAGACGCTCAGGGATGGAATGAACCTCAGGGACCATCTAGTTCAAGTCAATATTGCCAACAACGTGCTTATTTAATACACTGCTTGAATGGTATGATGTCCAGTTAAGGACAGCCCACCACCTATAAAACTCATCTCTTCTATTCCATCTGTGGACAGTTTTAATTTTAAGTTTTTCGTTAGATCAAACCTACGTTTAGTTCTCTGTAACTTCCAACCTACCACTCCTACAAGTGGCCAGTTAGCATAGTGGATAGAGGGATGGGCTGAGATCAAATTCAAATCCTGCCTCAGACACTTACTAGCTCTTTGACCCTGGACAAGTCATTTAATCTGTTTGCCTCAACTGTAAAATGAGGATAATAATAGCCCTTCTGTGCCAGGGAGGTTGTTAAAATCAAGTGAGATTAATAGTTGCAAAGCATTTAGTATGTATCTGGCACATTTTCAGTCATTTTTCAGTCATATCCAACTCTTCATGACCCCATTTGGGGTTTTCTTGGCAAAGACGCTGGAGTAGTTTGCTATTTCCTTCTCCAGCTCATTTTATAGATGAAGAAACCGAGGCAAATAGGATTAAGTGACTTGCCGAGGGTCACACAGATAATAAGGTTCTGAGGCCAGATTTGAACTCAGGAAGGTGAGTCTTCCTGACTCCTGGCCTGGTATCCTATTTACTTCACCACCTACCTGCCCTTGCCTGGAACATGGTAGATATTTAAACAACAGGAAGGAATAAATATTTATTAAGCACTTATGATGTGCCAGGCACTGTGCAAAATGCTTTACAAATATCTCCTTTGATCTCACAACAACCCTGGGAGGTGGGTGCTATTATTATCCCCATTTGAGGAAACTAAAGCACATAGAGGTTATGTGACTTGTCCAGAGTCACATAATAAATCTTGTTTCCTTCCTGCTCTCAACCTTTCAATACTTCTTTTCCCCCTTGTGATGCTAGTTTTAAATAGACTTTTCTCCTCCAGGGCAAGAATTACAATTCCACCTTTTTACAACATGGATAAAGAGTAATGCTGTTCAGTTCTCTCCCCCTCTGCACGCATTCAAGTATTCAGAAATGCCTAGAATTTACACAAAAGCTCAAATGTGACTTTTAGACAGCTACTGCATCCAGTCTTGGCTACAAATTTCAGTCTTTTCATGTTTGAAAAGCTCGATGTAATGCATTCTCTTCTGATGCAGTTAGTCAACCTGGGCTATGGTGGGTCCAGAAGAGGGGCCTCTGGATGGGCGAGCTCCACCACCTGGCAATCCACTAGGCATGCCTCCTGGCATGTCCCTGGCACTCTGACACAGTTTAATAATGATGGGGTTATAGACCATCTCCAATTCTTTTTTTTCGATGCTCAAATTCTTCCTTCTCACAGCAGGCTGGCTATTACTGAGTTCGTTGATTATTTCATTACATTTGTCAAGGACTTTCTGTTTGTCTTCCTCACCAATTCTGCCTTAGAGTTTCTCCACTAGAACTTTAATATTGAAAATGTAAGATTCAAGCGAGTTCTTGGAAAACACGTCTCCCTGCTTCTCAACTTTAGTCTCCAATTTCTCAGCTTCCTGGACTATTCATTCAGTGTTTTCTTTGCCTTTGTTGTTAATATTGACGATCTTATTCTCTTTACCTGTGGTCTTCTCCACAGGTGGATACACTGAAGATGTCATTTGCATCAATGTGAAGGTCACTTTAATCTGCAGAACACTCTGGAGAGCAGGTAGGATGCCTGTGAGCTCAAATTTGCTAAGTAGGTTGTTAGTGCTCTCTTACCTTCAAAAACCTGAATAAACATACCAGGATGGTTAGTAGAGTGGCGGCCTACATCTGCTTAGTGAGCATGGTAGTATTTCTGAGGGAAAAGGAGGGAAAGGAGGGAAAGGAGGAAAACAGGAGTGACATCCAACAGTTGCAAGTACTGAACATTATCAGAGTTGTCCCCAGACAAGATGGTAGCTTGAACAGCTGTACCATAAAGCAACAACCTCATCAGGATTCATATTTTTGTTTACCTCCTTGCCATTGAAGAAATCTGGAAGAAATTTCTGGATCTTGGGAATGCACATGGAACTAGCCACCAGAACAATGTAACCCAACCGGCTCAGGGCACTGTTTTCCAGTGGAATTTGAGAATGGGGTTACATTAAGAATCGCTTAAAGCAGGGGTAGATAAACTACAGTCCAGGCCAAATCTGCCTTTCCCTTGCTTTTGTTTGGTTCCTCCAGGTAAGAATGGTTTTCATATTTTAAAATAAAATGTTATTGTATTTTAAAATGTAAGAACTATTCTTAGCTGGGGCCCATGTTTTCCCTGGGATCCAGTATGTCACTGAATAGGTCAAATTCACAAGCCTTTATTAAGTGTCTACTATGTGGTAGGCACTGTACTAACCACTGAAGATACAAAGAAAGGCAAAAACCAGACCCCTGCTCTCAAGGAGCTCACGATCTAATGGGGTAGACAGCATACAAACAGCTATGTATAAACTAGATATTTTTGTTATTGTTGTTGAGTTGTTTTCAGTCATGTCTGACTTTTTGTGACCCCTATTTGGGGTTTTCTTGGCAAAGATCCTAGAGTAGTTTGTCATTTCCTTCTCCAGCTCATTTTACAGATGAGGAAACTGAGGCAAACAGGGTTAAGTGACTTGCCCAGGGTCACACAGTTAGTAAGTGTCTGAGGCCAAATTTAAACTCAGGAAAGTGAGTCTTCCTGACTCCAGACCTGGTGCTCTACCTCCTGCACCAGCCAGCTGCCCAAACTAGATATATACACAGTAAACTGGAGATGATCTCAGAGGGATTAAGAGAGACTCGGAAAGATTTCTAACAGAAGAAGGGTGGACTTTAACTGAAGCTTGAAGAAGGCCAGGAGGCAGAGATGAGGAAGGAGAAAGTTCTAAGCATGGTGGACAGCCAGTGAAAAATGCTGGGAGTTTTAAGGAATAGAATGTCTTATGTGAGAAATAGCAAGGAGGTCAGTAACCCTGGATTGTAGAGTATTTGGTGTGGAAGAATAAGAAGTTAAAAAGACTTAAAAGGCAGGAAGGGACCGGGTTAAAAAGTCAAACAGAGAGGATTTTATATATGAATCTGGAAATAGCAGGCAGACACTGCAGTTTATTAAGGGGAGGGAGCAGTCACAGTCAGAAGTGTGTTTTAGCTGACAAGCTGAGTACGGGATATAATGGAGTGGTACAGGCAATCACAACAGTCTAAGCATGAGGTGATGAGGGCCTATACCAGTATGGTAGGAGGGTGGATTGTTGTCCTTCATTCTCAAAGAGGACCAAAATGATATCACTATGTCAGGAGAGAAGGGAGCATATAAGAGGGAAAGTTTATGAAGATAGAAATGACAGGACTTGGTAACTGATTGTTTATGTGGGTGAGCAGTTAAGAATGACACCTAAGTTGTAAGCCAGGGAAACTGGGAGGATGTTGGCTCACTCAGTAGTGATAGGAAAGGGCTTGGGCAGAGGGCCGAGGGTGGAAGAGATAATGAGTTCAGTTTTAGCCATGTTTCAGTTTAAGATGTCTACAGGAGGTAGCTGGAGATTCTAACTCTAATAGCTAGCTGGAGATTCGAGACTGGGAGTAGGGAGAGGTAAGAGCTAGAAAAACAGATGTGAGCATCATCCAAATGGACATCCCACATCCCCAGCTGTGCACTTGACTTCAAAGACTCCTTTTTCAATGGTGAGGACTGTTGTTGTTTGTCCTTCATTCTCTAAGAGGACCATAACATCAGAGAGGTGATGCCATGACTTGCAAGTGAATTGGATTTAAATGAGGCAGAGCCGTGCAAAGTCACCAGCCTCACTTTCTCCTCTGAAGCCATCTGGGTCCAGTGGCAAGCTACAGATCATGATGAATGGAGATGGCCTAGTGAGGACTGTAGACATTGAAAGGGTGACCTACAACACATTACTTTCAGCACCAATCTTTTTTTTTCCAATCAAAAAGCAACAGCAACAGCAGTTGGTTCACTGATGATGTGGACCAGAGATGGTTCCCTTATCTTTGGAGGCCTAACGTTAGAAGTCATTGAATTAAGGTGGTACTGTGACCACAGAGTTCCTAAAATATTCCTAATATAAGTTTTCGCTCTTCTATCTATGGAGAAGATATTTCCTCTGGAAAGCTTTTGGTGAACCCTTTGTACAACACTCAGGCCTGCCTACCTTATTCACTGCCATCAAAGACCAATGTTTCATGTCTGACTGCATAAATGCAGCAAAAGCTTTACTGATGCGGTTCACTGCAACTTAATTTTTTGAACTATCACTGATCAAAGGTTCTATTTCGGTGAAAAGTGTTGTAGCTTCGGATGGTGTTGTTTCTTTAGTCATTAGCCATGATCTTTCCTTTCCCATTTTGGAAGACTGTCCTCCCCGCCTTCCCTGAATGAGGCCAAAGATCAAGGCCAGCTTCGGGTTTTCTTCAATGTGCTTGGTGGGACATTCGAGTTATTGTTGACTAATTAAGAGTCAAAAGAGCTTCTGCTACACTGGGTGATACAATCTTTCAATCATCTGAACATAGCTATCTTGTGCCACATCTAATCTTCTTTTCTGTGAGTTAAATACTCCTTGTATGGCATGGTGTCCACTCTTCCCATACTTAGAGGCAGCTAGGTGGTCAAGTGGATAGAGCACAGGATTTGAAGTCAGGAAGCTCTGAACTGTAATCTTGTCTCTCTCTCAAGATGGGTGACGTGGGCAAATCACTTAACTCCTCTGTGCCTCAGTTTCCTTATTTATAAAATGGAGATAAAGTACCTACCTCTCAGAGTTATGGTGGATTAAATTAACACACTGCAAATCTTAAAGCACTATATGCTAGTTATGTTATTATTATTATTATTTATCTCCTTCCACTAGACATGTTCCAGTTTGTCACTGTTTTTCATAAAATGTGCCAACTTGCACACAATACTTCAGATGAGATCTGGATTGGGGCAGAGCACAGTGATAAGTGGGGATTCTTCATCAGAATACTTAAGAAAATTAATTAGAAGCTACCAAATCTCTCAAAATGCAGTTAGGACAAGAACGATTCTTTAATTGTTAAATCAAACACAAAGCCACAAACAAAAAGCTACTCAGAATTCAGACTCCAATGGCTAACATCCCCAGAGAGTATATAATGCTGCATTAGCATCTTGGAAACATCTAATGTGACTTTACAGTGACCCTTCCTGAAAGAAGCATTGACTAATGTTCTTTTTTGTACACCAGGAGTCAACATGTGGAGACTGCAAAAGAAATAGCAAAATATGTGAATGCTTTAAATCACTAAGTAATGGTGGATGTTTTTACTGAATTAAATGAAATCTCCTTTTTCTGATGAGGTGGAGTGGATTGCCTAAGGCAAATGCATTGCTGTTAGCACAGCAGAGGAGGCAATCTAGCTTACCTATCTGAGATAGAAGAGAGCAAGCGTGCTACTGCACTAGGTGCGTGTATCCGTGTTTCTACCTAGGTCCTGACAGGGATTGGCCAGAACATTTAGACAGTGGAGAGCAAATGGGACAGTTGAATCAGTTCAAGCCCTCCAAATTCTGTGGACATAGAACAGGAGAGTATGAAGAGAAAGACAGAGGCAGAGACTGGGTAAGATCTTCCCTGCTGTGATGAAGCACAGTTGCATTGGTCTGGAGGCCCCAAGTGTTCTCTCTCCTGGGTCTGTCCCAGGAAGCTCATCAGAAAGGCTCATGCATGTCCCTAGAGGCACCTCACATATATGCATGTTGGCAATGATGTCCACTTTAAAGTCCAGCCATGTGCAGCATCACTAGGGAGTTAGCCCATGATGAGTTCATCTCTCAGGTTTAGTGAAAGTTATAAGCCTACCAGTACCTTCCAAGAACATTCCCTTCTTTTCTTTCCTACAGGCAGGGACTCAGGAAAGGACCAAGAACCCCCCGGGAATCAGTGACAGACCCAGAAGTAGTTGTTGTTTAGTCATTTTGGTTGTGTTCCACTCTTCATGACCCCATTTGGATTTTCCTGGCAAAAATACTGGAGTGATTTGCCATTTCCCTCTCTAGCTCATTTTACAGACAAGGAAATTGAGGCAAACAGGGTTAAGTGATTTGCCCAGGGTCACACAGCTAGGAAGTGTCTGAGGTCACATTTGAACTCAGGAAGAAGAGTCTTCCTGACTTCTTTCCTGGCACTCTATCCACTGAGATACTTAGCAGAAGTCCAGTGTTCTTGGTATGCTATCACCCTGCATCACCAAAGGAAGGGCACAGGGAAAGAAGTAGAAGATGGCAAATTACTCTGATATCACCCAGAAATTCATATTCTGATGGGAAATCCTAAACTATGTTTGTTTTTCTTGCCATGGTGTCTGTTTTCCTGTGGAGGCATTCCCTGGTACCCACATTTCACCCAAGGGGAGAAGAAGAAATATTTGGTCCAAAGCACCATCACTAAGATATTAACCCAGGTCTGGTTCTCATTCTTCAAAAATTTTTGAAATTTTTAATTGCCCAAAGTCATTGTTTCTAGAGCACAGTATATTCTTGTGTTTTGTTGTTGTTTTAAAGAAAGGGCAAGATTAGACTGTTAAACTATATTCAAAGATCTGAAATACTATTGAATTCACGAAGGCTTTTTTGCATGCTA
The DNA here is from genome assembly GCF_900497805.2 of Vombatus ursinus. Taxonomy (NCBI): domain Eukaryota; kingdom Metazoa; phylum Chordata; class Mammalia; order Diprotodontia; family Vombatidae; genus Vombatus; species Vombatus ursinus. The sequence goes on along the minus strand of NW_020941197.1, from coordinate 4,429,829 downwards.
TAAAGCTGACTGTCATACATTATTCACACTAAAAGATGATGACTCGTTATACATTATGCATAAAGAAAGATTATCACCCAACATAAGCCTTTGAGTACATCCTTGCCATACTCTTGTTAAATAAATATACAGCTTAAATAAGTTTTCTAAATATATTTTCAAACTTCAGTAACAGATGACTTTCTCTAACGCAGCCCTCTGTTACCAAACTCTGAAAATATAAAATTATTCATATAAACAATTTTAAAACAGGTTTGAAAGGTAATTGGGGGATAGAGAATGATGAGGCAAAGTACTATAATAAAATTTAAGTATATGCAATTTCAAATGTGACTTAAAGAAGAAAATTCCATTTTTTCACCAGGGCTCCTATTCAATTTCATAAAGTTATCTACTAATTAAGAAGTCCTGTCACAAGGCACTCCATCTCAGGACTACTGGACACTTTCACTTACTGTCCCCCATGCTAGGAATCCTCTCCCTTCTTGTCTCCACCTCTTAATTTCCCTGGCTTCCTTCAAGTCCCACCTTTTCCAAGAGACTTTTGCCAGGCTCCCTTAATGCTAATGCTTTCCCTCTAAAATTACCTCCAATTTACCTTTACATTTCTTATTTGTACGCAGTTATTTGTATATTGTTTCCCCCCATTTAGATTGAAAGCTCCTAGAGGGCAGGGACTGTTTGTTTTGCCTCTCTGTATATTCTAAGCGCTTAGTGCAGTTCATAGCAAAGAGCAGGAGGCACTAAGTAAATGCTTTTTAGACTTATCTATACTCCACTTGACCTATCTCTTTATTTCTCTATCTACACGGTACGTGAGAGATATAATACAACCAAGGAATTCCGGTTACGATGTGGAAGAATTAGAAGTAGCAGGTTAAGCACTGCTTGGTCTCTAGTAAGTGAAAGGCCTCCCCGCTGTGTCTTCCTGGTAAATCTTACCTCCTCCTCCCTGAGCTTTTGTTTTCTCTTCTCTTCCACAGCAGCCCTCTTCTGGTCTTCTCTCTGCCTCTGTTCCTCCAACTTTCTCCATCGCTCTTCAACTTGTTTTTCATACTGGAGTTTAGCTCTTCTTTCTTTCTCTAGGATCTGCTGTTCTCTGGCCGCTTAGGAAAAACAACACCAACAAAACCACCACCACCACCAATTAAAACAAAAACAAAAACAAAAACAGGCAATTTGCCATAGTGCTTGTAACAAAGTATAAAAATAACCAAAATAGCCTTAGATCTCACTAGAATCCTAACAAAGGTAAGGACAAACAACACATGTGCAATGTGGCCCACAGCACTGAATCAGAATGCTGGAATCTAGGAGGAGGAGAGGAGGGCTGAGATTTTCATGATTCAGTAACCAACTAACTCACTTTCTCCCTAATTCACTTATGGTTCTTTGTTGCATTTTTCTTACTTTACTTACTTCCTATGCCTTTCCTTTCTTATAAGCATTTCGATTTCTGATTCACTCTTTCTGGTCCTCTACCCTCATCATGAAAAATTTCTACATGTATGCAGATGATCCCCAAAATACTTCTATCAGCAAGTTCCTTGCCATCAAAAGTGGAGAACCATCTTTTCCCCCAAAGAGGGCCTCAGTAACAGAAAAAAAAAATTGAGTGACACATGTATAAAAAGTCACTTTAACTTAGGCTAATTTGAGGAGAGAGGACTATGAATGGCCCAACTTGCAATATTAACAATAGGGAAGATAAAATAGGTAACAATTATAATAAATAATTTTAAACATATGCTTCAGTAATGCTCCTTCAAAAGTCATAGCTGGTTAGGGGAAAGAAGGGAAAGTGGAGAGGAGAGAATGAGAGGAAAAGAGAGAGTTTTACAGATGAGGTCCTGAGGCCTAAGGAGGTTAAGAGATATACCAGCATCATATTGGTAGCAGAACCTTATTGACTCTCAGGATACTAGCACTAGACACTCTTAAAGTTATGTTGCATTACTGCAACTATAGGCCTCAGTAGAGAAATTTCCTAGTGGTAACTCTTCTATGAACTTGAAGAAATTAAATTCCAGACTAAAAGTCTTCTACCTCTATCAATACTTACTTATTTTAGTTTGTCCCATATAATGGTGTAGCTATACTTTGAACTTCACCACCAAAAATTCCTTAGCCTCAGTCTTTCTTAATCATAATCTAGAACAGGGGTAGGGAACCTGCAGCCTCGAAACCACAGATGGCCCTCTTAGGTCCTCAAGTGTGGCCCTTTGATCAAATCCCAACTTCACAGAATAAACCCCCTTAATAAAAGCATCTGTTCTGTAAAACTTAGACTCAGTCAAAAGGCCTACCCAAGGACCTAGAAGGCCACAGTTTCCTCACCCCTGATCTAGACCCTCAAATCCAAACTTCCTCTTCTTTCACATTACACTGCCTCCTTTTTCCCAGAACCTAACAGACCTGACTTTGATCTCAGGAGCTTTCAAATCATCCTTACTGATTTTTAGAGGTACAAGATTCACCTTTCCCTCATCCCCACACACACAGCACATAAGCACTCCCCCCACATCTCCTCTCTTTTGTACAGGATTACCTTTCCTCCCTGGACTATGATACTTTTACTTCTTACTATCTTCCATGTACAAAAGAAACTTGAAGACCTGTATCATATCCCTTTAGCCCACCCCATCTCTTAACTGTTTTTAATTTAAGTTTTGTTTGCTTAATTGAATTGAATTTTTCCCCCTCCTGGACACATGCCATAGTCAAGGAAGAAACACCAAATCCCACCACAAATTCACTCTCTCCCCTTCCACTGAGCCCTACATGCCAAGAACCACACTTCTCTCTTAGACCTACCACAAGACAATTCTTATATTTCTTATTCTGGATTCTCTATCTCTTCCTCTTCATAATTCTCTTCAACAAAGGTTTGAAAATAACTGGTCCAAACCATATAATGTTTTTTTTTCTTTTCTTTCTCAGTGAGGAGGAGGTGAGGTGAAAAGAAGGTGGAAAGAATGGACAGATTTTCATTGATTGAAAAAAAAGGTAATTGAAAATAAAAGAAAGAAAATATCTGGGCCATGTCTCTTTTTTCAATCTTTCCCCTCAGTAACTATCTGTGATTCTCTATAGTGAAAAATCTCTCTCTCTCTTCCCTACGGGGTATGAACAGAATGTGCTGGGCATGCTCAGGCAAAGCCTAATATCTCAAAAACAAAACAAAAACCCTTGCATTTTGTGTCACATGTTTTTAAAGACTATATTTTTAAAGTAATGCTTAGTTATTAATGAAATGTGTTGTATATGCCCGTACTCACTACTCTCTGCTGATGAGCTTTCCTTCTTCAGAGCACCAATCCATCCACTTACTCAGCAGAGATTATTATTTCTACCAATCATGTCCTTCCTCTTTCTCCTGATTAATTTCTCCCTCTCCTCTGGCTCTCTTCCTAATGCCTTTTGACACACAGCTTTCTTCCATTCCCACAAAAAACATCTCTGGACTCCTATTCTTCGTAACAGGAGAAACACATAATGCTGGCTGCTAAGATACAAAATGGGCAAAAAAAAAAAGGCTCCTGGCTCCATAGAAACTCATGTCTAGGACCACCTTAGGGCTCTCTCTAATTCTTTCAATTTCTCATCTAGGCTCACTCTCTCTTCTCCATCCAGCCTAAATAGCCAAAACACAACTTACCTCGGGATTTTTCTCGTTCTTCTCTTCTTTCCTTGGCTAATCTTTGTCTCTCATTGGTTTTTAAAAATCCATCCATACCTAGAAGATATAATACAATCAAATACATTAAGAGACAACCTGAAAGAAGGTCATTTCACAGGACTCAATCCCGGTTACAAACCCCCTAAACACCAACTTCACCTCACACAATTTGACATACAAATAATAGGGAATATTTAAATCATCATAAGACTTTTACTTTATGGTAAGGCTACTCATGGTGCCAAAATAAAAAAAAAATATTTTTTAATAAGGGAAGAGGAAATTCTAAAGCAGATCACTGCAGGGAAATAAAAATTAAGGTAAGAGCCCAATAAATGCAGGGAGGGGGTGCTTTATACTCAACGTGTAAAGGAAAGGGAAAAAAATACAAATCAAGTGTCTCAACCAAACAAGCTTCAGGCAAACTCTGGGGACCTATATCTACTCATAAGAAAACTTAAGAAGTCTGGACATTTTCATCATTTCCAAAGTGTTTAATGTCAAAATAGCAATTACTTTAAAGACAAATCAATGCTGGGTGTCTAGAAAAACAAAAGTAGCTTCAATAGTCTTTATATTACCATAAAGGGTTCTGGAGATTGGTACACCCTTAAAAAAATTACTGAAAAAGTTTACATCCAATGATTGACTTATTTCCTACTAATGAATTACTTATGTATGGACTGTTGAAAAATGTTGGGTGGCCTTCAACACAAAAGAATCACAGGGTTCCACCCAAAGCACTTCGAGCATCTGGAATTACTATGTAGTGGATATTTTCCTGGAAAAGGAATCAGGCTGGTGCTATTCCAGGAAAGACAACAGTTTAGTAAGAACAACTCCACTAAACACACATGAATACATATACATACATACTGAATGTTTAAAATAACAGCATTGCCCAATGAACAAGAACTGTAACTTTAGGCCCGATAACCGAATATATTTGAAGGTCATTTTAGATCCTGAATATAATCACCAACTAAGATTGATATTTATGATGAACTGTTCTGAAAATATATTCAGGGACAATACCCAATCCCAAATGGTAAATAAATAAAATGGTCAAAGGATATGAGCAACTTACAAAAGAGAAAGTACAACAAAGCACAATTTGAAAAATTTAGTGCATAAAGACATGCAAACTAAACCAATGCTGAAATACTTTACACCCATGAAACTGGAAAAAGTCATTAAAATAACAAATCTCAGTGGTCATGAGGCTGTGGTGAAACAACTCCATATCTGGTAGAATTTCAAACTGGTGTGATCTTTTTGGAAAGCAATCTGAGGGGGCAGCTAGGTGGTGCTATGGATAGAGCACCGGCCCTGGAGTCAGGAGGACCTGAGTTCAAATCCAGCCTCAGACATATAATACTTCCTAGCTGTGTGACTGTGGGCAAGTCACTTAATCCCGATTACCTCACTTAAAAAAAAAAAAAAAGCAATCTGTCAATATTCTGCAAAAATTACAAAAAATGCCATACTTTTAAAATGGATAATGCTACTGTTGAAAACATGTTGTTTTGTCATTTCAGTCATCTCTGACTTTTCATGATCCCATTTGGGGTTTTCTTGGCAAAGGTACTGAAGCAGATTGTCATTTCCTTCTCCAGCTCATTTTACAGATGAGGAAACTAAGGCAAACAGGGTTAGGTGACTTGCTCAGGGTCACACAGCCAGTAAATGTCTGAGGCTGGATTTAAACTCGAGAAGGTGAGTCTTCCTGACTCCAAGCCAAGTGTTCTAGCCATTTTGCCGCCTGGCTGCCTCCTGACAATTACTTATTGTAATATCTTTTACATATATTGGGATATCTAGGTGGTGAAGTGGACAAAGTCCCAGGCCTGAAGTCAGGAAAACTCCTCTTCATGAGTTTAAATCCAGTCTCAGACATTTATTACATGTGTGACCCTGGGCAAGTCATTTATGTCTGTTTGCCTCAGTTTCCTCATCTGTAAAATGAGCTGGAGAAGGAAATGGCAAAACATTCCAGAATCTTTGCCTAGAAAACCCCAAATGGGGTCATGAAGAGTTGGATATAACTGAACATCTATCTACAGTCAACATTCTGTATTTCTCGTTTTTTCAGGAAAACTCCTAAAAAAAAAAATCTGTGTAAATTCATTGCCTCTACTTCCTCTCCTATCACTCCTTAACATTTTTCATTCTGGCTTCCAGTCTCCTCATTTGACTAAAATTGCTCTCTTCAAAATTACCAACCATCTCATTGTCATCATCATAGCTAGCATTTATATAGCACTTCAAGGTTTGCAAAGTGCTTTCAGAAATATCCCATTTGATCCTCACAACAACCCCGGGAAGTAGAAGCTTTTATTATCCCCATTTACCAGGTGGGGAAACTGAGGCAGAGTTTTTTTTTTAAGTTATTTATCCAAGGTCATACACCTATTAAGTGTGTGTGGCAGGATTCAATCTCAGGTCTTCCTAACTCTTGGCCCAGAGCTCTATCCACCTGGCCACTTTTCTTAGTCTTCATCCTTCTTGCCCTATAGACTGCCTTTGACTACTAACTCGTCTCTTCTGCACATTTTCTCTTCTCTGGGTTTCTTGATGCTACTCTCTCCTCTTTCTCCTCCTATGTGTCTGACTGCTCCTTCTCAATCTTCTTTGCTGGTTCATCATTCATATCACACCACCTAAATCTGTGTTTGTCCAAAGCTTTATCTGTCCTGGAACCTCTTCTCTCTCTCTCTTCTCCTGCCCCACTCTGGTCTCTTCCCCCCTAGCCCCTTTTCTCTGTCTCTCCCCCTCTCTTATCTCTGTCTCCTCTCCCACTACTTTTGTCAGTCTGTCTCCCTCTCATCTCTGTCTCTCCCCACCGTCCGTCCATCTCTCCTTGTCTCTGTCTGTCTGTCTTGTCTCTCTCTCTCACACACACACACACCAGCTCTCATGGGTTTTATTATCTTTATGAATATCACTCCCAATCATCTATGTAGCCAATCCCATTCTCTCCTGAACTTCAATACCACCTATCTACTAAGCATTTCAAACTGGATATCCTAGAGAAATCTCAAACTCAACATGTCCAAAACTGAATTCAAAATCTCCCCCAAAATCTATCCCTCCTCTAAACTTCCTATTTTTGTAGAAGGCACCAGAACCCTTCTAGCCTCCCAAGTTCATAATTTCAGCATTATCCTCCACTCTTCACTCTCCCCTCATCCCATATATTCAATGAGTTGCCAAAAATTACAATTTCGACGACAACCTCTCTCTCATCCTACTCATTTCCCCCTACTCACACAGCCTCTATCTTTGTTCACATCCACATTGCTTCTCATCTTTCTAGATCACTGCTATAACCTCCTAATTGGTCCCCCTGCCTCCAGAACATATAGCATTACACCAATCCATCCTGTACATTGCTGCCAAAATAATTTTCCTTTAGCATAGATTTTACAACAAAATTCCATAAATTTTGGCTACTCCATAAATTCTAGTGGCTCTCTATTGTCCCTAGGCTAAAATATAAACCGCTATGCTTAGCTTTTAAAGTCCTTGACAACCTGGCCCCATTCTCTCTTTACAGCCTCATTATATATTACTTCTCTTTCCAAATTCTACAGTCCAGATAAATCGGCCTTCTTTCTTTCTAAATTTTTATTCATTTTGAACTTAAATAGAAAAAGGCAAAAAAAACCCAAAAACATTTCCATATATTCGGCACAATATAAAACCATGAATTTCCATTTCCCACTGTTTACTTTTTATTGAAAATCTGTGTAACATATATTACATATTGTTTTCTTTTTGGTATGGCAATCAGGGTTAAGTGACTTGCCTAGGGTCACACTGCTAGTAAGTGACAAGTATCTGAGGCCGCATTTGAACTCAGGTCCTCCTGACTCCAAGGCCGGAGCTCTATCCACTGAGCTACCTAGCAGCCCCTATACATTGTTTTCAAAGCTAACTTGCGCTTCCTTCTAAATTTTCTTTTGTTCTCTGCTGTGTGCTATGACAAATAAAAAGTTCAGGAGACATAGTTTCTGGGTCATTAATCGTTTTATTAACAATGCTAGTATATTATTAAAAGGATGGTCATTCGGCTGCCTCTCTTAGACCAAAGACCCCTCATGGAACCCACTTAACACTTATATGCCCTCGGAAGAGTGGGTGTTCCTGAGAGTGGAAATCAGCTCTGACTGATTAATAACTAATGAAAAGAACGAATATCATGAGGGGCGGGGTTTATTCTAATGAGGGGCTGGGGGACATAACCGGGATCACTCAGTTTTGCTCATAGAGTATTATCTTTAACCATATCACCTATCTGACAAAATGGAGATCCACATTTTTCCAGACATTTCTGAGTAAAACACAAAGGGCCAGAATCTATCGATTCACCTAGAAAAGATGGTCTCGGCGGGGTAAATTTTTGGTGGAGGTGAGTAGTGCCCTTCAAAGGCTGGGCTTTAAACAAGGAAACAGGACAGGGAAAAAGCCTGGATCTCCCCAATAATTATTTATTAATAAACATCTCTCTCAGCACTTTAAACTAGCCTTTCCTAGCCTTATATACTACAGCATTCCATTCGCCATCTCCTAACTTTTGAGCTGATCATCCCTCATTTCTGCCATCAACTCCCTTCTCACCTCCACCTCATAAAATCTCTCTCTTCCTTCAATATGCAACCGTCGCACCTTCTCCACAAAGCTCTTGTTTATGATCCCTCCAATTACTAGTAACCTCCCCTCCCTCAACTACCTTCTACTTAATTATCTTGTATATATTTTGTATTTTTCTTGTAGCAGGGGTTGGATTGGAGCGTATCCCATAGAACATTCGCCTTGACTGCTTCTAGATGTCTGGGTGTGTCTGATTCAGTATTGAAGGACTTGGGTGCTTTGGGATGACAAGGCAATCTTCTTATTGATTTCTTGGTCCCAAGATGCCAGTAAGAGCTGTCTCCATCAAGGATCAGCCACTGAAACAGACTGAATCCCCTACAGACCTTAAAAGGCGTAATCTCACCCTCCAGCACCCCACCCTCTTTTCCTCCTGTCTGTCAATCATGTCATGCTCCTTTAAGCCTCTTTCTGTGAGGGGTGGAGGAGAAGCTACACACTGAAGAATCTGTCTGGACAGGGCAAAGCTGGGGTAAAGGGGAAGTGTCCTACTCCCAGGTTTTTGCTCACATGGTTTTCTCCACCTGCAATGTCATCCCATTTCTTCTCTATCAAACTCCTAGCCACTCTTCAAGGCCCAGCTTAAATCATACCTCCTCCATGAATGGTTCCCAGACTTACCAGCACTAATTCATCCTTGCTCTGCCTTATTAATTTGTGTGTGTGCTTTCCTAGTATGCATCAACCAACAAACACTTAGGAAATACATGACATGTAATAGGCATCATGCTAGATTCTGGGGATAGCAAGACAAAACCAAAACAATCCTTATCCTCAAGGAACTTATATTCTTTCAGGTGAGAAAAACACGTATGTTAAAAAGTATATGCAAAGTAGATACAAGGTGACTGGGGTGGGGTCCTTGGAGATGGGTGGATCAGGAAAGGCTTCATGTAGGAGGTGTCTGGTGAGCAAACTTCTAAAGGAAATAAGGGATTCTAAGGCAGGGGTGAGGTGGGAGTACATTCAGAGTATGGAGGTCAGGCACAGGCTGTAAAAAAAAAAAAAGTCACAGAGATGGAGTCCTGGGTGTTGCTTGTCCTTCGTCCTAGAAGAAGACCAATGACATCAGGAAGGTGATGTCATGACTTGCAAGTGAATTGGGTTTAAGTGAAGGAGGGCTCTGCAAAGTCACCAGCCTCACTTACTACTCCAGAGCCATCTGTGTCTAGTGGCAAGTTATAGATCAGGAGGACTAGAGATGGCCTGGGATGCGTGGGAGAGCTTTGCCTTTTTAAGCTAAGGTCTTTCCCAGGCCTCAGTTTGACTAAGGCAACATGCATTCAGTGATTAAGGCTAGGTAAGAAATGAAGAATGGCCTCTTTTACCTAGTCCAAAAAAACCAAAATCATTTGGGAGGGAGAGACTCTCAGGGTTTCTGGCCTAAACAGAAACAACTGCTATTTACATTCACTCTGAGTCATTCAGGGTCCAAACAGTGACCAAGTGAGGATTGGGCTGAGACCTACTGTTGGCCGTCTATGAAAGCCTGTCTAAGGAATAACAAGGCCAGTGTATCTAAACTATAAGGTACAAAAGGGGAATAGTGTAAAATACGGTTGAAGAGGTAGTTTGTGCCTGGGTTATGAAGGCCTTTAAAAGATAAATAGAAGAAGGGAAATAGAATTAGGTCTTAGAAGGGCCTGGGTTTGACTGTACTCTGAATAACCTCAAATAGCCATTTAACCATTGTGGGCCCCATCTCCTCATCTACAAAATGAAATATTTAGACTAAAAGGATAATTGGAAATATAAGGGCTCTGACACCTTGAAAGCCTATAATTTGGTCTGTATGACCTTGAGCATGTAACTGGCCTCAGTTTCCTCATCTGTAAAGTGGGAGTTGGAATAAAAGATCTCCAAGACCGCTGATACCTCTAAATTTTATGATACAACCTATGATACTACATTGAACACTATACCACTCGAGATTATCTTATGATCTTTGTTATTTGATGTTGGTTACAGCTATATAAAAGTTAGCTGTGGCTCAGTGTACAGAGCATTGGGCCTGGACTCAGGAAGACCTGAGCTCAAATCTGGCCTCAGACACTCACTAACTGTGTGACCCTGGACTAGTCACTTAACTTCTGGTTGCCTTAATCCACTGGAGAAATAAATGTACTTCAGGAAAGATACTCAAGTATCTTTGCCAAGAAAACCCCTAATGGGGTCACGAAGAGTTAGTCAACACAACTGAGCAACAACAACCTGAGTGATCTTAATAAGGTCACTTCTTCTTCCACCACTGGGATCTGGTGAGCAGTTGGCCCCAGAAGGCTTGCTGGTGAGTGCCTTCTTCCTGTCCCTCTCCTCTTCTTTTTTTTTTTTTTTTTTAGGCAATTGGGGTTAAGTGACTTGCCCAGGGTCACACAGCTACTAAGTGTCAAGTGCTTGGTCTGAGGCCCCTGTACCTTTTCTCCTGCCTCTTAACCAGATGAAAGGGGCAATGGATAAAGCACCAGCCCTGAAGTCAGGAGGACCTGAGTTCAAATCCAGTCTCAGACCAAACACTTGACACTTACTAGCTGTGTGACCTTGGGCAAGTCACTTAACCCCAACTGCCTAAAAAAATAAAAAATAAAACAAAACAAAAACCAGACCAAAATAGGGTTGGCCTCAGGGGGCTCCCCCATCTGGCCTCCCTACTCCCCTACCCCCATCATTGAAAAACTAACAGGTGATCAGACAAAGCCAGATGGAGTCTTTTCTTCTACCTCAGCACTCCCTCCACCACAAACTTCTTGACTTGCCTTCACATAGAACATTAAAGCAGTTGAGTAACCCAGACTCAACAACCCAGACCTTTGATTATCCGTAGAGACTGAACAACAGAACTCATCCCTTAGTTCTGTTACGGGAATTTTTGATAATTTTAATTATTTGAATTTAGAGCCATTTCTCCTAGTTAGGAGATTATAAGGTTGGCTGAAACCTGATATATTCCTGAGATAAGAAGCCAAAGGGGAGTTATGGCTTCCCAAAGTAATTTAACTTGCTTTATTTGTGGTGAGATGCCCCTTGGCTCAGACTCTATAGTTATCTTTGTGACACGTACATCTTCCCTCTCAGTTAGTCCCCTGTAAGTCTGAACTTCGGAAAATCAGGATGTAACCGTCATTTTTACTAGAGGTCTGCGTGATTTTTATGGTCTAAGAGAAAAGGATATATAAGATTTGTTGTTGTTCAGTTGTGTTCTACTCTTTGTAACCCCATGTGGGGTTTTCTTGGCAGAGATACTAGAGTGGTTCACCATTTCCTTCTCCAGCTCATTTTACAGATGAGAAAACTAAGGCAAACAGTGATTTGCCTACGGTTACACAGCTAGTAAGTACCTGAGGCCACATTTGAACTCAGGTCTTCCTGACTCCAGGCTTGACACTTTATCTACTGTGCCATCTAGCTGCCCCTATGTACGAGATTGCCTTATGTCAAAAATTACTTCTTTGTCTCTCTGATGCAATCTTACTCTGTTGAAGTTTTGTCAGAACCCATCTAGCATTCAGTGTTATTTTTCTGAGCTCTCATAAAAAACAACAACAACAAAACAAAACCCATAGGTTTTAACCTCTAGAATTTCTGCATTGTGATAATTATTCAACAGCAGTTATTCATCATGAACTCAGTGGGAATACTTTTCCCATAACACTTCTATTTAAAATGACAGTGTAGAAAGGTGTGAAGAAGCCCAGCTCTTCCACGTACACTGAAATGAAGAGCTGAAGAAGGTCACAGATGAAATAGTAATCAAACCAAAAATCCAACGTAAGCACCTCCAGCTACTCTAAAACTGGGGGGGGGGGGGGGAATGGTGAGAAGCCAGAAGTGTTTAGGAGAGAGGCTGCACAGGGCAAGCCACCACAAACCCTGATAAAGAGACCTGAAGCCTGAAAGCTTTGGGAAAGGGGCTGCAGGAGGGAAAATAGGAATAAACAAAAAAAATACAAGAAGAGGCACTTCTAAGTGACTGATGCTAAGAATTGAGAGAAACCCAGGAGGCAAACTCAGACAAAGAATACCACACCATGAGAAATACCGGTAGAATCAGCTAGGGAAAAAAAAAAGGCTTGGTCACAAGGACTACAAGAATGGTTGGAAGAAATAAAGCATGAGATAAAAAAGAAAAAATAGAATTGAAATAAAAGCTCTGGAAAAAAAAAACAGAAGGAGAATGAATACTTTAAAATAGAAGATGGAAAACCTCACCTAAATAATTGACCAATTAAAAAGAAAAACAAATGTTACTATCATGATTCACTGACTTCATGAGAAAAGAAGAAATATGAGAATAAATTGAGTAAAAAATTTAAAAAGTAGAAAATGTAAGGTATCAACTATAAAAAAAAAACAAACAAACAAACCTGGACAAGAGATCCAGGCTAGATAAATTAAGAATGATCAGACTTCTTGAAAATCATGACCAAATCAAAAACCTATACATCATATTTCAAGAATTTATATAAAAAAAACAAAACTTACTGAGATCTCTTAGAACCAAAGGACAAAGTAAAAATAGAATGAATCTACTGATCACCTCCTTAAAGAAACCGAAAACTGCAAATACTCAGGAATGTCACTGTCAGAATCCAGGGCTTCCAAATACTATGAACATTCAGAAGGAAAGGGTTCAAGTACGAAGGAACCAGAGGTCCTTGCCACACCAAGCCGTGCTGCGACTTCTAAAAGGAGAGACGGTCATGGAATACAACAGCCCAAAAGGCAAATGACAAACACAACCAAGAACAGCTTTCCCCACTTGGCTAAGGGTAATACTACACAGGATAAAATGGACCTTAAAAACCACAGAAGACTTTGAAGCATTCAGGATGAAAAGACCACAACAGAGCAGGAAACCTGAAGTTTAAATACAAGAGTCAAAAGAAACCCAGAAAGGTAAAAACTCTTGAGGAAATGGAAGGGGCTAAATGACCATAAGGTGGTTACCTTCTAATGAGGGAAAAACAAAAAAACCAAAAAAACCAAGCTGTCCCTTCTGCATTCCACAGTCACCAAGGTTCACAGAGGGAATTAAGGAACATACAAATAGGAAACAGTTGAAAATATTATTGTGTCTGTGGGCACACAGGTATCTAGGGGAAGATGGCTAAAGAGCTGAGCTTTATTTGGCAATTCCCTCCATCTCAGTCCTCTGCTTTGAGATGTCTGGACAGCCAAAGACTCCTCGATAGCTCTCCCTTACCTGTCACAGAACGGTACTCCCTTTCATCCTCAAAGATGTACTGGTTATGCCATATTTCCTCCAATCTCTGGAATCCAGAACTTCAGAATCCCAGAATTCTCAGGTTAAATAGCTTCCTCCTTTTATGCAAATTGCTTAGAGGTAATCTACTCTCGAAGGGTGGCTAGGTAGTCCAGTGGATAGAGCACTGGGCTTGGAAACAGGAAGATTCATCTTCATGAGTTCAAATCCAGCCCTCTGACACTTACTAGCTATGTGACCCTGGGCAAGTCATTTAATCCTGTCTGCCTCAGTTTCCTTATCTATAAATGAGCTGGAGAAGGAAATAGCAAACCACTCTTGCATCTTTGCCAAGAAAACCCAAATGGGGTCACAAAAAGTGAGACATGAAAACCAATAACTATAATGCAGAGTATCTTAGAATAAGAGCATATATATGAGAGTGCTTTCTGAGGTCAGAATAAGAAAAGGTCATTTTTTAAAAAGAACAGTGTAGGCTCTCCTTGAGCTAAAGGACCTTTCTTTGTAATCCTTTTAGCACCCCCCATCACATGCCTAGCAGTGTCATAAATATATCAGGCTTCAAAAATATCTGATTTTTTTTTCAAAAGTGTGTTCCAATAGATGCTGTTTTTTTTTAATACAAATCCTTTTTTTCCCCTGGACTTTTTGTATATGGAAAGTTCATGTTAATTGATGATTTTCTAGTTCATAATAAAAAAAATTAAGTGATTTTTCAAGCAGTTTTTGATACAATAAAATTTAAAAGCAAAAATCAAAATAAATTTTGATACAATAAAATTTTGATAAACAAAATGTTATGTTTTTCTACCAGTTCACCCAATTCTGAGCACACACAGGGTCTTCATACAATTGATATTTATTCTGAGTCTATGTTTTGCCTCCTCACGTCATACCCTTTCCCAGTCCCTGTAAGCTGTTGCTTAACAGAGAACACCAGGGACTAAGGAAATAACCTAATGCATAGCAATCAGATATGACTTGGCTGGTTTTTTATTTTTGTTTTTTTTTGAAGGTCATTGGAAGGACCCAAGAGGTAGAATTCACAGACAAGGACAAATTATTCAAACAAAGCAAACAGTCTTATATGGTGTGCAGAAAGACTTGGTCACAAGTAGCAGCCCCTTCTGAGATACGGAAAGCAATGGTTTATTATGCCACAGGAGGGAGATCATTGGTTTTAGAGCCAAAAGACCTGAGTTTTGATCTTAACTCTGCTTGTTAGTTGTGTGGCCTTGGGTAAGTCACTTAAATCTGATGAGCCTCCATTATGGTTGGGTAGATACATTGTGGCACAGACTTATAGGAAGATCTGATTGTAAATTCATTTTCTGATACTTACTAGGTATTTGACCAGGGTAAATCACTTTACCTCTCTGAGCATGAGTTTCCTTATTGACAAATGTGGTAATATATGTAAAGCACTTTGCAAACCCGAAAGCGGTAAATAAATGTTAGCTATGATTACTGTTGCTTTATGTTGTTGTTAGGCTCACATGGGATAATAGCCAGTCACTAGAAAGTAGCCCAAGCTCCCAATATCCTTTCTACTTGAGCCTTTGCGAACCTTGTTCAACCCCCGGGGCCATGGCTACTCTGGGAAAGATAGCCACCTTCCCCTCCATCCTGAAGGAGGGGAAGAGCAGAAATCTTGCGAGAAGAGAAAAGCGGGATCCATTCCAAAAATCTCTGTTTCATCAAAACCTATTTTACATTTCTAACCCTAACCCTAAATTTCTTTCTACCTGGTCTCAAAAAGGCAGTTTTAAGACAGGGCTATGGTTAACTAAGGCATTCCTAGTATGTATATATTTTTATTTGCTCAAAAGCAGCTGAGAATAAGGTTATGATAGAACACGTAGAAAGGAGGTAGGTAGGTAGATAAATGGATGGTAGATAGATGGATGGATGGATAAATGGGTCTGATCGATGGGATAGAAAGATAGATAGAAGATGCATCTATTTAAGTGCTTACTATGGATACCGTACTAACCAGAATACAAATACCAATGAGATAGTCCTTGCCCTTGAGCAGCTTACATTCTAGTGGGAATAGCCAACACACAGAAGGATCTTGGAAAATGGAAGGAGGGATGGGGACAGATGTGCACAAGGTCATGGTGAGGAAACTGGCAGCAAGGGGAAAGGAGGCCTGGGCCCTGGCAAGATTAGGCAAAAGCTCCCATAACAGAGCAAGGGAGTCCATCTGGGGTTACCAGTTAAGGACTCAAGAGGAACCGGAGACTTTGTTTGACATTTATTATTCTAGGTCCTCCAAGGCAGGGAAAAGACTAAATCTAGACCACAAATAGATACAAAATGAGCCCAAAAACTCCTTTGGAGAGAGAAGCCTTTGAGAGGTAGAAGACTGAAGACTGGAGTTGCTTCCCTGACAAGCGATGGCTTCAGGAAATATTCCTCCCTAAGGTTCCACTCTTACTGGGGGTTCAAGGAAAGACTTCCACCTACTTTCCTTCCCAGAATAGAGGTCAGTGACTAGAAGGAGTCAGGCATGAAAGAGAGGAGTAGGGAAAGAGTAGCCCTGTTCACATAAAGGTGGGAGGGGCAGAGAGAGGAGCTTAGCTGGAGATCCTCCCCAGCTAAAATACTCCTAAACCTCAATCAGTATTAGATAAAATACCTTGCAAATTAAAAAAAAAAAAGCTATGTGTCACTTATTGTTATCCTTAACCGTATCTATAAAGCTGACCTGGCACTATTTTGCCCTTACCCACCTCTGAAGATTAAATATCTATAAAAGTGCTTTGTAAGATCTGAGACCTCTGATCAATGCAATGACCAACCACAATCTCAGAGAAACCAGGAAGAAGCATGCTACCAACCTCCTGACAAAGAGTAAACGTTTAGGACTCAAGATGAAGAATGAGTCATATTTTTGGACATGGTCAATGTGGGAATTTGCTTTGCTTGACTATGCATACTTATTATAAGGATTTTTTTTTTCTCTTCAGTGGTGGGGTGGCAGAGAAAAAATACTTGTTAAATGAAAAAATTAAATTAAAAAATGCTCTGTAAAGTATAAAGTACTATGCAGATAGTACTTTAATGTGAAAATACAAACAACAGTGCAGTTACTGGGGGTGGGGGAGGCTGTATTGCAGCCCTCATGGCTTTTATGCCCAAGAAAAGCCAACAGATAAAGCTAATGAAGCTGCTTGGGCAACCAGAAGGGATTTCTGAGAGGGGTCCATTCTAGGAGTCAAGGAGCAGGCTGTACCTACAGGTTGACCTTCAGCTTGGTCTGGGTCTGGAAGCTCTCCCATTCTGCCTGTTTGCCTCCCCAAAAACAAGCTGGCTGTTGGGATGTACAAGATACTCTAGCAAACGGTCCTTTAAATCCCAAGTGCACCAGACTAAGGGGTGGGGGTTATGTTACTGCTTAAAAAAAGAGGATGGTAAGGTGAGGTTGGGGAGATAGTACAGAAGGTGTCTCACAGCAACCTGTTAGCAACCTGACCTGTTCCTGTGATGCTCTTCTAATATAAAAGCCTTCCTTGACCTTGGCCTCTTGTTCTCGGCAGCCCTTTCACTCCAGTTTTGGATCTCTTGAGTATGATTTCCTGTCTCTGGTTTAACCCTGTATTTCCACTTGATACTCTTGACTGAATGAATGATGTATAAGATGCTGGATGAGTTGGTAAAGGAGACTGGCTGAACTGTCACTGCTCTGAAGGTGAAGATGAGGGAACTATTCCTTTGATGAAGTCATGGCTTTCTCTCTCATTCCTACTTCAAGGGTGTGTTTTCTTTTTAAAGACTCCAATCTATCACCCCTCCCCCCCCAAAAAGGGGCTGCCAGTGGTTTAAAAGTGAAAATGATTACCCACATTTCCCCAGCCTACAGCCTAAGTTTCCTTATCATTTCCAGTCTCAGGAAGAATCTGGCCCCAAACATTATTTTCTTTCCCCTTTTAGTTCTCTTTATGTGGCTCAAACCCCTAGCTATTTTGCAATAGCAAATCCAAACTGAGTTTATGAAACCTCAATATTTTACATCTGCTTCCCTTCTGAGTTTGTTCTCACTCCATTCTCAGTCTCATTGCTAGCATCCAAGTAAGCAGAACTGGCACAGATTCGACCAGCCGTCTGGATTTTAATACACAGCTATACACGTACTGAGAAAACAATACCATTTTCAGAAACAGCAGTTTTTTAAAGTGTCCATAGTCTGTCACTGTGAGAGAGGAGGGATGGCAAGGGATAGTATGGCCTGCTTTCCTTCTACTCAGCTTTCTTTTAGGGCAGGGATGGGGAACCTGCAGTCCTGAGGCCACATGTGGCCTTCTAGGTCTTTGGGTGTGGCCTTTCCACTGAGTCCAAGTTTTACAAAACAAATCCTTTTATTAAGTGAATTTGTTCCAACTTATTTTTGCTCCCTTGTTTTACCATTTCCCTAACTCAGGGGTGGGGAACCTGCAGCCTCAAGGCCACATGTGGCCCCCTAGGTTCTTATGTGCCACCCTTTCACTGAATGCAAATTTCACAGAACAAATTCACTTAATAAAAGCATTTGAGATGAGGAGGGAGAGCATTCCAAATATGAGTGGGGGTATAAATTTGATGCAGTATTATCATGTTGTAAAAAATGAAGGGGACAATTTCAGAGAAATCTGGGAAGACTTATATGAACTGATGCAGAGTGAAGGGAGCAGAACCAAAAGAACAACTTATACAATAACAACAAGATTGTTAAGGCAACTTTGAAAGACTTGGGAACTCTGATGAGCAACAATGACCAACCATGATACTAGAGGATTTGTGATGAAACGTGCTGCTCACCTCCTGATAAAGGGAGGTGATGAACTCAAGAGTGAAGAGTGTGACAAGATGTTTGTGAACATAGCCAATGCAGGGATTTGTGTTGTTCGATGATAAGTGTTTGTAATCAGAGTTTTGTTTTTCTTTTTCTTCCAATTGGGGGAGGGAAAAAATAGAAGAGAGAGAAAAGGCAAATTTTCATTTATTGAAAAAAAAATATAATTTAATTATAAAAACACTGGACCTAAAATTACAAGTGCCCTGACTCCTACTAAGATCAACCTTAGGAGAATCATCTTACCTTTCTCAGCCCACAACTTCCTCACTTCTAAAATGAGGTAGAAGCTGAACAGGATGATCTCAAAGGTGTTTAACAGTATAAGGACTCCTCAGATTACACAACTGCATTATCTTTAACTATTCCAGTTAACCTACCTCTCTTTGATTTAGGGGTTTGCAAAGTAAATGTGCCAATTATTGGCCTGAAGTGGAACAAGGGACCAAAGAAAATGGCAGGTACTTATTGACTTCCTTTCATTGATCTTTCAGGAGAAATCAGGTAAAGTAGCTAAGAGCATAACTTTAAATGGAAATGCACTTACCTCAGGGATACTGTGCCTTAGTTAAATGAGCTTTCATTCTTATGTTATGACAGTAGCTCCAGTTCTTGAAACTTGGCTATTAAGTTGGTGACTCCATAGATGCTTATGAGTAACACTCAGAAGGGTAACTAAAATCAGTGAAAAACAAGAGGGTTTTTCCTCCCTAACCTGGACACAGCTGACAGGAACAACCTTAATATTTTGCATCTTCCTTTCTTAGATTTGAGAGGAGGAATTGTATAGTTCTTCCATCTTCTTATACCCCAGCTGCCTAGTGAGTTGACACACATAGTAGATATTTAATATTTACTTAAGTGAATTAAATGACTTTAATTGATAGCCTCTGTGAAAATACATACAGAGCTCCTTTAAAGTTTGTAAAGCAAAAAAAAAAATTATTGTTTACATTAGTATTCCCATTTTATGGATGAGGAACCCCAGGCTCAGAAATAGAAAATGACTTATCTAAGGTCATACAACTAGTAAGTTTTAGAGCTAGAATTCAAATCCAAGTCTCTCCTGACTGTAAGTCATATCTTCAACTACACCAAGCTGCCTTCCTTCTCCCTTCCAAAAGGAACTAGTAAGACTTGGAATATGAAAGGTTGTTTCATTTGTTTCAAAGACAAAGAGCCTGGGGCAGCTTGGTGGGGCAGTGGATAGACTGGACTATAATCATCAGAGCAACTACATGGGGGGGGGTAGGGCTGGCTATTTGAGCTGGGGCTTGAAAGATAGGTTCCACTCCAAGTAGATGGAAAAGCATAAAAAGATTTAAGTAGAAAAGGGGTGCCTGTTTTATCCAGACCCTGAAGGTGGGTATTTTATGAATACATCACAGCAGATGATTCCCCTTCCCAATCAGAAACACTAGCTATGCTATAGTATAAGGTAAGAGCCATCTCCAAGTATCCAGTTAAGAGTTTAAATGGCAAATTCCCAACTTTAGTCTGGTAGCCTTTAAAAAAATCACTCTAGTGGTCACAAATATGTTTCTTCTTTTCAAGTTATTTGGCAAAGCCACTGGAGTGGTTTTCCATTTCCTTCTCTAACTCATTTTACGGATGAGGAAAATGAGTCAAACAGGGCTAAGTGACTTGCCTAGGGTGACAAAGCTAGTTCACGTCTGAGGCTGGATTTGAACTCAAGTTTTCCTGACTCCAGTCCTGGAGCTCTATCCACTGAACCACCTAGCTGCTCTTCAATGAACAGTTATTAAATGCCAAACATGTGACATACAAGGACAGAAATGATAGTGTTCCTCCCTTCAAAGAATTTTAAAACTTGCAGAAGTGCTTAAACCTAGTTATTCTTATTCATTCACCAATTCATTCAACCAACATTAATCACCTACTATACTCTATATGTCTCAATAGATTTCTGTATGTATGTGTATGTGTGTGTATATAAATATATATGTATGTTGTTGTTTGCCCTTTGTTTTCTAAGAGGACCAAAGACATTATGGGTGATGTCTTGACTTGCCCGTGAATTGAATTTAAGTGACGCAGAGCTGCATGGTCATCATTGTTACTATCTCTTCTAGTCATCAAAGTCCAGTGGCAGGATAAAAGTCAAGATGACTGGTGATGGCCTAGGATGCAGTGGATGACCTTGGCATTTTCAATGTCTGACCAAGCTCTAAGTGCTCCGCAGTGCATACTTCAGCCACCTTCATGGTGATCGGGACAAATTGTTCTCATCTACTCTTCCCTGCCAAGGAAAGTCTTCACATGCTTGTGGTAGACATCCCCCTAACTCACCAAAGGGTTTGAAGCCCCTTGGTTGCCTTCAACCTTGTTTAGTCCATCTGCCAAGATGGTTTTACTGGGGTGTGGTGGCTGTGCATGCTACAGCTTCTTGGAGCCACAGGTGAACACCAAAGGTGCTAGTCCTTTCTGCACTCCACGCACCGTGTGTGTGTGTGTGTGTGTGTGTGTGTGTGTGTGTGTTTTACATAGGGTGTCCCAAAAATCTTAGTGCAGTTTAAAGCTATTAAAGTTTAAAACAAAATTACAACACCTACTAAATACATATAATCTAAGGACTCACACAACTAGGATAAGGAAGATAATTACCCAACATAAGAGACATCAATGATTCTATAATCATCTAAATTGGGTAATTAATTCTAATATAAAGGGAGAAAAAAATATCTAGCCTCAGGCACTTATCAACTGTGTGACCCTTGGCAAGCCATTTAACATCTCTTTGCCTGTTTCCTCAACTGTAAAATGAAGATAATAATAGCACCTTACTCACAGGGCTGCTGTGAGGAACAAATGAGATGACATTTGCAGAAAGCTCTTAGCACTGAGATAGGCGGCAGCACGGACAGAGTACTGGGCCTGGAGTTAGAAAGAATCATTGCGATTTCAAATCTGGCCTCAGACACTTACTAGCTGTGTGCCCCTGGGCAAGTCAGTTAACCCTGCTTGCCTCAGTTTCCTCATCTGTCAAATGATCTGGAGAAGGAAATGGCAAACCAGCCCAGCGTCTTTGCCAAGAAGGGTCATGAAGAATAAGACAGGACTGAAACGACTGAACAACAAGAACAACAATATTTGTAGAAAGTGCCTGACACAGAGCAGGTGTTATGTAAATGCTTATTCCCTTCCCCCTATAAAAATGAGGTTGTTGGGCTAGATGACCTCTGAGGTCCAACTCTAAATCTATGATGCTATGAGCCGATGACATTGATCAATAGCAATCTTTGAAAGAGGGAGAAGAGTTTCCACAGAATCCAGCCAGATGGAAAGGTATACACCAAGCTGTCAGTCAAGCAGATTGGCTTTCTTTCTCGGGTTCTGGAGGCCGTGCCAAAGAATATGCCGGCAGGGAACGCTCACTTGCTAATGGTGGTTTTGTTAAGTCAAAGTGAATTTACGGGAACAAATGCCCACAACCACTCCTGGGGTCCCAGCATTCCAGAAAAACTAATACCAAAGGCAACGGCACCCAGGGCAACTAAGAGCCAAGGACTAATCTGAGCTTTTGATCCGTCAGAACGCCGCAGGGCGGCCCACAGAGAATCAAGGACCTTAATGCAGCCTGAACCAGCACACTCACGTTGGGTGATTAATCCTAAGGATTTGAAAATAACATATCTGACATTAATATAGTGTGAGGTTTGCAAAGTGCGGTCCATGGATTATCTCCTTTGGGCCTCACAAGAACCCTGTAATGTAGGTGTTGTTTATTGTCCCTGTATTCCATAGGAAGTAACTAAGGCTCAAAGAGGTTAAATGACTTATCCAAGGTCACACAGCTAAGAACTGTCTGAGATGGAATTTGAACTCATCTTTGTGGGTCCAAGTTCAGTACTCTGTCCACTACCTTAGACTGACTCTCTATAATATTAGCGGTTGTTTAGTCATATCTGATTCTTCATGATCCCATCTTGGGTTTTCTTGGCAAAGATACTGGAGTGGTTTGCCATTTCTTTCTCCAGCTCATTTTACAGATGAGGAAACTGAGGCAAACAGGACCAGGTGATAGGCCCAGGGTCACAGAGCTAGTAAGATTTGAACTCTGGAAGATGAGTCTTGCTGACCCTAGGTCCAGCGCTCTGTGCACTATGGCGCCACCTAGCCGCCCAATAGTAGTAGCGTTAGTCACACAATAACTCCAAAGTCTAAAGGTAGTAGCTACCTCTTACACACCACATTCTAACACAAAAGGGAACTCCCTTCTCTAAACCCATTCTACTTCCACAACTTATTCTGCCTCTGTCCCTTTCTCTCCCTTCTCACAGCCACCCCATCAGGTCAGGCGTTCTTGTTCTCTTGTCTAGACTCTTCTATTAGCCCCCTAATTCTTCCCAGTCTCTCTCCTTTCTAATCCACCCTCAAACAGCTGCTAAAAAATCTCCCAAGGGATAGGATTGACTGCCATTCCTCCCTTACTCAAAAATCACTGGTAACTACCTACTGCCTCTATGACAAAATGTAACCTTCTTGGTCCTGCCTCTGAAAGCGCCCCCCCCCCAATTTGGAGCCAACATCTTTCTGGCTTCATTTCACATTATTCCCCTTCACATTCTCCACATTCTAGTTCAACTAGTCCACTGGTGACTCTCTCAGCTAAGTATTATCTCCCACCACTTGAGCTGGCACATGGAACCCGCCATGCTTGAAATGCACTTCCTATTCAGGCTTCAATCATAGCTCTTACTACTACATGGTGCTTTCTATCCATGTGGCCTTAGGAAAATAATTTCTACTTTCTGGGATGCAGTTTCTCCATTTACAAATGAAAGAGTTGGAAGAGAGGACCTCTAAGGTTATTTCCATTTCTCAATCTACGACCTCTGCTTTTTGGGGTAGCTAAGTGTCCCTAGCTAGTCCCAAGCCTGGAGTCAGGAAGAGTTGAGTTCTTATCTGGCCTCTGACGCTTATTAACTGTGTGACCCTGGGCAAGTCACTTAACCTCTATTTGTCTCAGTTTCATCATCTGTAAAATGGGGATAATAATAGCACCTACCTCCTAGGGTTGTTGTGAGGATCAAAGGAGATAATATCTGTAAAGCACTTAACACAGCGTTTGGCATATAGTGAGCACTACATAAACAATAGCTACTATTTTTTATTATTATCAATACTTCTCTTCCTTCAAGGCTTATATCTAGTGCCACCCTTCTCCCTTGTAGCCTTTTCAATTGTTAGTAGTCTTGGTTAATGGAGGCGGCCAATTAGAGTCAATTCTTTACAAGGGTTAGTCAGTGGAATTTGGCCCAAGGTCTCACAAACAGCTATGAAGGCAAATAACTTGTTAAGCTGGTAACTGGCAGATTAATTAATACTAGCAATACAAAAGTGAAGGGAAAAATCCTTCCTGTGTTTTTAACTATCCTAGTTTTTTTGGATCAAAAACATTTGAGAACATCTTGGACTGGACTAGAGAAAGGATGCTAGAGTCACATCTTTGGAAAGCTCCATTTCCTTCTTGGGCAGCTAGGTGGCACAGTGGATAGAGTGCCAAGCCTGGAGTGGGGAAGGCTCATCTTCCCGAGTTCAAATCTGGTCTCAGATACTTACTAGCTGTGTGACCCTGGGCAAGTCACTTAACTCTGCCTCAGTTTCCTTATCTGGAAAAGGAAATGGCAAACCGCTCCAGTATCTCTGCCAAGAAAACCCCAAATAGGGTGATGACGAGTTGGATATGACTGAACAACATTCCCTTCTTGGCTTATAGAAGCAGGGGAGGGTCATTCACATTGGGCAACTAGATGGTGAGAATGAATGAAACTTGGGATATATTATATGCATGAAACTCATGATTATTATGCTATTCTGAAGACGTGTAACATTATGCCAAAGGAACATTAATGGCTTTTAAAAGAACTTTTCACATTGGTGTCTTTCAAATCCTGATGAAGAAGATCAGAGATCAGTACAGCAATGGGATGCGGAGCTTTGGCTACCATCTTTTGCCTGGAAATATCTTTCTTTAGCCTTGTTGGTGCCAAGGGCCTTCACCCATGCCTGTTGTTTGCACGCTGTCTTCCTCATTAGACTGTGAGCTCCTCAAGGGAAAGAACGATTTTCTGCCTTTCTTTGTATCCCCAGCACAGTGCCTGGCACGTTGTAGGTACTTAATAAAAGGCTTATTGACTGAGTGACGAGCACAGGACAACATGATACAGTGTACAGAGCACTGGCTCTGGAATTGGAGGACCTGGGTTCAAACTCTACCTCTAGCCCTTACTGTCTGTATGACCCTGGAAAGATCACCTGATATCCCTGAATATGTTTTCTCATCTGTAAAATGAGTTGTTTGGATTAAATGGCCTCTGAGATACCTTCCAGGTCTAGATCTATGAGCCCTCTAAGTCTAACTCAAAATCAGACTACAGCTACAAAGTAAGAAGGTCTCAGTTAGGAATTCTGATGTTTGGTAATACCTTAAGTGGGCTGGTAGGTGATGCGGTGGAATGAACACTTAACTTGGAATCAAGCCTATTTATCTTCATGAGTTCAAATCTGGCCTCAGATACTTTCTAGCTGTGTGACCTTAGGCAAGTCACTTTAAACCTGTTTGCCTCGGTTTCCTGATCTGTAAAATGAACTGGAGAAGGAAATGCCAAGCCACCCCAGTATCTTTGCTAAGAAACCCCCAAATGAGGTCATAAAGAGTCGGACAAAACTGAAATGAATGAGCAACCACAATGCCTTAAGTAAGCCTATTTTATATTTGATGCCAATAAAGTCTAAATGTTTGTAGGAGACCTAAGGACCCTTTGAAAGCCAGATTCTGATGTCCCCTGAGAGGTAGGATCCCTGAGTAGGAATGAAAGTCAAGGTGATTATTTTGAGACTGAAAACCTCTAAAGTGAGGGGGACAGCTCAATCTGATTACTTTGCAAAGCAAAGTCTTGTATTTAGAAAGATGAGGGTTAAAAGGCAAAAAGGCATTACCAGAGGCAGCTAAATGTATGGAGCACCGGAGACGGGGTCAAGAAGACCTGAGTTCAAATCCAGCCTTAGACACTTACCAGCAGTATGACCCTGCTCGAGTCACTTAATTTCTGTATGCCTCAGCTTCCCCATCCGTAAAATGAGATCATAACAACACCTACCTCCCAAGGTTGTTGCGAGACCAAAATGAGATAGTATTCATAAAGTCCTTTACAAGCCATAAAGTTACATAAATGCTAATTATTTTTTCCTGCTAATGGCTTTATTTTTAATAATATTTTATTTTTTCCTAATTATATGTTAAGACAATTTTTAGTATTCATTCTTAAAAATTTTGAATTCCAACTTCTCCTATTCTCTCCTCCTCCACTGTCCCTGAGATGGTAAGCAATTCAATATAGGTTATACATGTGCAATCATGTAAAACATATATCCTATCAGTCATGTTGTAAAAGAAGACACAGACCAATCCCCCCCCACAAAAAATAAAGTGAAAATTGTTATTGTTATTATTATCATTATTATTATTAAGAAGAAAATAATAGCACCCATCTCCCACCCTGGCGACCTAATATAATATTCTGTTACAATAATGAGCTCATTTTAAGCCTGGGGGCAATATAATGGTCCATGTGTCTACTTGGGTCCCTCTTTTTCAGTTTTTGGAAGTTTATTTTAGAAGAAAAGTTTGGAGAACAGTCATAATTGCTTCAAGTACTTAGTTAAGAAAATCCCTCACACCTAGGCAGAGGAGGGGTTTTCTATCTAACCTGACATTTTAATCTCTCTAGTTAATAATCCATGGCTGAGGCAAAATTCGGTTTATCAAAAACATTTGAGTAATGAAACAGCAGATGATATTACAGTGCCTATGAACAGACAGAAATCCAGAGGGGAAACTGAGGAAAGCTACCCTTTTTTTGGGCCTTCCCTCAGCCTGGGCACTCTGCTATGAGAGGCCTGTAGATCCAGTGACTCCTAGATAGCTCCCTTCTCTGCCGAAGTACGGTCTTCCCACTCATCCTCAAAGGTGTGCTAGAAATGCTGCTCCAACACTCTTGGATTCAGACCCTCATAATCTTTCTTTCCTAAGAGAGCTTCTGTTTATAAAACCGCTTAGGGTGGGACCCAGTGTCTGGTCAATGGCTCCGATTGATTCAAAGTGTGCAGGCCTGGTTCAGAACTCAGTTCTGATTGATTCAATCAAAAAGCGTTTTTATCTTGATAAAGGAGCAAAGCTCCAGGTGGTGTCAATCCTACCCTTCCACTAGTATTATTTGGTCGACAATTTTCAGTTCTGCACAGAAAGCTACAGAGGATGCATGGAATTCAACCTCACACCTCAGCGCAGAGGCTTTTTATCAAGTCCAAAAATACCTTATCTGCCTGGCCTGAACCAAGTCTCAGGAATCCATTCTTAATTCAAGACTCCTTTATCTTTATTGTACATGCTACACTTTGGCTATTAATAAGCCCATCCATTTCATTCCCCCTCCCACTCCAATAAGGTTCCTCAAAACCTCCGGCTAATATTAACATGGACTAAAATTTTCTGGAACGTGTGTAATAAATTGGTTTGGGAACGATGAACCATGAAACGCTTTCCAGGGCTTTTAATAACATACATGAAGAAGCAGTTTCATTGTATGATCCTGTTCTGCCCCCTTGTGGCCACACATCTTATCTGTACCTTCAATTCCATTCTTCAATTTTTTCATCATAGGGCTCATCCTACCCTAAGTGTGGGCCATCTCCAGTTGTCCTGATCCACATCTCACTACTAGATCCAGACGGCTCCAGAGGAGAAAGTGAGGCTGGTGACTCTTCACAGCCCTCCCTCACTTAAATCCAATTCACCTGCAAGTCATGTCATCACCTCCCTGCTATCATGGTCCTCTTCAAGAATGAAGGACAAGGGGCAGCTAGGTGGGGCAGTGGATAGAGCTCCAGCCTTGGAGTCAGGAGGACCTGAGTTCAAATCCAGCCTCAGACACTTACTAGCTGTGTGACCCTGGGCAAGTCACTTAACCCCAATTGCTTCACCAAAAAAATACAAACAAAAAAAACAATGAATGACAAACAACGACAACAATTTTAGTGAACAGGAGTTGAAGGTCTTCCCTAAGGCACACAAGTAAAATCAGTGTTTATACTGCAATTAAACTGGTAGGAAACAACTCCCATTCTTACTACAGGAGCCACTGATCAAACTTTGAAGGCAGAGATAGGAAGCCCTATTTCAACCCCTAATATGAACCCATACCTTCTAAAAATCCACTGGAGTTTGTCCGTTCAATCATTTCCTCTCTCAAATATGCAATCTGTCTTTCCCTGAATTCCTTTCCTGTTGCCTACAAACATGTTCAGGTTTCTCCTATCCTTAAAAAAAGATTTCAAGTAACAGTGCCATTCTCTCAAGCTATCATCTTATATCTCTCTCCCCTTTTTTTTAGCCAAACTACTTAAAAAAACCCAAAAACCAAAAATAGTCTTTACATATTCACTGCCTCCGACCCTCACCTCCCACTCACTTCTTTACCTCTTTGTAATCTGCCTCCTGATCTCACCACTCCACTTAAAACTGTTTTCACCAAGGTGAGATGATCTGTTAATTGTTAAATCCAATCACCTTTCCTCAGACATCCTTCTTGACCTCTCTGTGGAATCTGACCCTGTTTGACCACCCTCTTTTCCTGAATACTCCAAACATTTTCGTACCTGTACGATGTAGTTTCCTTTATAGTATCATTATCCATATCTTGCTGTGGATAATGCTTTCAGAGCTCTTTCCTTCCCCTATCTCGCCTGAGCTCCACTTTCAAACTACCAATCATCTGCTGGATATCTTCACCTAAATGTCCCATGGGCATCTCAAACCCAAATCCAAAAGAGAAATTATCATCTTCCCCCTTCCCAAACCCACCTCTCTCTAATCTCCCTATTTCTCTTAATTATTTATTATTATTATAAATTATAATTATTGTAAATTAATTATTTCTCTTTTATTAGTCATCCACGTTTGCAATTTTGCAACTTTTTATCATTATCATTCTTTACTTTCACTTATCTCTCACCTCCCCCACATACAATTTTCAAGTCTCATCAGTTCTGTCTCTGCAGCATCTCTTCCATCCATGCCCTTCTCTATTTGGCATTTAAAGCCCTTCACAATCTGGCTCCAAACTAGCTTTCCAGATTCGTTTCCCTCATGCACTCTACATTCCAACCAAAGTGGCCTATTTGCTGTTCCACGTAAGTGACTTGGCATCACCTGCTATGGAGCTTTGCACAAGCCTTCCCCCATGCCTGGACTAGGATCCCTAGTTTCCTTTAAGGTCCAGCTCAAACGCCACTTTCCACGTGCGGCCTTTCTTGACTCTCCCAATTGTTAATCTTCACCCATTCCTACTCCAACAACAACGACGACGACAAAAAGTTTAATCTGTTTACAACATAGGCTGTTCCCCCAGTAGAATGTACACCTACTGGAGCCCTTTTTCGGGAAGGAACACCTCCGGGCCACTGAAAACAAAGGTAAACTCCTTGAAGATAGGGGCTGTTTCATTTTTGTCTGAACCTGAATTCCCCAAACTTTCTGCTCACCTGTTTTCTCAGCACTCCTATTCTCTGTTTTACACTAAGACACCCTCCTCCTTCTCAAGAGCCTTCCTCAGATTTCTGACCCTCCCTGTGTCTAGGGCTGCCCCCAGCTACTCTGTCAAACACAACGCTGCTTCTCCTCCCCAGTTCTCCTGACCATTAGTGATTGGCTCAGCTTCCTGGGGTGGAAGGATTGGGAGTTGGGAAGGCATACCCTGTGCTTTCTCGGACCCCCCCCCCTGCTCTCCCCCCCCCCCCCCCCCCCCCCCCCGACCCCACACTTTTTCTTTTCTTTTTTGGGAGGCTATTCGAGTCAAGTGACTTGCCCAGGGTCACAAAACTAAGTGTCTGAGGGTGGATTTGAACTCAGGAACTCCTGATTGCAGGGTCAGTGCTCTACCAATTGTGACCACCTCAAGTCTTACAAGGTCTTCCCAGTGGCTCAGACTCTTACTCAAAGGCTGCCAGTACTCTTGGTCTTGCTCCCCCAGGAACTTATCTGCCATGTATAGTATTGTTCCCAGGACGTTCATTGACTCCATAAAATTGTTTTACATAAAGTCTCATTTTCATGCGATCGTTTCACTAGAGCAGGGGTGAGGAACCTGTGGCCTAAAGGTCACATGCGGCCCTCTAGATCCTCAAGTTTGGCCCTCTGACCGATTCAGTGAGGGCCACATGTGGCCCGGAGGCTGCAGGTTCCCCACCCCTGCTAGAGGTTAGACAAGGGATGCCTATTCCTAATTGGGGGAGCAAGGGGGACAACAGGCCAAGCCTCAGCACTCTGACTCCCAACAGGGCATTCTCTAAGGAGATCCCCCAGGTTCCTCCTGCTGCCCCATTCTGCCACGGCTAATGAGGAGAAGGGATAGTACAGAGGAAACACAAGCCAGACCTCAACTATCTATTAAGGTCAATGAAGACAATCCATCATTTCTTACCCTATCACTCCAGCCACTGGGCTAGAAACCAGTGTAGGCTGATTGACACGTGGCTTTACTCCCTAAGCGCTGAGGCTAAGGAGGATCAAAAATCCCAACTGCCTTGCCTATTGACCAGACACAAAAACACTTAAATTTGCAAGGCTTTTGTTCCCACCCCCTAAAAAAGAGGGGTCTTAGCAAAAAGGAGTGGCTTTCCTGGCATGAACACAAGGTCTTGGTCCTCTTTTCCCCATCTCTGCTACTAAATCACGTTCAGAGGAAGGAGAGAAAGGATGGGAACAGTCATCTACAGCCAAACCTCCAGCAGTTAAAAACGCACTGTGAAGACCCGTCCCTATAGGCATCTTCTCATTCTTTCCGATCAGAAAAGCAGGTGTTTAAAGGGCCAGTGACATTGTCATCATGATGGCAACTTCTGAGGGATAGAGGGGTCAAGGTTTCAGGTTGCAGCTAAATCCTGTAAGAGTTGTGAACACCATCAACAATCCATTGAGCCTTCTACTCCCCTAGCCTGAATCAATCAAGCAATTATTAAGCACCTACTAATGTGCCCAGCACTGTGCTAGATTCAGAGAATACAAAAAAAGTAAAAAAGTTCTAGCTCTCAAAGGAGCTGACACTCTATCTGGGGTAACGTCAGGCACACGGTGCCCCAGGTCTTTACATTTCAGTGGGGTACAAATGGAAAGAGCTGTGAGGTGGATGTGGACAAGGAAAGCTCTTTCTAGACCTCAGTTTTCCTTATCCATAAAACTAGGGGCTTAGATTAAATGATCTCTAACAGTCAATAAACATTTATTAAGTACCTACTACATGCCAGGTACTGTAACAGTCTGTGACTCTTATAGTTTGTAATCTTGCCCTTAAGGGATACTCTGCTAACATTCTTAGAGCAACATTTTGGTACAGAATCAGTATCATGACCATATAAACTCTTTCTTGTACTCCATATGCTGCTGGAGGCAGACTTTTTCCCTCTCTGTGATTATAGGTTACCAAATAGGAAGCATATGTGAAGAGAAAAGTAGTGACCACTATTCCTGTTACAGTTTATTTAAGATACTACCATGTCATGCCAACTGGGCAACCCACAGATGCTCATATTTAAAATCCTGGGAGTATCTGTCCATCAGCCTTGAGTTAGATCCAGGATTCCCCTCATCCATCATCTTCAAGTTGTACTTCTATGGCCAACATAAGGAATGGAATGATGTGTAAAGACAGTTGAAAACTAAGTGGAGGGACTTTCTGCCAAGATGGTCACGTGAATAAGAGACAGGCTGCCCAGCTCCCCCACATCAAATCCAGAAAAACTGAAGTTCAGATCAGACCCAGTAATGATTAAAAAACATCCATTGAAAACCTCTAGTGACTTCTTCCATCCCAGCACTATCCAAAAAAGTCCCCAGGTAATAGGAAAGCTCCCCCACCTATCCATCCACCTTAAAAAAACAAGCATCCTTGGGATCAGAGACAGGGCACAATCCTTGAAGAGTCGGTGTTCAGATGTAACAAGAGCAGACAGCTCCTCTGAAAAGGCCCCAAGGTAGCTGGAAAGCACCAGCGTAGGGACTTTGGAAGTCCTGGGGAGTGGCATCAACCAGCAACCAGTGTGATACCATCACAGTGCTCAGATCAGGGTGGCACAGGGGCTCCAAGGCCCCCAACATTCTGCCCTACAAAACCAAGAAGAGCTGTGAGATCCAGCACTCTAAACCTCAAAGGTAAGGGTTCAAGGTGGGGAACCTAATTCCAGGGGACAGAAGTTAGTACAAGAAAGCCTTACAGGAAGCCATTCCCACCCGTCTTAATTCTAGTGCCTTCCCTCTATTAATTATTTCCTATTTATACTACAGAACAGCTTGTTTGCATGTTGTCTCCCTCATTAGACTGTGGGCAGGGACTCTTGCCTCTTTTTGTATCCCCAGTGCTTAGCACATAGTAGGTGCTTAATAAACGTCTATTTATAGTTTGATTAAAAGAAGCCAGTATTCCTAGAGCAAGACCAAGCAGGTTCTACCACCTCACTGAAATGTTCAGCAGATGGTGAACAAAGCTAGTGTTGGCCCAAAACCCTAACTCAGGAGCAAAAGCTGGAGAGATGAGGAAATTAAGGAAATCATGGCCCATATTAAAAAATTATTGCAAATCCAGAAATTCCCCCCAAAGGAAAGAGTAATTGAAACAACTACATGAACTGAAACAACTACATGAAGTGACTCAAAGGAAAAAATGGATTTTCCACAAGGACCACATTAATACCTAGAAGAAATGAAGTCAGAGATAAAAAAGAAAATGAAATAAAAGCTCTTAAGGAAATGACTGGAAGAAGAATAAGGAGCTTAGAAGAGAAAGTGGTAAACCTTACTCAAGAAGTAGATTCCCTGACAACTAGAATAGATCAAGTAGAAATTAGTAATTCCATGAGATAAGAAATGAAACAGAATCAAAAGATTGGAAAGATAGAAGAAAATACATAAAATATATGATATCAAAAACAAACAGGTTAAGGAGATATAATTTTAAAATTATTAGATTCCCTGAAAGCCGTGATTTTTTAAAAAGCCTAGACAATATATTTTGTGGTATCTTAAGTGAAAACTGCCCATATCTATTAGAACCAGAAGGCAGAGAAAAAAAAAAGAGAAAGACTCTACAGATTGCTTTCTGAATGGAAACTCCAAAAGTCCCAGGAATGTCATTACCAAAATCTAGCACTCCCACGGCAAAGGAAAAATATTGCAATACAGAATTAAATAGTTCAAAAGTACCAAGGAACTAGTCAGGATCACACTAGACCAGGCAGCTGCTACTTCGAGAGGAAGAAGTGGTGGGGGAATCTGCTATTTGTCATAATTGGGGTGCATGAGAAGAATATACAAATATGGAGGAAGGAGGGGGGGGCCGGGGTAGGCATCAGGTAAATTTCACTCTTACTTGAAACAAACAAAGGAAAGTTGAACACACATATACTAACATTTTGGTATAGAAATATACCAAGAGGATAGGAGAGGAAAGAGGTTAAAAGCTATCATAATAGCAGCGAGGTGGCATGGTGGATAGAGTACCTGGCCTGGAGTCAGGAAGACCCATGTTCCTTAGTTTAACTCTGCCCTCAGACACTTACTAACTGTGTGCCTCTGGGCAAGTCACTTGACCCTTTGCCTCAGATTCCTCATCTGCAAGAAAAAAAAAATGATCTGGAGGAGGAAATGGCAAACCACTCCAGTATCTTTGCAAAAATAAAACAAAACAAAAAAACAAAACAAAACCAAACCCAAATCAACCATTCTGGAGAGCAATTTCTTTCTCTCTTTTTTTGTTTCTTCTTTCTCATGGTTTCTCCCATTGGTTCTAATTCTTCTTTACAACATGACTAATGTAAAAATAGGTTTAATATGAATATATATGTTGAGCCTATATCAATTTACATGCCATCTTGGCGTGGGGGGAGGGGAGAGATGGGGAGAAAATTTGGAACTCAAAATCTTATGGAACTGATTGCTGAAAACTAAAAATAAATAAATAAATTTATTAATAAAATGAAAAACAAATAACAAAACCAAACCGGGTCATGAAGAGTTGGACATGACTAAACAACAAATAATAGCGGGGAGGGGACAGTCTCAAGCAAAACAAACTTCCCGATACTGTAGAGGAGATTGAAAGATGGGGGGAGGGAGAGAGAGAAAAGAAGAACTAGAATCTAAATGGGTGCCTTAGAATACCTCTTAGACAATGGGGGAATAGTGGAATCAATTGTGGTAAATGAATGAATGGAATGGAATATTATATTGCCCATAAAAATGATGAAAGAAATTATTTCAGAGAATCCTGGGTAGCATGAATTGACAT
The DNA here is from genome assembly GCF_900497805.2 of Vombatus ursinus. NCBI lineage: Eukaryota > Metazoa > Chordata > Mammalia > Diprotodontia > Vombatidae > Vombatus > Vombatus ursinus. The sequence goes on along the minus strand of NW_020941197.1, from coordinate 4,396,080 downwards.
AGAGTGAAGTGGGTAGAACCAGGAGAATAATTTTAAAAGGTCGGCAGCATGGTAAAGAAAAACAACTTTAAAATACTTAAGAATGCCAATCAAAGCAATGACCAATCACATCTCCAGAGGACTTAAGATGATACATGTTAACCTCCTTCCTAATGGAGAGGTGAAGGACACAAGGACACACATACTTTTTTTAAACATTACCGCTATGTGGATGTTTTGTCTGATTATGCTTATTTATTACAAAAGGTTCTCTCTCTCTCTCTCTCTCTTTCAAGGGGGAGGAGGGATCACCTTGGGGCAGTGGAAATTATTGATAGTGATGCTCCAAAAGAGGGCCTTTGAAATTTTTTAATATACAGAAAAGAAATTCAGAAGGAAGCACAAATATGCAGGCCAATTTTGGATGTAACAGGTAGAATTTATGGTAGGTTTTAAAAAAAAGCAAATGGTATGAAATCAGTATTCATGGTTTCATACAGAATCCTCTTTTTATGCTCTGCTGTATGGAAATGTTCTTTTTTTCCCAGATTTAATTCCTCTCCTAACCTCCAGACTCTAACCTCCAATTCCCTCTTGGACATTTCCAACTAGATATCCCATTCAGTCACTTTTTTTTTTCCAGTCATTCTCTTTGTGGCCCCATTTGGGGACATTAAGTCAAATTCAACCTCAGACACTTAGTAGCTGTCTGACCCTCAGTTTCCTCATCTGTAAAATGAGCTGGAGAAGGAAATGGCAAACCACTAAGTATCTTTGCCAAGAAAACCTCAAATAAATTAAATTAAATCCAGACAGCTGGGTGACTGAAATATGACTGAACAATAACATATGTGTACATATGTGGGACATTAAGTCTGATAAACAATTAAAAATTGTGACCCTGGGTCCCAGTTTAAGGGCTTTCTTGAGGATGTGATTATAGTCAGTCTATCACTTTGGCTTTTTTTTAAATTAAAGTTGCAAGTTATATTTACTTTTACTATCTCTCCTAGAACTATGATCATATATTTATATTCTCTCACACACATGCTCATGTACACATATGTACACATATGTTATTGTTCAGTCATATTTCAGTCATGTCCAACTCTTTGTGACCCTATTTGAGGTTTTCTTGGCAGAGATACTAGAGTGGTTTGCCATTTCCTTCTCCAGCTCATTTTATAGATGAGGAAACTGAGGCAAACAAGGTTAAATGACTTGCCCAGGGTCACACAGCTAGGAAGTGTCTGAGGCCAGATTTGAACTCAGAAAGAGGAGTCTTCCTGACTTCAGACCTGGTAATCTATCCACTTTGCCACCCAGCTGTCTGGATATTGACATATTAAATTCAACACATCCAAAGTGAACTCAGTATTTCTCCCACTAGACCCTCCCCTCTTCCGAATGTCCCTATCACAGGGTGCCATCATCTTTCAAGTTACTCAGACTCACAAGCTAGTTGTTATCCCTGGTTCCTCACTCTCCCTTATCCCACTCCCACATTTAATCTGTTGCTAGTTCCTATTAATTTTGCTTTGATAACATCTCTCGTATATGCCCAATTCTCTCTTTTGACACTGCACCCACCTTAGTGCTCCAGATCTCGTCCCCTCACACTTGGGCTACTGCACGAGCCTGGTAAATCTCCCTGCCTCAAAGTCTCTCTCTACTCCAATCCAACCTCCATTTGGTTGTAAAATTGATTTTTCTAAAGCACTGTGTCTGACTTGTGTCACTCCGTTTTTTAAATAAACTCCAGGGGCTCCCTATTACCTCTGGGATCAAATATAAAATCCTCTGGTTGGTGTTCAAAGCCCTTCACATCCTGACCCCTTTCTTCCTTCCGAGTCTTACATCTTACTCACCTCCAGGTACTCTGTGATCCAGTGACATTGTCCTCCTTGCAAAAAAGGTTCCATCTTGTGCCCAGTGCCTAGCACATACTAGGTCCTTTATAAATGTTTACTGATTGATTGATTTCCAGACTGGGTATTTTCATTGGCTGTTTCACCATGCCTGGACTCTTTATTTCTTTCTGCTTCCTTGCTTCTCTGGTTTCCTGCAAGTCCTAATTGAAATCCTACCTTCTACAAGAATTCTTTCTGATAACCTTTAATGTTAGTGCCTTCACTCTTTTGGTTACTTCCAGTTTATTGTACATTTCAGTTGTATGAAGTTGTTTGTATGTCGTCTCCCCTATTAGACTGTGAACTCCTCCAGAGTAAGGATTGACTTTTGCCTTTCTTTGTATCCCCAGCACTTACATATAGTAGGTGCTTTAATATTATGATGGATTTTTTTTTTTAGTGTTTCAGTTTAAAATAAAAAAGAAAATTTAAAAATAAAAGACATTGGATGAGAAAACTCCCCTTACGTTTCTCAGAGGATATGCAAAGTTCAAGGTGAGAAATAAAAGGAACCACACTGTTTCACCATTATCCATTGTCTAGGAGAGTTAGCCAGAGGTAAAACAGGAGTTCCCGTTTGGATGTATGAAAAATTACAGTGCTGACAAATATTCATGACCGACTAAACGCAGAAAAATCTTGCAACTTTCTCTCTCACTGTCTTCAGTGAGTCTGTCTTCAAGTGTGGTCTCTGCCCCACCCTCAGAGAAAAGGCATGAGCAGACAAAGGATTGTCATGTTATGAAGTTCAAATGTACCTTTAAGAAAGCTTATTTAGAAAATGTACCTCGCCCTCTCTCTTTATTGCAGAGGTGCTGAACTACTGCTATGGATTAGTTTTGCTGAACTGCTTTTTTTTTCCTTTTTTTTCCTTTAATCTTTGTTACTAGGGATGGCTCCATGAATAGAAAAGGCTGGAGGGATCTATTCAGGAAGTCAAGTTAATACTCATTTATTAAATGTCTACTATGTGCTAACTGCCAAGAAAGAAATATAAAGTTAAAAAAAAATCAATAAAAATTTTAAAGAGGCTTGCTCAAATATTTTAAAACAGCATCAACACTGGGAGGTTTTTGATTTATTGTTTTTCATTCTGAGAACTTTTTTTTCTTTTCAAAAAGCTATTTCTGCCTAGCAGCGGAAAGCCAAGTTACCATTCTATTCATGTCTGAGGCTTTTCTAATTTCGAGGTGTTTTCTATACAATAGATATGTAACACAAGAGGCGCAACTCTTCCCAATTCCCATACCCTAGGTTCAAGGTACTCTGGGTCTGTACTCCTAAAACTCACAAGCTTCCCTAAATATTTTTGCCTTTCACAGTCAGCCGGAGGATACAAGGAGCTCAAAGGATAGACATTTAATGAAAGAAAAACAGCACAAAACATTTCCCCAAAAAACATGGTGCATCCTCTCCCACAAATACACCCAGTACCAGCAGGGAGAATGAACACACACTTGGAAGTGTCACCATGGCACATTCAAGAAAAAACAGCTCTCATTTCTGATTCTGAGAAGCTACAAATGTCTTCCCTCCATCTTCACCGACCTTGGTCTTAGAGCCTTTACTGGTCCCAACCAGATGCTGCCGTCAACCAGCTCCCCAATGTCTGGCTTAGATGTCATGCTTAGCTAGCAAGCTGCTAGGCTATTTTAGAAAAAGCAGACCCTAGAACCAGCAGAAGTCTTTCTCCACACTCCCTACTCCCCCCTGCCCCAATTTTGCTCCCTCAGTGAATTCCTGGCCTTTTCATGTGAATATGAAGTCACTCAGAGGGTGCTGAGTTTTTGATTCCAGAATCACAACTAACTTTGCAATCTCAGTAAGACACTGCCCAGAAACTGTGGACTGGGGCAGGAAACATCAGTAATAATGGCCCACACCCTTTTATGTTACCAGGTTGTTGAGGAAGTTCTTTGATTTGATTAGGGACTTCCTGATTTATCTCCTTTTTTGCTATTAGTTAACACAGAAAACTGTTTAGCTAGGAACACATACATTGTTGTTCAGTCATCTCAGTTGCATCTGACTCTTCATGACCCCATTTGGGGTCTTCTTGGCAGAGATATAGGAGTGGTTTGCCATTTCCTTCTCCAGCTCATTTTACAGATGAGGAAACTGAGGCAAACAGGGTTAAGTGACTTGCTCAGAGTCATACAGTGTCCAAGGCCACATTTAAACTCAGGAAGATGAATCTTCCCGACTCAAGGCTCAGTGCTCTTATCTACTATACCACCTAGTTGCCCTAGCCCATATGTACAAATGAGATAAAAAAATGGAAAAGTGGTAAAGGTGCTCTTGTAATTTCAAAAGCATCAATGGAAAATCTCATATAATAGAAATATTACTGAGTGAAGTAAAAAATATTATTGAATAAAGTTATCATGTAGAGGGGAAGCTAGGTGGAGCAGTGGATAGAGCACTGGCCCTGGAGTCAGGAGGACCTGAGTTCAAATCTGGCCTCAGACACTTAACTCTTACTAGCTGTGTGACCCTGGACAAGTCACTTAACCCCACTGCCTTGCCAAAAAAAAAAAAAGTTATCAGGTACACCAATAAGGAAGGTAATAGGTATTTATTAAATATCTAGTGTTTCCAGACATTGTGCTAAGCATTTTACAAATATCTCATTTGATCCTCACAACATCCCTGTGAGGTAGGTACTATTATTATTATTATTATTTACATTTTACAGGTAAGGAGAGTGAGGCAGAAGCATTCCAATGGCATAGCCTTCCAGAACCCAAAATCACTGTCATACCAAATGCAGGTATTGGAATAGCAGTTTAACTGAAGTTAAGTGACTTGCCCAGGGTCACACAAGTTGGATTTGAACTTAGGCCTTCCTGACTCCAGGCCCAGTGCTCAATCTACTGAGAAGCATCTGGAATAGAATGAATATTTGATCTATAGTCAAAAGAGTCAGGTTCAAGTTCTGGCTTTCTCTGATACTTACTTGCTGTTTGATTTTTGGTAAGTCAACCATTCTGGAACTTCAGTTTCCTTGACTGTAAATCAGAAAAACTACTAATCACCCTATCCATGTCCTGATAATGAAATAATACACATGGGAATTACCATGTTATACTATACTCTATAAATATAAGCTAGAATTACTGTTATCGATATTCGTGTAAGGTTAATCAGAGCTAGGGCACACCTTTGCTGAGATACTGAAAACATCCTGAATTATGATTCCTTCCATATCACAGTGCTGTGAAAGAAGAAAGCAGAATGGAAAGGTGGAGGCAAAGGGGTTAAATGTCTTGATATGAGTCTAATGGCTAGAGAACAAGACTATTTGCAGTGGTCAAAGGGTATGAGAAAGTCAAAAAGGTAGAAGGAAATACCTGACTGACCATGAAATTCTTGTCCCTCACATTTTCACCTTCACAAAACTCAGCTGAAGTCTGAGCTAAAGTCCCCATTTTGTTTGATGGTGTGGATACCGGGGAAAATTAATTTATTTCCCAACAAATGGAAATGGATAGATAAAGACAATAAAAAATAATAAGAAAAAGATTAAAATCGATACTTTCTTTTATCTGATTAAAAAATAAAACCAAAATGGTAAACAGATCATGAAGCACTAATGCTGTTGTCCAAATTTGACAGAACTGGACAATGGACAACATGGAAAATGAGATTATTTTCAGCTTTTTCTTAAAGGAAATAAATATGCAACAATTACATCTCATAGTCAAGCAAATACCTCATATTGATTGAATATCATAAAATCTCATGCTACATTTATTCATTTCTATCAAAGCAATAAGAACTATTTCCTGCTATCCATTGGCTAAAGCAACACATTAAAAAACCTGTATTCTATTACTTGGAAGTATATGCTTAATAATATATTAATGAAATAACATTCAATTATTCATGCTATTGCTAAGAATCATTACTGAAATATGCCAGAATATTTTTTGGGGGGGCACGCAGGAAGGGGAAGAAGAACTATGTCTATGTAATTCATTTATTAAAACAGAAGTTAATTTTAAAGTAACCTATGTTTACTAATATGTAAGACTGCAAGGATACTTGGATTTCAGGAGACAGCTAATAGTGAATGGCCCACTAGGAATTATATCAGTAACTCCAAACATTTAGGTAAATGACAATGATGACCATGAGATATGAGCCCATCTGCACATGGGTGGAAATGTACCCATTTGCAGATAGAAACCTTATCTGACAATTCAATTTAACAAACATTTATTATGTACCTCTTATGAGCAGCAAACTTTGCTGGGGATGTGGGAGAAGGAGAGAGAAAGAAAAAGTCTGTTTCTCTGTCTGTTGTATGTGTGTGTGTGTGTGTGTGTGTGTGTGTGTGTGTGTGTGTGAGAGTGAGAGTGAGAGAGAGAGAGAGAGAGAGAGAGAGAGAGAGAGAGAGAGAGAGCGTATGTATAAGGTAGCCCAAAAGACTTAGTACAGTTTTATTAGCTAATAATAATAATAATAGCTAACATTTCTATAGTACTTATTATGGTCCAGGTACTGTAATAAGTTCTTTACAATTATCTCATTTGATCCTCACAACAACCCTAAGGTTGTTGTTGTCCTATTACCGTCCCCATTTTACAGAAAAGGAAACTGAGGCAAACAGAGGTTAAGTGACTTTCCCAGGGTCACACAACTAGTAAAGTCTCTGAGGCCAGATTCAGGTCTTTCTGACTCCAGGCCAGCATTTAACATGTGTATGTCTATGTACATGTATATTCACATATATACAATATATGTATATGTAGATACATATAGACACACATACATATCCCTAGCCACCCCTGCCCTAGCATATACAGCTCTGTTTGGTTAATTATTCTCTCTTTATGAATATAAACTGCCTCTTATACTAGATTGAAAGCTTCATGGGGACAGGGCCTGTGTCTTCTAGATCACCATATCCTCATGGCACCTAGCACAGCTTGCAAATTCTAGGTACTCCAGAAATAGTTGGGAAACAGTTTCACAGATATTTTCTCATAGAACATGAGAACGTTCTATATTTGTCTAAATATCTATAAAATCAGCCCTCCAACCTTTACTGAGTACTTACAATTTTCAAGACATCATGCTTGGCGTCATAAGGATACAATGACTTACAAGACACAAGTTTGTCTTCAAGGTGCTTTCAATCTAGAGTCAAGCAGACATTTCACATTCACAAAAAGAGAACAAAACAGCAGAAAAAAGTGATACAGATATTAAATGCTTTAGACATTCACAGGAAGCAGAAACCTTCACAGGCTGGTGGGGTATGTAAGGAAAGTTTTACAGAAGGGGTGGTGTCTTTAGGAGAAAACTCAGATAACTGGAAAAAAGGAGGGAGGGCATTCCCAGTGGGGAGAAATGTGTGAGTAAAGGTTTGGAAATTGGAAAAAAAAAATCTAACTGTATAAAACTGACCTAAACTTTAACAATGAGTATGGGATCTGAACACTGTCTAGTAAAATTATGTGGTTTTTCCTATCTTTAAGACATACAGTGTTTCCATTCAGAATCTATTACACTTATTTGACATACTTATTTCAAAGAAAATCTAAAAACCAATTAAAATCAGGTAGGGTCACTAAGCTTTCAGTTTAAATTGCCTTTAGGATAGTGCTAAGTCCTGGTTCCCAGTACTTGCTGTCAACATCCATCCAAACCTTAAGGGGACTGTTTAAATGCACTAGAGTGTGATAAGAGCAAAAAAAAGCATTAGAACACCAACAATGGCAGATTATTTTTGTCTAGCAATATGGTTTTTCTTCTAAGTGAAATACGTATCTGCCAAAGTCGCTCCAAGACCATGATGAATAAATCATGAACTCTGTAAAAATGCAAGATTTCATCATGCAATAAATGAAAACACTCAAGGCTCATTAGATAGGATTAGCACACTCATCAAATAGAGCCCCAATTGGACAGCACTAGTGGTTACTCTTGTTGTTGTTTGCCCTTGGTTCTCGATGAGGACCATCAGGGAGGTGATGCCATGACATGCAAGTGGTTGGATTTAAGTGAGGGGGGCTCTGTGCAAAGTCAGCAGCCTCACTTTCTCCTCTGGATCGGAGCCTATTAAAATCAAAATCATATTGTCCTATCCTCATCCCTTCAAATATTTTTACATGAAAGACACATATAAGTCAGAACTAATTTCAGAGTTAGATGCTGAATTTATTATATGCTTTGGAAGAAAGGCAAGCAATCTAGGCTCAGACACATAACACTTACTAGCTGTGTGACTCTGGGCAAGTCACTTAACCCCAATTGCCTCACCAAAAAAAAAAAAGAAAAAGAAAAAGAAAGGCAAGCTATATGTAACAGAGATTTGCAATTTTGTGTACGGGCAGCAAGGTTGCCCAGTGGATAGAGCACTGGGCTTGGAATCAGGAAGACTCATTTTCATTAATTCAAATCTGGCCTCAGACACACCCTGGGCAAGTTGCTTAACACTGTCTGCCTCAGTTACTCATTTATAAAATGAGCCGGAGAAGGAAATAGCAAACCAGTCTAGTATCTTTGCCAAAAGAACCCCAAAATGGGGTTATAGTCAGACTCAACTGAAATGACTCAATAACAATAAAAATTTCATGTAGAATCCTCTTTTTCTGTACTACTATGCATATGCAAATGTTCGAACTGAATGCAATCATAAATGATTAGACATCTCTCTGGGCTCACTGACCTGCTTCAGGAGTGACCAACCCAGACAGAATTTGCTGCTGCACAGAGATTAGGTGAATTTATCCCCTCTTTCCACTTCCTCTAAGGATCCTCAGCTTTACCACACCTTGTGAGTTGGCATCGCTTCCCCTTAAATCCTGTTTATTTGCTGACTGTGCTTTTATAGTCTCTTTAAAATCTAGATTAAGATATTTTTTTTATTGTTTTCTGAGTATTTGCTTTAAAGGAGTGGACCATACTATGGGTAAGGACAAAGGGGAAGCTGTGGACAGAGTCCTAGGTAAAGAGCTTATGTTCAAGTTTCTCTTTGTCTGTTTCTGTCTTTTTCTCTCCCCTCTCTCCCCCAAAAAAGAGGCTTCACAGCAAAGGGGACAAAATTTAGAATTTAACAATGTCCATTACTAGTAAGGTATTAGCCACGGTTACAGAATTGTAGAATTAAGGGATTTCAGAGCTCACGTAGGTCAAGCACTGCTTGAATCCCTTCAAAACACCCAGTGACTGGAGGGATGTGGGGAGGGGAGCTACTCTTTGAGGCATTTGGATAGCAATTTTTCCTTATTTGGATAGAAATTTTTCCCTATACTGAACCAAAATTTACCTCCCTTTTACTCCCACCCCTTGATCCTTCAGGGTCAAGCAGACCAAGTAGTATGGCATATGAAAAGGCCTTCTGAATTGCAGTTTGGGTACCTGGATTTGAATCTTGCTAGCTGAGTGACCACGGGGAAGTGTGTTCTCAGCCTTGGTTTCCTCATCTGAAATGTGGGCAGGCTAGCACTCATACCTCCTACTTCACAGGAAGACTCTGAGGAAAGAGCTTTGTACACCTTGAAGGACTACATACGTATGAGTTATTGTAATTTTATCTAGTTTCCTTTCCCCAAGAGACTTCTTCAAATACTTGAAAACAAAGTCATATTTCCCGTATCTTTTATTGAAGAAAAGAACCCCGGACAGCCACCTCATCATTTCCTACCCAACTGCTCTTCTCAAACTTCATCGTGGTCTTCAGAATTTCATCATTCTGCAAGTCACATTAACTCTGACACTCACACCTCCTCGCTACCTACCCGGCCCTTGGGGTCCCTCCCTCCCTCTGACTGGAGAGGTTGGAGGGCACATAGTAGAGACCTCCACCTAGATCCTTCATTGAGAGAGGGTCCCCAGGGCAGTCATCTCATCACTTCCCAAGCTGCTGGCTTCCTAATGGAGTACTCTCTCCTCCCATCCCCATTTTTATCTTTTTTTACGTTGCATCCCCAATTAGACTGTGAACTCCTCAAAGGCAGGGACTGTCTTTTGCCTTTCTTTATATCCCCCGGGCTTAGTGCAGTGCCTGTCACATAGTAGGTACTTAATAAAATGTTTATAGACTGACTGACATTTCTACCTCAATCTTCTCTCATTCAAGCTAAACATCTTTATTTCCTTCAACTGAATCTCAAACATAGTTTGCAATCCCTTCATCATCCTGATCACCATCTGCAGAGATTACTGTCATATCCCCATCCCCATCCCAATCCCCATGCTGATGGAAGGCTGAGTGGATTTGGGAAATAACTGGCATCTGTCTTCAGCATTTAATACACAAGAGAAGCACATCTCAAGCAAAAAAGAAAACATGCTAGCTCTCCACCTGGTCCTCAGGCTAGTGAGCAAGCCACTTGACTGATTTGAATCAAGCTTCAGGGAACCCTTGGTTCTGGGTTCAGCGACTCACTCATGAGCCTGAGGATGTCATGGAGATCTGGAAAGGTTTTTTTAGAACCATAAATTTGCAGGTAGGATCTGGGGGATACGGATCCTAAATAGTATTACGATTTAATTACAGAATCATCGAATCTTAGAGTTGAAAGTACATCAGAGATCACCTAACCCTACTCCTATCTGAGCAGGAATCTTCTTTCTGATATCTCCCCGTAAGTGATCATTCAGTCTCTGTTTGAAGACTTCCAAGGATAAGGAATTCATTAGGGTTTCTCTCTTTCCTTCTTCCCAGGAATAAAAACAATGACTTGTAGGTGAAGCATATGGTGAAAGGACATGTTTTTGCCAAGGTGAGCCTGAAAGGATAGTTTCCTCCAGTTCCTGGCTGCCTTCCTTTGCTTTTCAAGTTCCTTTTCTGAAAACAAGTCAGAAATTAGAATCTGGGAACCAATCTATCAGCAAGCCTGTATTAAGCGCATATTTTGTTCTAGGTACCATATACACAAAGAATGGATATTTCTGGTCTTAGGGCACCTAAGGAGCACCTTAGGCCAGCAAGTTTGTAAGGGTTAAATGAGACAACATATGTCAATTACTTTGTAAGCCTTTAAGTGTTATATAAATGCTAGCTACCATTATTGTTATTTATGTTGTGATGGAAGAAATAAATAGCAATCCTATACCTGAAAAAAAGAAAAGGTGAGCATCAGCCTCCTGGAGGGAAAAGATTTCCTTAATAGCATACTTTTAGAAGACTATTCATCCCCCACAGAGCATCAGCCTGCTGTTGAAGAAATAAAGTCATTTCATAAAGGACTAGGAGCTCTGGACTTTGCCAACCCTCCCTGATTTTGCTATGGGGTTGCCTGGACATTGCAGTTGGAAGGGGAATGGGATATATTTGTTCAGCAAGCCCCCAAAGTGTATTTATCTTCTGGGGAAAGTCTAATGGGCTATTGGAGTGCTTTATGTTTTTATATTTGTTTATGGGCTCTTGGGAGTCCTTTGTGTCTCATGCATTTTTGGTGGAATGTGAATTAAAGTCTGTCTCATACTGAATACTCATAATGCTGTATTGTATGTTTAGTACCTTTGCAAGAGTTGGGGACCCTTAGACAGGAGCCATAAGCTTCGCCATACCTAAGTTTTATTCCAGAGATTTCCCTGGAGTTTCCCTAGTTGAAGCAAGAGCTAAAGCGAGAAAATGACTTTCCTGCAGTCAGCCCCTGAGATTTCACCCCATCCATATGAGGTCAGACCCTTGGGGAGTCCTAGGCCACACACAGATGACAATAACATTTATTTAGTTGATAGCGTAAAATGGCAAGGGGGCTGGAGATCACGTCATACAAAGAAAAAGTTATGGCCTTTCCATGGGCCCTTCAGCTTTACTCTTTCATATATGTTATCTCCCCCAAATTAGAGTGTGAATTCCTTGAGAACAAGGATAGTCTCATTTCTTTTTCTATTTATACCCACAGAGCTTGGTACATTGTAAGGTTTTAATAAATGCATTGTCATTCATTCAAGGAGCTAGGAATGTGTATAATGGGGAAGAGAAAGCTTATTAGGCTTATGATACCTGTCTTCAAGCATCTGAAGGGCTGTTAATGAGGAAGAAGGATTAGACTAGATGTAATTTCCCCCAAAGGGACAGCTAAGTGGTGCAGTGGATAAAGCACTGGGCTTGGAATCAGGAAGACTCATTTTCCCGAGTTCAAATCTGGCCTCAGACACTTACTAGCTGTGTGACCCTGGGCAAGTCACTTGATCCTATTTGCCTCTGTTTCCTTATCTGTAAGAAAATAATCTGGGAAAGGAAATGGCAAACCACTCCAGTTATCTTTGCCAAGAAAAACCCCAAATGGGGTCAGGAAGAGTTGGCCAGGACTGCAGTGACTCAACAATAACAACAACATCTTTCTAGTCAATAAGATTCCCAGCCTCAGTCTCCTCTTCAACTCTCACTCTCACATACCCTGCATATCCAATCAGTTGCCAAATCTTGTCTTTCTACCTCTGCAACATCCCTCACATTGACCCTGTTCTCTCCATCATGCAGCCATCATCACCTCTTGCCTGGGCTCTTACAGCGGTCACTTAATCAGTCTCCCTTCCTCGGGTCCCTGTCTTCTCCAATGCATCCTTCAATCAGCTGTTGAAGTGATTTTCCTGAGGCACAGGTCTGACTACAAAACTCCACTACTCATAAAACATCAGCGGCTCCCTAGTGACTCTAGGTTCAAATATTATTTTGTCTTTATTTCATCATTTAAAAATTTCTATTTTACATTTTACAGTGTTTGTAATTATTACTATAGTAGTCTGGATATATACTTAATAAACAGGTAAATATGCTTATTAACTAATATATCAGAGTTTTATGCTCAAAAATTATTTACTGGCAGGGATGCTCAATCAAAAACTTTGAGGCAACAAGAAACAAATCTAAGTGTGTGTGTGTGTGTGTGTGTGTGTGTGTGTGCGAGCATTAACAAAATGAATCAGGAGACAGTACATGGGACAGGGAAGAAATTGGAGGTGAAAACCTGTTCGAAGCTTATCATAATTATCCAGGCATGAGGTGACTGGATTAGGAGGGCACTACCGGGCACGGAAAAAAAGTGACAGGAATGGGAAATAACAGAATGAGAAGAGGAGAATGACAGGAAGGCTTATGGAATCACAGATCTAGAGAAAGAAGGGACCTCAGAAACGATCTAGACCAGCCCCCTCATTTTAAAGATGAAAAAACTGAGACCTACAGGGATTGTGATTTGACCAAGGTCAAACAGGTAGTGGTAGAAGGCAAAACAACATTTGAATCCAGGTCCCTGATTCCAAGTGCACTTGGGATTGAGGTCTGTGTTTTCCAGTGGAAAAAATGCCAATCTTCCCTCTCAACATAACTAAGTAAATCTTTGAAGAAAAAAATCCAGTATTAGTTTCCACATGAATCTACTCTTTTAACATATGACCTAATGTTAACTAATTGTCAACAAGTGTGAAGGAATACAGTTGAGATAAGATGGAATAGTTATGCATAACTTAAAAAGAACTTTATGTAACAGTTTTTTGTTAAAGCCTGGAACTCAGGAAGCATATATTCACATATAAATTTAATGTTTCAAAATCTGTTATTTCATGGGTTCAAGGACTCCCTTCATCAATCAATCAATCAATAAATATTTATTAAACTTCTACTATATGCCAAGCAGGCACCATGCTATGTGCTGGAATGCCATCAACATCCTATATAACCCCTCTATAACTTAGTAGCTGGTCTTCAAGAATTCTGGTGCCTGAAGAATTCATCATCCTATGCCCAACCTGGCAACAGGTCTCATGCAACAAACACAAAGCCCACCACCAGACCCTTACCATGGCTAATTTGTACTTAACAGCTAGCACAGCCTTTGAAAACCCAGGGTCACTCTCCCATTACACAGCAGGGCTTCAGTGGAGGTTTCACATAGAAACTTAGAAGCAACACTGTGTAGTGGACTGAGCCGCTATCTTGAGGTCAGGAAGACTTGATTTCAAATCTTAGATTCAATACTTAATAGCTGTATGACCTTGGGCAAATCATTTAGCCTCTCCGCTCTGAAGATAATAATAGTGCCTACCTCCAATGATTGTTATGAGGCTGAAGTGAGATAATACATAAATAGTTTCAACGTCTCTCTCAATGAAACTCAGGGTCCCCACTCCCATTCATTAAATATTATTTAATAAACATGAGAAACTTCCTTTCTTATAAGTAGTTGCTCATATTTCCCAATATATTAAAACCTTAATCTAGAATTAAGTACTAAAGTTACTGAATATATAATTTATTGAGAATGGAATCGATAGACACCATTATTTAAAACATTTTAGTGGTGAGAAAAATCACAAAATGACTTCAAATAATGTAACTGCAGATGACTTCTTTTCACTTCTGAAAAACACAGCCCCATAGTATTTGGTCCATTCAAGATATTAAATAAAGTCTACTTAGGGGAAGGAATAAACATTTATTGAGTGCCTACTCTGTGCCAGCTGCTCTGCTAAGTGCTTTACAAATATCATGTTTGATCCTCACAACAACCCTGGAAGGTATTTGCTATTATTATTATTATTCTCCATTTTACAGCTGAGAAAATTTAATCCAACAGAAGTAAAGTGACCTGCCCAAGGTCACATAGCTAGTAAATGTATGAGGCCAGATTTAAACTCAGGTCTCATCATCTTCACAACATAAAAGTTAGAAAGATCCTTTCATCTTCTTCCTCTCTGTACTCTCTATTCATGACAGGAAAACTCTCTCTAGTTCTTTCAAGCCATCACTTTTAATAGTCTTTATCCATACTAACTTCTCATAAAATTCCCTTTATGTTTCTTCATTATCAGTTAAGACAGTTCTCTTCAAGAAAGTTTTCCCTTATTCTCTGCTTTCTCCAGTTTTATCTCAAACTATTTCTAATAACCCTCTTTTTTCTGGTTCTCAAAAACTGCAAACCTCAACTGCTAAATCCTAAACATTCCATTTGACTCTTAAAGCTACAGTAACTGTAACTATAGCCTCTGAGCCTTTTGAAACAAGTATTACATAAGCATTTGTAGGCCAATATGGGAGCCTAAGAGTAACAAGACAGAGAGAGACAGTAGATTGCAATGGAAAGAGATATTCAGTGACATTAAAAAAAAATTCATCATTTAAATCTATATATTCCCTTATGATACCCTTAAAGATGCAGTAGTTGCATCCCTACTTTTTCAAATAGTTTTCCTCACCTGTAAAATGTGTTTAGAGTTAGAATCCTGGCTCTACCATTTTCTACCTGCTAATTCTGGGCAAATCACTTAAACTACCTGGATCTCAATTTCCTTATCTATAAAATGGGGTTTGGATTAGATGACCTCTAAGGTCCCTTCCAGCCCTACAAGTAAGATCCTATGATGAGAATACCTCTCTCTCTCCATCTTGCCAAGCCACCAAATTGTCACGATGCCAACAGTGAAAAGAAATACCTTCCTTGGAATTCATCAAGCAGTATGAAAAGGAATCCTCCTCCTCCTCCTGCTATATTTGGCATCCTACCACCCCCCATTAGTAATAGGAAATTCTTTTTTTTGATGGCCCTTTCTGCCCTTCCATTGCAAAAAGATTTGCTCCTCATTAACAGGAAACTCCCTTTATGTCCCCCTGAAATTACAGAGATACTTCTCCTCCCCTTTAATCCCTATGGCCCTAGACAGAGGAAGCAACTGTCCCTAGGGACAGAAAGGTCTACTTGGAAGTAGCAGGCAGATTCTTCAGGGCTGATTGAAATGCGGACTCCTCTTTGCAGAGTATGTTTGTATGTAAGGGATGTTTGTAAGTCAGGCATCTTAAAGTTATTCATTCAATTATAAAATATTGTAAAAAGTAATTTTCCAATTTACAAATGCTGTGGTTTTAGAAGAAGAATTCATTAAAATCCAGCCAAGTATTGGGAGTTTTCATGAAACACATATTGTAATACAATCATGTCAAAAAGCAATGAGCCTCAATGTAGCTTAATGTAACCTGATTTTCAGAATGCTTTGATTTTAAAAATTGTAGTAGGTTTGGCAGGGTGGTGTTCCTCAAGGACCTATTTACATACATGCCTCAATGCGAGGCACCGGTGGAACAAAGATAAAAGGAAATGATACACTTTGTTTCCCCAGAATAATGCGTGGCATATAGTAGGTGTTTAATAAATGTGGTTAAAGAAATCTTTTTTAATTATATCTTTGTCCTTGAGAAACTTACATTTTACTGGTCTGGGGAAGAGGGAAGAGGAAAGATAGAACAGATATTATATAAAAGGTACACTGTGATGAAGTAAAGAAGATATCCAAAATGCTCTAGGACAATCTGATGAGAGAAAATTTAAATTTTCTAGATCACATTAGCTTTCAATTGGACTGGGATTTCAACTGAAGGAATAGGGGAAGACTTCCCAGAAGAGTTTGAGCACCTGAAGTGAGTCTTAAAGAGGAGAATTCTGAAAAGTAGAAATGGTGCCATAGCAGCCCCTCTGGGTTACTCTCATTCAGGGCTGGATCCCCCAAAGGTGGCTGCTACCTGACACTCTACGGATAATTAGAGCTATACTTCTAATACTACAGCTTATGAGCCGCCACTAGTGTGCAAAAAGAAGTTTTTTTAAAAAATTAGTTTACAAAAACATTCCCTGCATAAAGTTGGGGTGTACTCTCCCACAAATACACGTAGCATCGATGGGAAGAATGAATTCAAATGTAGAGTACGATGGTAGTGAGGCATGTGACAAAGGAACATGATGCCCAACGATGCAGGGCCTGGAAGTACTTTCTCTCTTTGCAGAATCTTCACACAGCTCTCCTTTTATACAGTAACTCTGCTGGGCTAGTTGCCTCAGCCAGGGTCCCAGGGTCTGCTCATCTCCACAGCTCCACTCTCAAATGCCAGAGCTAGCTCCTTGAAGGCTGATTCCTCCTGCCTTGAGTGCTTGTCATCCCTCTGTCTCTATGTCTTTCTGTAGTATGTGTCTCTGCTATCTGGTAGACACAGTGTCTTCTACTGGTCCAGTAAACTCCTCTTCAAAACTACATTTCCAATGTAAGGAGTGAGGAGAAAGATATTTCCTCTTCTCCTGCCCACCTTCATCCCCTACAAGGGTCTCTTCCACGGGTAGTTCCTGGTTTGCCATCTTATCCATACCTGAACTACTGAAATTCATCCAGGGCTTAGGTATTTAACATCCTCAGTGGCATGGCCAATGCCCTCTTGACTATTCAGGGAGAAAACACAAAGGGAAATGGACAAAGACGTACCTTTTTACAGTTAGCTCAACACTTTATACATGACTCATGATTACATTCTTGGCCTTCCTTGACTACTCTAACTGCAGTGGGAGGGTTACCTCCCTCTCTCACAGTGCAATGGAAATGTGGGTTCTCTTCCTGGCCCTGACCCTAACCAGATACGTGTCTGTCTGCCCCACTTAGAAATGGCTGTTTGCTTAGTAGATGAACCATTCCTCTGTATCTCAGTTAGAAGAAACTGGAAAACAGGACAAATTGCCACAAAAATACATGCATATCCTCTCCCCCCCACTTCAAACTGCCACCAAGACCATGTTTCTTCTCTTGATCCTCAGACTCTATCTGACTAGGTCAGCCCCTACATCTAACCTGGACACTGCCTTCTACAATCATAGATGGTTAAAGCTGGAAAGGACCTTAGAAATCACCTAGCACAATGCCTCTCATTTTATCAATGAGGAAACTTAAGGCCCAGAAAAGTTGAGTGATTTACTTAAGGTCTCACCCCTAGTCCAGGGCTCCTTCTGCCTAATCTAGGCTCTCAGATTAATACCCTGGATCCTGTGGCAACTGATTCTGATACACCTGCTCCCTGGGACATTTGGACCCTTTCGGCTGAAATCTTTTCCTAAGTCACCAGCCTCAGAGACTTCAGCCTTTGACTTGCAAGGAGGTCCTTAACCCCATACAATGGCAGATCCCTAGCCTTGCCTTTGGACAGAGCTGGCTGGATGACTTCAGTATCCCTGGGCA
This sequence comes from Vombatus ursinus, assembly GCF_900497805.2. NCBI lineage: Eukaryota > Metazoa > Chordata > Mammalia > Diprotodontia > Vombatidae > Vombatus > Vombatus ursinus. Next base: position 4,378,237 of record NW_020941197.1, on the reverse strand, counting down.
AGTATGTCACTGCAGCTCTCTACGTCTCAGTTTCCAAGTCTGCAAAATAAGGGGGTGGCATTACATGATTTCTAAGTCCCTTTCAGCACTAACATTCTGGGATTCTAACTGTTTCTAATCCAAGTACAGACAAGTCATATTTCCATTTATGGTCACTAACACTGTAACAAGAAACCTCATAATAAAAATGGTGGTTAGGGGCAGGTAGGTGGTGCAGTGAATAAAGCACCAGCCCTGAAGTCAGGAGGACCTGAGTTCAAATCCGATCTCAGACCAAACACTTGACACTTACTAGCTGGTGATCCTGGGCAAGTCACTTAACCCCAATTGCCTAAAAATAAATATATAAAAAAAAATAAAAATGGTGGTTCAAATTTATACAGTGTTTGAAGGTTTCCAAAGCACTTTCCTCACCACAGTTCTATGTCACCAACTATCCCTCTGTGCCATTCTCAGAATGCTGGATTGTACCATGCCATGGTTTGGCTCCGGGCTCACAGGCCTAAAATCTTTCAAAGTCCTATTGGACAATTATCACTGCCATTTGAGAAAATGCTAAATCACTCCTGGGAGAAAAACTGTCAGTGTCAGAAAAGCATTTCATCAAACTAGATAGATAGATTTTTAACTGGCCCACCTTGTCCTGAGGCAAGAAAAATAATGGAATCTACATTCTTTCCTAGCAGCCTGAAATAATCCTGTTATACAGAGTGGGTGAAGGAAGTTTGCCAAAGCTAAAGAAATAACCCCCAAGCTCTAAGGTGACTCCTAAGATAAGCTTCTCCTTTCATCTTCACAGAGTTCTAGCAAGATGCAACACAGGTTTATCCACCAAACTGAAAACCATTTGAGGGAAAAGAAAATCACATTCCATCTCCTACTTAACATGCCTTTCCCCTATTCATCTCTCTTCAAAGCTTAGCATCAGTGAGACCTCCAAGTAAGATGCCTTTTGTGATTCTCCAAGTTGTGAGCACTTTTCTTAGCCCCCCTTCCCTCCCCATTATTCTGTATTTGTTGTTGTTCAGTTGTTTCAGTCTTGTATGATTCTTTGTGACTTCATTTGTGATTTTCTTGCAGAGATATTGGAGTGCTTTGCCATTTCCTTCTCCAGCTCATTTTACAGATGGGGAAACTGAGGCAAACAGGGTTAAGTGACTTGCCCAGGGTCACATAGCTAGTAAGTATCTGGGGCTAAATTTGAACTCAGGTCTTCCTGACTCCAAGCCCAGTGCTCTATCCACTATGACACCTGGCTGTATTTACTTTTTATATATTTTGGATTCCCTTGTCTGTATGTGTTGTATTTCCTCTCTCTCTCTTCCCTCTCCCCCTGAGCAGCCTCTGGATGGCCCAGAAACTTTCATTTTTGTCTTTGTAACCTCAGCACAGTGCCTGGGACAAAACAAATAAACTCTTGTTGAGATGAAATTGACTGGAATCAGATTCTGCGGAGACTACAGGATTAGAGAGTCCTAATGAACAATAACCCAATTTTTAAAACCGTATGATATCTGCAAGGTGATTTTGAGACCATGATGCATGAAGGGCCAACCGATGCAAAAAGTTTGTGTTTTATTTTTAAAAATAAAGCCAGAACAAGACTTCCCTCCCGTACAACATCAGGAGAGTTGAGACTGTCTTGTTAAAAAACAAAACAAAATAAAACAAAATAAACCTTGTAATTATCTCAATTAGATAAACCCTCTTCTGAGATTTCCTTTATCTATAGGATTAGATTTCCTGCTTAACTCTACAGAAAATACTTAAAAAACACAACTATGGAGAAACCAATAAGGGATAATCTTGGACCACTGTCAGTTCTTAAAAGTACTATCTGACAATTACAGGACTGTTAGAGAGCTCCAATGTTAGATGACACATCATCGGATTTAAAAATCATAGCTAACATTTTACACAGTGCTTTGGGGTTTGCAAAGCCCTTTACAAATATGTTATTTGATCCTCAGGACAACCCTGGGAGGTAAGGTACTATTATAATTCCCAGGATTTTATACCTGGGGCAGCCAGGAGTAAAGTGACTTGCCCAGGGTCATACAGCTAGTAAGGATATAAGGCTGGATTTGACCTCAGGTCTTTCTTCCTGACTCCACTACGACCCAGATGCTTCCAATTTCTGGGATTTCTGGGAAAGATGTGCAACAACAATAGTAAAAACAATAACTGACACTCTCATAGTGTTTTAAGGCTAGCAAAATGCTTCCCAAGATTATTTCGTTTGAGCCTCACAACTACTCCATGATCAGGAAATATAGTGTTCCCCAAGGATTTAAAACAGCCTAAAACAGCACTGAGACTTTTGGAACACCCTATTTTATCCCAAGTCTTTTAGATAAGTAAACCAGTTCAAAGAGGTCAAGTGTGGAAAAAAGTACCAGTAACATAGTCCTGAAATGGTTAAGACCCAAATTACACACAAACACTCTTTTCTTTTAATCTTGTAAGGTTAAAGTCAGCCTAGGAAACATGCTGGAATGTACCAGGGTGAATTCTGACTGATCTCGGGAGCCTACTTGCTCTGATGTGACTTCAGTATCATTGTGTTCTCATTGCTCACTGCAGGAAAATAAAAATTGACGTGAGGATTTTAAAATCTATCATGTGGTTTAGCATGAATTTTAACTTTTTTTTTTAAAAAGTATCTTTCATTAGTAAAAAGCCTTTTTAATTGAGAGAAATGCACACTCCCCATAATCCTATCACTGGTCTGATTTAACCAGGTACTGAAATGACCATTTCTTGTTACAATTGCAGCACTCAAATATTATTACCCATAGCTCTAGGGCACTGAGATGGCACGGTGGATAGGGTGCCAGGCTTGGAATCAAGAAGATTCACCTTCCTGAGTTCAAATCTGGCCACAGACCTTATCAGCCATCTGACCCTGGGCAAGTCACTTAACTCTATTTGCCTCAGTTTCCTCATCTGTTAAAAAAATGACCCAGAGAAAGAAATGGCAAACCACAGTATCTTTGCCAAGAAAACCTCAAATGGGGTCACAAAGAGTCAGACTCCACTGAACAACCCACAGCTCTATAATATCTTGGCAACAGCTAAACAAATATTTAATGATTTTTTTTAATGTATCATTTTAAATCTGATGGTTTGTTCTCACATAGTTATTTGCACATTATCTCCCCCATTAGACTTTGAGCTTCTTGAGGGCAGGGTCTGCCTTCTGCCTTGCATTATGTTCCCAACATCTCCTTTCTCCCTCTTGGGTTTACTTGCTAGATTTCTTTTTCAAAGACAAAGCCTTAAACTCAATTCACTCTGGAGCTCACGGATTGGACAACGAAAGGTCCCTGCCCAAGCACCACTTCATAGTTATTTTTTGGACCCTCCTGGCTCAGAGTGAATGTAAATAGTAACTGCTTCTCTTTTGACTAGTACCCGGAGGGTCTTCCCTTCTCAGTTTGATTTTTTTTTTAAATTAAAGGAGTTATCCCTTGACTCACTTCTTAAGAAGGCCGAGTCACCGAATGGCCCGTTGCCTCACTCAAAGTGAGAACCTGGAAAGACCTTAGCTTAAATGGGCCAAGGTCCCCATTGCATTCTGGGACATCTCCAGTCATCCCGATGGATATGTGGTCACTGGACCCAGATGGCTCTGGAGGAGAAAGTGAGGCTGGTGACCTTGCACAGCCCTCCCTCACTCCAATCAAAGTCAATTGCAAGTCATGTCATCATCTCCCTGAAGTCATGGTCCTCTTCAAGAAAGAAGGAAAAAAAAACAATCTGTTCCCAGCACTTAGCAAATAGCCTGGTATATAGCAGGCCCTTAATAAATGTTTATCAACTGACAATATGTTCCTTCATACCCCACATCCTGAAATCATACTTATCAGATACTGAGAATGATCACTTCTTTTTACAAAACTGCCCCCAATACAACATAGCTCTATAATTTCTGGGCAGAGGGTTAACAGTATTCAGTGTCTTTTTCTTTTTTTTTAAGAATTCATCATTTTAAGTCTAAATATTCCCTTATGACACCCTTAAAGATGCAGTAGCTGCATCCCTACTTTTTCAAATAGGTTTCCTCATCTGTAAAAGGAGGTCATAATAGCACCTTACTTCCTAGGGTTATCCTGTCTCAAAACATTGCATAAAACGTTAGCTATCATTTTAAAATCCAGTGATGTCTCATCTAATGTTAGAGTTCCATAACAGGATCCTAATTCTCAAATGGTACTTTTAAGAACTGACAGTCCAAGATTATCCCACTTTTTGTTTCTCCATGATTGTTTTTAAAATAATTTCTGCAGTTCAGCAGGAAATCTGAGTGCAACTCAAAAGAGGGTGAGGGGGAGAGAGAGAGAGAGAGAGAGAGAGAGAGAGAGAGAGGGAGAAAGAGAGAGAGAGAGAGGAAAAGAGAGACAGAGAGAGAATTGTATAGGCCAAAGTGAGATGCTCAGGAGCCAGTGAGCCAATAACCATTAATTTTTTAAATTTTTTTTATTTTTAAAAATTCTAATTATTTATTTATTTTTAGTGTTCAACATTCACTTTTATAAGATTTTGAGTTCTAAATTTCCCCCCTCCCCAATATGGTATGCAATCTATTAAACATATTTCCACATTAGTCATGTTGTGAAAGAAGAATCAGAACAAAAGGGAAAAACCCCAATAAACATTTATTAAGTGCCTACTCTATGATATGTCCTGGGAGGAAGAACTGGGGATACATATAGAGGCAAAAGACAACCACCATTCTCAAGAAACTCACAACTTACTGAGAGAGAAAGCAAACAAAAATTATGTACAAATAAACTATATAAATGATAAAGAGGAAATAAGTGCGAGGGAAGGGGCTAGAATGTAGAGCTCCCCTATGTGCTCTGCACCCCATTCAGAGGCTATGGGGTTAATTCACATCAGACCCTGCCATCATCCATCTGGATGTCCAGTGGCTACCTCTGTGGGGATCCCAGAGAAAATGAATAATAAAAAGTTATACTTCCTCAAGCCTGATAGACCAGCTGCCTCTTATTAGATAAATATAAAAAGGCCCTATCCATTTGTGGCAATTAAAGTAATAAAAACCACAACACTCAGCTCTGGGCACTTCCTTCCTTGCCACTAAAGCCTCTTTAAAATCATCTAAAGGAAGAAGGCGGCCTAACAACAGCTCAAAGAGTTCCTTTTTATAGTAACAAGGAAAACGGATTCCCAGGTAACCTGAGATTTCACTAACTTCTGTAGTCAATATGGAGTCAACTAGCTTCAGCATAGGCGAAGTTTAAATTAGAATTTCTTCAATCCAAGATTTCTCAAACAACTATGCTTTGGATTTATCTGAAAGAATGCACGAGAGTTAGCATCTGACCAAAACATTATGATAGGGCAGCGAGGGGGTACAGTGGACAGAACAACCTGCCCTGTAGAGTCAGGAGGACCTGAATTCAAATATGGCCTCAGACACTTACTAGCTTGTGACCTGGGCAAGTCACTTAACCCCAATTACCTCAAAAGGAGGGAGGGAAGGAAGGAAGGAAGGAAGGAAGGAAGGAAGGAAGGAAGGAAGGAAGGAAGGAAGGAAGGAAGGAAGGAAGGAAGGAAGAAACAAACCTGACTAGATAGATACAAAATATTGAAAATACACTGCCTGTTGGTAGAAGTTAAGATATTTTGAATTCAGTTGCTCTTCATAAGGAAAAATTAAAAGGCTGTGGTTACCTCCCTAGGTTTGTTTCTTTCTTGCCCCACCTCCCTGACATGTGAAGTTACAGTCCTTTAGGGCTCAAGCTCTGGGTTCACTGGAATTCAGGACTCAAATGGGATTGGTGGGAAGAAAGACTCTCAGAGGTTCATAAGATTTAGGGCCTGAGTTAGCAAGTTCAGGAAGACATAGTAGGGTTTGAGGTTCGAGACTGAAACAATACTATTTTAGCTACACTATGGTTAAAAGGACTTTTATATAGACCGGTCTGATAACCTAACCATCATTTATGTGGCATCTTTGTTTCTATGGGGAAATGTGTTCCACGTGCCAAACAACTGACTTACAAATGAACTCCTGGAAAACAAGTCATTCTTGAAATGCAGTCTGCCCACAAATTCAATAATTCAATTCAATAAACATTTTGTAAAGGGTATGACTAGGAGTAGCCCGGTCAAACTTATAAAGGCAATATCTCCCAATGGAAGGTACAGATATTACTAATGACCAAATGTTTGGGTCTTCGATTTTGTTCTTTGGTCATTTCAGTCACGTCCAACTCTCTGTGACCCATTTGGGGTTTTCTTTAAGATAACCTTCAAGATAACCCCTTCAAGGAGTGGTCTGCCATTTCCTACTCCAACTCATTTGACAGATAAGGAAACCGAGGCAAACAGGGTTAAGTGACTTGTCCAGGATCACACAGCTAGTAACTGAGTCTGCATTTGAACCCAGGAAGATTAGTCTTTCTGATTCCAGGCCTAGCAATCTATCCACTTTGCCATCTAGCTTGCCCCTGGGCCTTTGATTACGTCCCCTTAAATTTAAGGGGAAGTAAAACCTCATTCTACATACTTGAAGGCCTCCTGACATCAAGCTGAGAATGACTGATGGTAGATTTAAGCCACACTCTCAGATCAAAACCCTCCTTTTAAAAAAGGGTCCAGAGTTGAGAACCACAGCTAAGAGATGTGTGTGTGTCTCTGTGTGTATATATACACACACACATATATATATACACACACATATATATATACATGTATATATGTCTATGTGTATGTGTGTGTGTATATAGGTATGTTATATATGTGTGTGTGTATGTGTAAGGTATATATGAATGTCTCTCTCTCTCTATATATATAATATGTATATGTATATGTATACATAAGTCCCTAGGAAGGGTGATAAATGCTTCAAGTGAAATGACTTGGGACAAAGCCTGGAAACCTGGAGGAAGAACCATAGAACTTGTCTAAAGGACCATTAGAAGGCTGCCATGAAGAAGTAGTACCAGTTCAATGGAGGAATTCTGGATTCAGTCTCCTGAAGAAGGTATTTCATTCAAGTTCTTGAACCACAGCATGAAGAGCAATAATGAATGAGCCCTGAAGCAGAAGCACTAACGTGGCCCATGCCCTCCACTGGGAGATTTTGAGTACAGATCATATATGCAGGACTTTAGCAGCCCTGAGTGCATTTCCCTTTGAGAAACCTCCAACCATAAGGTGGTGCTATCAGTCTAGAGGACTGTATAGATTCCTAGAGAAAGAGTTGTCTTGATTGTTTGTGGGATATGGTCTGATGTGTGAATTCTTTGAATTTGGCATTTTAGTGCGGTAAAATAACATCTGATATATATTGTTAGTCTGAATGCTTGCATAGGCTCTGCAGGCACCTAATCTTGTCCTAAATTCTGAGGTTCCCAAAGGAAATCCTGAGTATGGATGGGAACCAAAAAGATCAGATTCTCATCACCTACCACCACATGGGCCACATGGGCCTCTTGTGTTACTTCTTTTGGTGTTGTGGGATTGTGTTTCCATTTTCATAACACCATGTTTAAGAGCTTATGAAAGGTCTAATTGGTGAAGACAGCATCAGCAAGTATTAAAAAGGGAAATCATAAAGGGTAGTTAATTCATCACCGAGCATTTATCTGCCTTACAGGTTTATTAAAGTTTAAGGCAACGAGATTAGACTGTTTCCATGAAAATGGAAAGAAACCAATCATTGGCAAGAAATCACTGTTTCTGAAACAGTATTAAATAATAACATTTACATGGCACTTTAGAATTTGCAAAGAAGGGGCAGCTTTGCAAAGGTGGAGCACTGGTCCTGGAGTCAGGAGGACATTTTGGAAATGGCCAATGCACGTATTTTGCTCTGCTTGACTGTGAACATTTATTATGAGGGTTTTTGATGTCGTTGTGGTTGTTGTTTGTTGTTCAGTGGTGACTGGGAGAGGATGGGTCAGAGAGAGAGGAAATAAATGCTTATTAATTGAAAAAAGTTTTTTTTTAAACAGCTTCTGCCATCAAGGAGAAGGCTATTTCAGCCAAAGTGACCCAGACAGATGTATTCCAAATCTGTCTGCTTGGTTTATCAGTGTGGCAGTGTTAAGAATAGCAATAACAGCTTCTGGATCCTGGTTGTTTTGGAAAGAAAGGCATTCAGGAGCACTGAACTCCACAGTCAAAGAACCCGTGTTCAAATCCTGTCTCTGCTATTGCGTGACCTTGGACAAAACCCTTAATTTCTCCAAGCACTGAGATCTTCTTCTGTAAAATAAAGGCATTGGACTAGATCAGGGGTGGGGAACCTGTAAGGCCACAGGTTCTCCACCCGTGGCCTAGATGGTCTCTGATGGCCTTCCACCCCTAAAGCAATGTTCCTCATCATGGCAATACTTCAATGTACCACACATCTCACTGTACCCCTGATGATCAATGAGGTGTCTGTAAGCATACAAGAAAGGGGATGAAAGGCTAGTGTGATTAGATCTGAGAGGAGGGTTCCCATTCCAAATGAGACAGGCTCTTTCTGATTGCTAATATACCAGGTCCGGCACAGAAAGCTCTGAATTCAGCTGGTATACACACAACTGCCCACCCTTGCTATGAGGAGGAGGTGGGGAGCAAGCCCATAGCATCATGGACTTTGCCATTAGGGCAAATACCTCATGGAAGCTGACAATGGGGATGGTGATCTTTGTCAGACTGGACTCTCTTAAGTGTGACCTGATGCAAAATGGCAGGAAGTAGAAATCCTAGAAGTCATTCAAGCATTTCATTAGCAGCCTGATCTGACCACCTCTCTCCACTCTGTTTCCTCTCCTCTCTGACCTTCCCCCATCCCATGTGGGCTACAAGCCCAGGCAACCACGCCTCTCATTCTCTTCTTCTCTCTCTACCATCAGCAGTCCCATTAACTGCATATGTTTTGTTCTTCTCTTCTTTGGGATTAGACAATAGACAATGACCTTGGTGTTCTCACTGCCTGAGACTTAGGTGGTTACTTTCAAAGTTAGGCTAGTGGTGTCAATCTCAAACAGAAATAGGTGCCACTAAACTGTACTTAAAGAGATTTTTGACTTTGAAAACCACATATTAACATTAGCTATGTTCTACCGTATTTTTATTTATTTTGTTAAATATTTCCCAATTACATCTTAATCTGATCGAGGATATGAATTGGATCTTTGCCATCACATAATTTATTATAGTGTTCTGTGACCCAAACAACAGTGAAGATTGGGTAAAATATTTAAATTCTTCATCGGAGGCTTGTTAAGGAATGTTAATGCATTCTCATTTCTCTTGTAATAAACCTAGTTTTCACTTAAGTTTCGTGATGTTGTGATTGCCTGTTGACAGACTGATCCACCCTTTATAACTTCAAATTAGTGGCTTCTAATGGGTGTGCAGAAAGGAAGAAGCAGGAACAGGAAAAGAAGAATTCATCAAAAAAAATTTTTTTAAGTAAGGACCTTTCGTAATAAAAGTAAAAACTTGCCATGGCTGGTCCATGGACTGGTAATTGGGAAAACTGGCTTAGAATGTCTAAAGCCTGGCATCCTAGCATTTAGAGTATGGTAAAGTACAATCTAGTAGAATCCTTCTTATGTGAGAGGGTAGGGCTAGATTTTTAGAATTTAGTATTAAGAAGATTTTCCAAAAGAAACTATTCTGCCATATTTGCTCATTTATGGCATGCTAAAATTTCTGTGTTCCAACTTCATGTGTGTTCCTTACCTACATGTATGTATATATGTATACATACATATATATATACAATATGTACTTATATCACCTTGTCTCTTATAGAAATTTCTGTATGAGTTAATTATTAGAGGGAAACATGTCTATTTGGAGATGCATGATTAGCCTGGGCAAGGCAAGGGTATATAAGCTCTTTGGTGGTGTTCTGTAAACCATCATTAGCACTCATTAATGCTTTTTAAAAATCCCTCAAAATTAAGGCAATAGGGGCAGCTAGGATAGAGCACTGGCCCTGGAGTCAGGAGGACCTGAGTTCAAATACGGTCTCAGACCAGACACTTGACATTTACTAGTTATATGACCCTGGGCAAGTCACTTAACCCCATTGCCTAGCCAAATAAATAAATAAAAATAAAATTAAGACAATATTGCCTTAATATGTTAAACAGTATCTGTCAAAAAACCAAGAATTAGTATCATTTATTTATAGTGGAGAAATAGAAGCCTCTCCCCAATAAGATGGGAGTAAATTAGAGAGGAAAATTAAGGATGTCCACTGTCACAACTATTATTTGATATAGGCTTGGAAATGCTAGCTATCTAAACACAAGAAAATAAGTATAAGCAAAGAAAAGGCAAAAATGTCTCTGCTAACATTAAAATGGTTTGCTTATCCTAGAGATGCAGGAAAAAATTAAAACAATAATTCTTTTTTTTCCCAATAATTCTAATAAGGTAGCAAGATCTAAAATAAACCCACAAATCATCCGCCTTTCCATACATTACTAGCAAAATCGACCAAGAAGGGATGTAATAAGAAGAAAATCCGTTCACAGTAACTACAACTGTATAAAGTACATGGGCGTTAACCTACATAGACACATTTTTGACATTCTTGTCAAGTCCCAACAATCCTTTCCAAGAGAACTCTTCTTTATAAGAAAAAAAAATTTAGTTTATCAAAATAAACCAACACACATTGGCCATGTCTAATAATGTCTAAGCCTTGTACTTTTCTCATTCTCCATTTACAATCTAAGAAGAGAGAGGGAAGTTTCATCATTCAACCCTCGAAGTCAAGATAGGTCATTACATTCACCAGAATGCTGATGTTTTCCTTTATCTTACTGCGGTCATTGTTTACATTGTTCCCCCAGTTCTCTTTACTTAGGTTGGCTCCCTCAGTGGACAGACCCACTTTGTTTTGGTTTCTTGCTACTATAACAAAAGGTTATGCCATAAATATTTTTGATTGGCTGGAACTTTTCCTGCTGTCTTGGATGTCCTTGGGGCATATGCTCTGTCTTTATTTCATCCTCATCCCTCATTCTTGCTTCAAAGCCAAGAAGAATTGTTAATCCACTGAAGGGCAAAGAAGATATGAAGAGAATTATGGCATGCAAATAAATAGCCTAAGTACATACAGAGAAGAGATTCAGCACCAAAGAGGAAAAAAGAACTAAGGGCATGTAAGACAGAAATGGGGACCTTGTATGGAAAACACATGAACAGGAAAAGGGTGGGGCAGAGGAGAAAAGTGGAGGAATTTTTTGATATGGTCAAGCATCCTTTTCTTTTGCGTGCATCTGTGTGGATGCTCACTAAGAGACCCATCTACAACAAGAGAGCCAAATGCCCTCAAACATGTTGGTAAATTAGCTGAATGTGGTACTGTGCATGAGACTGTGCAGACATTAGGGAAACTTAACAGTCTACAGCAGATAACAGACAGTCATGAAAAAAGCACAGGATTTTAAGTCAAGAGGACCTGGATTCAAATCCTGACTCTGCTGCTACTTACTAACAGTGTGACCTTGGGCAAGTAACTTTATCTCTCTGGGATTTAATGTCTTCTTCTATAAAATGAGAAGGTTGAGCTAGATGATCACTAGGGCCTCTTTCAGTTCTAAATTCTATGATCCTATGACCTTACAAATTGGAGATAAACATAAGATAAGTTCAAACAATCAGTCTGAGCAAGTATCCCCTTCTGTAACATCTCTGCATTGTAGTCACACATGTAGACAGCTCATAGGGGAGTTAATCTGCTCAGCTTTGGGACTTCTGTCCTCGCCTGAGCCATCTCTATTAGTGAATACGTGCAAACTCACCTAGCCCATTGTACTTATCCAGTCCCAGATTAAATCATGCTTCCCCTCCCTTCCATTCACCTACTCTGGCCATCTTGCCACCTAATCTGCTATTGTGTCAGGAAAGGGCGCCGCCAGAATTTAAGGCACCACTCCATTCCGGTGACACCCCAATCACAGGATACTTGTATTATCTCATCTTCAGAAAATGTAAGCTCCTTGAGGGCAGGGTAACTCACTTTTGTGTTTGAACCCCCAAAGCCTGCCACAATATGTGGCACACAGTAAATTTTAATACTTTTTTATTCATTCATTAATTCATTCATCCCAGCACATATGCTTCTCAGTACCTAAAACAATGCTATATGCACATATGAATATTTGGGGGTTCTATGATTTCAGCATAAAGAACTCCCAAAGTGGGAACTCTATTCTGTGACTTAGTCATCAGTCCAAGAAAATTCCTTGAAGGAGAAAAAGGTTAAGTGACTCGACCAGAGTGACATAGGTGGTAAGAGTTAGAGGTAGGATTTGAACTCAGATGGTATTCCTGACCAAATGCAGCACTCGAGCTACGTGAATGAATAAACAGAATAGCAGTTATTAAATACTTGGCAGCCAGATGTCAGAGTGATCAAAATGCTTCACCTGGAGTCAGGAAGACCTGAGTTCAAATCCTGCCTCTTCCCAGCTATGTGACCAGTGGTGGGGGTGGAGGGGGGGAAGTATCTGTCTGCCTCAGTTTCCTCATCTGTAAAATGGGAGTAATAATAATAGCATTTACATCCTAGGGTTGTTGAGATAATAAAATGAGATGATCTTTGTAATGGAAACCTTAAAGTGCTATATAAATGCTACTTAACTATATTATTAGTATATCATTATCGTTGCCAAGCACTGTGCTAACAGCTAGGATACAAATAGAAACTGCAAGACAATCCCAACCTATCATTTAGAAATAAGTATATTTAATACTTTAATTTTGGTCCTCTTGTCCCCTTCTCTCCATCACCACTACCTCATAAACGCCCCACATTTTCACCAGGCCTCTACTGCAGTGAATAACGCGACCTGAACCCTAGAATGTTCATTATATGTTAAGGCATTAGCCAGGAACAAAACACTAACCTTTAGAAACCTATGTTGTTCTTTGGAACTCAGGAGAAAGAACCAGCCACATAACTCATTGAGTTTCGGATGAGAACAAGCACTCCAGGTGTTCCAGCATGGGCCAGACGCTGTTCACCCCCAAGGGCCATAGAAGGAACAACACAGCTGTTCCTACTGCGGTGGAATTCAGCCTCACTGCGCCCCTTCCCTGGGCCCTACTAACTGTGACTTCTGGGAGACATTCAAAGTGTAGAAAATTTCGTCCTAAAAGTCTGGGTGGTTTAGTGACATGAAATGGATTACTAATTAAATCATTCTAAGCAATCAATTCTAAATGTTTTGTTTTTTTCCAGACTAAGAATGTTCCTGAAAAGAAAAATCCAGGGGCAGCTAGGTGGTGCAGTGGATAGAGCACTGGCCCTGGAGTCGGGAGGACCCCAGTCATTTGGCCTCAGACACTTAACACTTACTAGCTGCGTGACCTTGGGCAAGCCACTTAACCTTATTGCCTAGCAAAAAAAAAAAAAATCCAAAACTGATAGTAAAGCAGGTCTCTCCACTCTGCAAAGAAGTAAGCTGAGGCTTCAAGTGGTATAGAATGAGGCACACATTACCCAAGAGGGTGGATGTGTTGATTTGTTTTGCTACACTGGATGTCTTTGTTACAAGGGGACAATTCCAATGGGAGTCAGGAGTAGGGGTGGCTAAAGAAATGATGGTGATGTAAAAAAAAAATAAATTAAAATTTTTAAAGGGAAAAAGGATGGGGGGAGTACCCTCCATCAAAGCTTTGAACTATATATAATTATTCCTTTTTGAAAAACGAAGCTAAGGTGGCATAGAAGCTGTTCATCACAGCAATGGATAGATTCCAAGTGGGACTTGGAGTGTGGAAGCCCCGAGTTCAAATCCTGCCTCAGATGCATACTACCCATGTGACCCTAGGTTAAGTCTCTGTGCCTCAGTTTCTTCATCTGTCAAATAAGGATAATAACTAACCTACCTCACAGGGTAGGTTCAAATAAGATACCATATGTAAACCTCTTTGCAAAACTCAAAGTGCTATATAAATGCTAGCTATCGTATTAATCTAGCTAACTTAATGAATCAACTATTTTCAAAAATGTGCAACAGGAACTTCCAAGAATACCCAGCTCCCCTGAACCACCAAAGCCACACCTCTGGCATTCAGAGTGGCCTGTGTTCCATTGCCTGACTCTGGGAAACTGTATTGGAACTGGCCCCTCCCAGGCAAAGGGGAAACAGGATTTATAAGATCAGAATGGAGAGAGTTTTCTGTTTTTTAATTTTAAAAAATCCCTCATCAAAAATCAGGAACTTTTTAGAGTGACTCCTGGCCCAGTGCTCTATCCACTTTGCCACCCTGCTATCCCCTTTTAATTTGGGTACTTTTAGTAGCTAAATCTCCCCCTTTCCCTGCTCCCCCTATATAATCTGAGATAATTTCATGGTCCATGTGTATATGTGTTACATAATAGTCATTGTAGGAGAAAGAGAAAAGTAATGAGCAATTTTATGTACTGACATGCACTTACACTCACTTAACTTCTAAATGCCCTAGGAAACTCTATTAGACTACAAAGTGTGGAAAGGTTGCCAATCTGCTTTAGTAGAGAGAACTTTTTCACAGAAGCCTTCCACTACCCAGCAAATCTCAGGTCCTGACTAAAAAAAAAAAAAAGAGAGAGAGAGAGAAAAAAGAAAAAGAAATGATGATTATGAAGAATACAAAGAAATATGTAAAGATATTTATGTAGTGATACAGAGGAAAGAAGGCAGAATGAAAATATTATACTCACTAGCAAGTGTGTAAAAAATAGTAATTATAATAGCAACCAAAAATCTGGAAAATACACAAAAGAAAATGAGGTCAGAAAGGGCCATAAACGCAAATACTGTTGTCCATCCAATGTACAACAGAAAAAAAAAAAAATTTTCGTTAAAAAATTGTTAAATAATGGAGCTGATGGGGTTCTGTACAATCATTCAATTATTTTTAATTTTTCTTTTTGCATTTGATTGTTTTTGTTGAAGTTTAAAATTTAAAAGGAAAGCAAGCATATTGATAAGACTTACTAACCCAAACCCCAAATGACCCAAACATTTCCTACACATTTTGAAAATGCAGATTCTTCACAGTTGTTTTACCCACAGTTGTTTTAATAAATGTTAAACATTGTACTGCAACAGATAAATAACATCATTATTTTCACTGCTTAGATTTCAAAGGATAATAACCCTTATTTCTGTATCCTTCAAGGTGCCTAGCATTATCTCTGGCACATAGTAGGTACTCAATAAATATTTATGGAATGACTGCTTAAGTAACTTCTTCAATATATTTTTCATCTATCATTAATATTTGAAACCTTTCTAACCAGAAATTCTGCACTTGCCATTAAGAGAATAAGTAAATTGCAGAGGAATTGTGCAACTATGTATGACAGCATATTTTTGTTCGGTTGTTTCAGTTGTGTCTGACTCTTCTGTCACTCTGTTTAGGATTTTCTGGACAAAGATACTGGAGGATATGCCATTTCCTTTTCTAGCTCATTTTATAGATGAGGAAACTGAGGCAGAGTTAAGACCCTTGCCCAGGGTCACACAGCTAGTGTATGAGACCAGATTTGAACTCATGAAGATAAGTGGGTCTTCCTGACTCTAAGCCTGGCACTCTATCCACCACACAACCTAGCTGTCCCAATTTCATAATACAGGGAAACTGGTGAGGACAATGCCTCTAGCAATGCAGCTAGAAAGCCTTAGAGAGGTTAAATAACATGCCCAGGGTCACCCTGCTAAGTGTAGCTGTCAGCACCAGGATACGAACCCAGGTCTTCCTGACTCCAAGGCCGGCTCTCTTGGCATGACACCTTATTGCCTTTCTTGTAAAAATAAGGTTCACATCTTGAAAAATCTTGTGAACGGTTATGATGCCAGTGGTAATCCGCACTCCGGGTGCAATGGATAGAGTGCCAGCCCCGGAATCAGGAAGACCTGAGTTCAAATCTGGCCCCAGACACTTGCTAGCTATGTGACCCTGGGCAAGTCACTTAATCCTGTTTGCCTCAGTTTCCTCATCTGTAAAATGAGCTGGAGAAGGAAATGGCAAAGCATGCCAGTATCTTTGTGACGAAAACCCCAAATGTGATCATGAAGGGTCAGACATGATTGAAACAACTCAACAAGAATCTGTACATGCACTATCTATTTAATTCGCCTTTATCCCTATGTGGGTAACCTAATTTGTAGATTTGTTGGGAATTTATGCCATTTTGGTTTTCATCTTCCTTATTTCTCCAGGATAATGACATCCCCTAAGTAATACTGGTCCTCCCTGAACTCTATAATTCTCTCACGACATGTGATACCCAAGACATTGTTTTATTGTTATTTAAGTGCACATTAATGAAACAAATTCAAAATCTTTAGCCTGATCTTTCAATTCCCAGTGTTTCAGCACAGTGCTTGGCATGTAGTAGATGCTTGATAAATGTTGATTGATTCCTTCCACAATCTTCTAATTTTCTGGCCTTCATTGCTCTGCACCTCAGACAGACTGGAACATTTGCTATTACCCAAATATATACCAATCTTTTCCACCTGAATGCCCTTTCCTAAAAACTGAAATCCCTTTTTCCACTCAAACCCCACCATCCTCACCTACTGAAATGTAACCCAAGCCTTCAAGGCTGAAATGTCATCTCCTCTAGAAAGCCTTCCCAACTCCCAAGGCTAAGCTTTCTCTATCCCTCCCACGAACTCAACCACCCTCCAAATCTCTCATGTATTCTCCATGTTGTATTCCATATAATACTTGCTTATGCTACATGTCTTATCTTCCTTAATCATGGGTTGCTTGAAGGCACAGACTATATCATTCATCTTTATAGCTCCCTCAGCTCCCTGGCACCCTGATCTGTGCATGCACTTACCTCTTGGTACCTACAACAAATGCCTACAATACATGTCTTATCTCCCCTGGTAAATCAGGGGTTATTAACCGGGGAACATGAACTTTCAAAATATATGTGTGTATACACATACACATATACACACACATATTATACATATATCAAATATATATTGCATAAGTGTATATATATATATATATATAATAATTTTGAAAACTCTACATTTCAACATAATTTGTTTCTTTTGTAATCTTGTGTATTTTACAAATTTAAAAACATTGTTCTCAGAAGGGATCCACAGACTTTACCAGACTGCCAAAGGGGCCTATCACACAAAGATGTTAAGAACACCTGTTCTGTTATGCCCAGACAGATGTAAAACACTGCAAACCTTTTGATCCAGCAATACCACTATGAGGTCTGTATCCCAAAGAGATCAGACAAAAAGGGAAAGGACTTATATGTACAAAAATATTTATAACAGCTCTTTTTTGTGGTGGCAAAGAATTGAAATTGAGGAGATTTCCATCAGTTAGAGAATGAAAAGTTGTGGTATATGATTGTGATGAAATAATATTATGCTATAAGAAATGATTAGGGGGTTGGCTTCAGAAAAACCTGAGAAGACTCGTATCAACTGATGCAAAGCGAAGTGAGCAGAACTAGGAGAACATCGTACACAGTTAACAATAGTACCGCACCATGATCAACAATGAACAATTTATCTACTCTGAACAATACCACGATCCACAACAATTCAAAGGATTCATGATGAAAAATGTTCTCCACCTCCAGAGAGAGAACTAATGGATTCTGAGTGCTGACTGAAGCATAAGTTTTTCACTTTATTTTTCTTGCCTCCTTTTCTTTTTTTGCAACCTGGCTAATATGGAAATATTTTGCATGACTTCATATTTATAATAGATATCATATTGCTTGCCTTCTCAATGGGTAGGGAGGGGAAAGTGGGAGAAAATTTCAAAAAGTAAAAAAATAAAGAATTTTAAAAACAAAAATAAAAGAACACATGCTCTAGATTGTAAGCTTCTTAAAGAAGAACGTCAGCTTTATGCATTTTTGTATCCCCTCTTGACCACAAAGCCTTAAAAATAGTAAACACTGGGGGGCAGCTGGGTGGCGCAATAGATAGCGTACTGGCCCTGAAGGCAGGAGGACCTGAGTTCAAATCCGGCTTCAAACACTTGACACTTAACTAGCCGTGTGATCCTGGGCTAGTCACTTAACTCCATTGTGTAGCCAAAAAAAAAAAAATAGTAAATACTGAATAAATCACAGAATGTTACAACTGGAAAGGGACCTTACAGGTCTCCAACTATAACCCTCTCATTTTGCAGGGACTTATGATATACAAACCAAGATCTAAATCTCAGACTCTTGCTGCCAGATCCAATGCTCTTTCCACTGCTCTGTGCCAAAGGCAGAGAAGGAAAGGAAGGAGTAGGAGGGTATTTTCAGCTCCTTTCACGTTTGAAAGGGAGATGTAGTATCTATGAGGGCCAGATAAAAGAAAACTGGCCTTGTGTCAGAAGCAGCAACAAAGCCATGTCTACCAAATGTAATAGAAAGACCCAAATACACAAAAGAACAAGATAAACCCAGTATCTATGAAATACACATGAATGGCATAGAGTGGTGAAGCTTTTGTTATTTAGCTTACATAGGGGTGGGGTTGGTGACTTTGTAAGTGAATCCGGAAAGCCAGGAAGTACTTATTTAGTCGCTATGAAAAGCACACTCTAAAAGGGAGTGAAGATTTCTTGATATGTTTGGAAAGGCAAACAGTAGCTGGATTTAGCTAATTTCTGGGGCCTGAAGAGCCAAAACTAACATCAATCACAGGGAAACTATTATTATCAATTCAATTCCATTTACTTCAAAATATTTATTAATCCTCTACTGTGTGCAAATCAGTGGGCTAGACACAATTGGGCAGCTAGGTGGTGCAGAGGAAGGAGCGCTGGGGCTGAAGTCAGGAAGACTCCTTTTACTGAGTTCAAATCTGGCCTCAGACATTTACTAGCTGTGTGACCCTGGGTAAGTCACTTAACCTTTGCTTCAGTTCCCTCACCTATAAAATGAGTTGGAGAAGGAAATGACAAATCACTCCAGTACCTTTGCCAAGAAAACCCCAAATGGGGTCACAGAGTCAGAGATGACAAGAATGACTGGACAACAACAAAGGTTAGATACAAAGTTTAGAAACCACATTGTCCCTGCCTTCATGTTACTTATTTAGTAGACAGTTACGTCAGATACATAAATAACTACAATACAAAAGAATGTATGATGAAGTAAGTACATGAGAAGTACAAAGACAGTGCCATGTAAGGTTCATTATTCAAAGCAAAGGAAGATAAAAGTTGGTACTAGAAATGTTGGGCAATATTCAAGCTGTCAAAAATGACCTTGTTTAGGAGGGGGAGAAAGGGTGAGTGCTGGTGATTCAAAAGAAAAGAAATATAAAAGGGTCATTTAAACATTTTTTTAAAAACTCAGAAAAGAACAGAAGGAAGTTCAGAGGGAGACACACAAACAGAATAGCCTTAGAACTAATGCACTGAATTCATCAAAATTTTTTTTTTAAATGACAAGCTGTTTGCAATAGGGATTTGAGGTTTTATATACAATCTTTTCTTTTTCTGTTCTTCATATATGGAAGTGTCTGTCTTAACTGGGGTTTGTCAAATTCAGGATGACAAAAAGTAAAAATTATTAAAAAAAAACAACAGTTTCCATTTTTGTATTTTTCAGTACCTGGCACATAGTAGGTCTTAATAAATTGCTGGCTGAGTAACTAAACTCAGATCAGGGACAAGCATTACTGACAACACAGGTGAGAGGAGATATAATGAGAAACGGTAAAGTAAAGAGAACCATCTCGTCTGTTTTGCAATTATCTCTCGGCTTCTATGGGGGATTTGTGGGGTTTGACCCACTTGGGTGGTTAATAATATTTTTTATTAAAACAAAGTCTCTTGTAGCTAAAATATGTCAGGTATCAGGAGATCTTTTCCAAGTTTCAGCTTTAAAAAACTTGAAATAGGCTGAATATGATTGCTAAAAATGACAGGCTTCTCATTAGAAAGGTTCCCTGGGTTGTTTGCTCCTTGCAACATCTGCTCAGGGTCATAAAGGAATGACGTTATCTCCACTTCTTATTGTCTGGAATTTAGCAGTGTGTGCACATTTGAAGAATTACAGGGTTTAGAAAATATTAAGAACGTGCAATTTTGCTAGTGATCTTACTTTAATGTGAAGCTCAGCTTTAAAAGTACACTATTGGGTCTGTCTATTTTTCCTGCAATGACAATTTTTATCACAGGCCATATTTACACAAAAAGCATGGAGTGTGTATAAATGAAAAACTTCAATGTTTATATTCATTATGTTTATCAACTGCAAAACAGCAGAATCCTGGGGAGTATGTAGACACCTATAACTGGTTCCAGTAAGCTATTTAATTGGTGAATGGGAGGCTCTTTAATTGGCATTCAAAAAAGGCCTGGGTCAACCTTGCTCATTGTCTCAGCTGTTCTGCTTATGGCTCATCTTTTTTTCTTTTTTTCTTTCTTTTTTTGGTTAATCTTCTTTACTGACAGCATTCAGTGAGAGACAATTTGATGAGGGTCTGAGAGGCATTAGGTCCTCCCTATTAAGGCCAACATATGGACCCATGGGAAAAAAAAAGTCCTCTGAACGTGGCCTCTGCATTTGTTCCTTTCCATCTTAGGTGAAAGAACTGGAGAGGAGGCATCCCATTTTTCTAGAGTCCCAGTACTAGAGTTTTGCAGCCAGTTCAGCAACGGTGTCCCCAAAGAGTAAGGAATGACCTCTAGGAGTGACCTTTGAGGCTCAACCAAGTGACAGATGAGACAAAGATTCATTTGGTGGTCATGCTATAGCTAGACATGAACTTGGTGGAACCAATATTCAGTAGAAACTAAGCTACATTTGATCCCCACAGATAGGGTAAGAGAAATTATGTTCCTGAAGTACTGGGGAGAAATATCTGTATCTTTGTTTTTATTACAGCTTGTAAGTAAATATCCCTGGGTAAAGAGCTGAAATTGATGTTAAGTGGTTAAATACAACTGGGGCACGACTCACTGGCACATTCTCAGTGGGAGAAACACAATCAGTGGAGGTTCAAACCCTATTTAATTCCAGATGAGGCCACTCATGTATCAAATATGCTCTGGCCTCATGTCTCAGAGTCAAGCCATTTACATCTGTCCCCCCAGGGTTCTCAAGGCACCCTGAGAAGTTTGGGGGGCGATGCACTGTCGATAATGCCACTGGCTTGAGCTCCCATCAACTGTGTTCCCCTATTGGCAGGAAGTAACATCCAAGTTCCATTTAACCCCTTAGCCTCAATTAGCTTTTATAGAGGTTATTCACTTTAAAGAGGTAATGAGAACAAAAGCTCAGGTTATTTCCCCCAACACCTCAGGGACACAACTTTCCTCCCCTACACCTCTCCTCAGTCTCTGGGAAAGTGTGGGCTCCAACCTAGCTCAGTGGGAGAGCTGAGGAGAGAAATGTCATCATCAAAGGCAATCTGGGCTTGTCCCGATCTTCATTAGGAGTTCATAGGCTCATAATCAATTCACGAGAATTTATAAGAGCCTACTATGTGCTAGACACGATGCTAGGTACTGGAGCTACAAAAACAAAACAGAAACAGTACCTGACATCAAGGAGATTACATTCTATCAGGAAAACCAACATGCACAATTTTAAGTAGAGACCAAAAAACATATAAAAAATAAGTACAAGGTAATTTGGGGGTGCGGAAGGTGAGTGGAAGACTTACACCTGAGAAGACAAGGAAAAGCTTGATATAAAATGTGGTATTTGAGCTGAGATTTAAAGGAAAATCGGGATTCTAAAAGGGGTAAGTACAGCAAAGAAAAGAGTCACTCTAGGAATGGGGGTCAGCCTGTTCAAAGAATTTAGAGCGGAAGGGCCCTTAGAAGCCACCTAGTTCAACTTCCTCACTTTTTTCAGATGTGAAAACTAAGGCCCAAAGAGTCACACTAGGAGTAAGTAGTAAATGTGAACTCAAGTTTGTTTTTCTTCCAAATCATAGCTCTTTTCCACGTCACCATGCTGTGGTATAGGATGTTAAAAAAAAAACAACCCAAAAAAACTCTGTATCAGACTAGCTTCAGTAGAGTTGGCATTTTGATTGGATAGATTTCCTTTTTTGCATCTCTGGCTTCTATATATGCAGATAAAGACTCTGTCTGCTAAGATGTCCACAATTGTAAGATAATTCTTGGAAACTTTAAGATAAGAAAAAAAAGTGACACCACCCCAAACACTACTCCATCCTGTACGTTCAGGTTTGTCAAACACTTTTGGACTAGGACTACTTGTGGATGCTTAAAGAATATGAAATGTTTAAACTAAGCACTGCTCTGGTGAAAACATATACAACAGAGCAGCAGCAAAGACAATAACCAGTTAATTGCTCAAGGATGAACAATAAATCAAGAGAACACTACAAGGTGTATTAAGTGACCTGCCCACGGTCACAGAGCTAGTGAATGTCTGATGCTGGATTTGAACTTGGGTCTTCCTGAGTTGGCCAGGTCCAGTACTCTCTATACTCGGTCACCTAGTTGTCTTTTCTCTTTTCAGAAACCTTGAAGAAAAAGAGCCATCACCAATGTTCCCAGAAAACTCAGCTGTTTCTAGCAATATTCCCCCAAGGCTGCAGAGTGTTAAAACCACAACTATGCTCTAACTCGTTATTAATAGCATGATCATGCCACTTGACTTTCTATAAGCAAGGAAAATAATTTCATCATATTCTTCTATGGTGTCTTTCTTTTTTTCTTTCAACTGTCTGCTGTTATTTTGCAGTACCAAGCTATAAGTAACTTAATTTGAAGTACGTTTTAAGAGCAAATTATAATGTCATAAGGCTGAAGTGAAGGTCGCCTTTAAGAATGAAAAAATTCATCTTTGTAGTGACTCAGTGTGTTAAAGATTTCCCCCGCCCCACTTATGAAAGATGTGAGACTTTGTGTGCTAATTTTTAAAGTTCACTCTACAAAGCCATTTTAAAAAATCTAAGTACAATAGCGTATTTATCTTTTACATTGTAGTACCTGTGATTTCCGTGTTATTGCAAATTCTGGCATTCAGATAATTACATGTACTTTGGTGCTGCTCATGAAGAATTAGGTTCCAAAATATTAGAGCCTGTTGTTTAGTCATATAACTGATACACAGATTTTTATGATTACTTTTATATTGTTATTTCTTAAATGGAAAGTATTGTTACCTCTAAAGAAAAGTTATCACAAAATAGTAGAAAGACAGTTGTTTATGGGACATGAAAAGCTAGAAACCAAAAAAATACATTGGAAAATTCCTGTAAAAGGAATATATATTCAGTGAATATATATATCAGTGAATATATGCTGAAGTTCAGTCCCCTAACCAAAGGACTAATATATTTTGTCATTTTCTAACTAAATAAAAGATGAACACTGTAATGATTTTTTTTAAAAAATGGCAGGTTGATAAGTACTAGATCAAGTAATCTCTCAAAGTCTCCTTCAGCCCTATATACCATTGCTGGGAGGAATCCTGAAAGGTGCCAATTATTCCACAAAAACCACTTCTTTAGTGGCTGTCTTCCCTTAGCTATAAAGAAAATGGGATAGGGAAGGGGAAGATAAAAGAGAGAAATAATAATAGCTAACACTTCACAAAGTGCTTTTAAGATTTAAAAAGCATTTTATATTCATTATGCCTCATATCAACCTTGTAGGGTAGGTACTACAGGTCTAATTATCTACAGCTGACAGATGAGGAACTGAGGTTCTTAAAGCTAATGACTTGCTCATCATTGGTCACAAAGCTCGTTAAGCGTCAGATGCAGGATCTGAACCCACATTTCTCTTGGGTGAAAACTCAGTGATCTTTCTGCTAACCATGCTGCCTCAGAAAGAGTATGATGGGACCTCCCCCAGGACAGTAGCCACCAAAGGTTCAAGGTCTGAATCTAATCACCAGTAATCTGTCATCTTTACAAACCACTCTTGAAAAGACCCAAGATTCCACCAGCAAATTTTCTGAAAATGTGTTTTCTTCCAATAGTTGTAACACTATTGGCCCAAATATAACATCACAAACATAAAAAATCACGCTGTTCTGTAATTCAGGGCAATTATTTTAGCCTATTTTGTTTGAGAATGAGTCTAAGAGCCAATTTTTACAGGGTCATGTAGATTTGAGGCTGGAAGGAGACTTTGAGGACCTAGGGCTAGACAGAGGATGTGTCTGGATCCACATTCCTCTGATTTCAAATCCAGTTCTCTCTCCCCTGTACCTTGCCACTGCAGAGCAGTGATGGTTTGCGTCATACATACCATGACATCCTCCATTCTTTTTCTAACTCAGTAATTGAGGCCGTTAAAAAAAGTACCTACCTAAGCAGTTAAAAGTAGACTCTTCATGTAGGTGAGTTTTTCTTAGATACCAAATAGCTGTGTGACCCTAGGCAAGTCACTTCTGAGCCTCAGTTTCCTCATTTGTAAAATGGGGATAATAATAATAATAACAATAATAATAATAATGCCCACACTTCACAGAGTTGTTCTAAAGATCAAGTGAGATACTCAACTGCATTTAAAGCCATTTGCAAACTAGTGTCTGGTACCAAGTAGGCACTTAATAAATGCTTGACTGACCTAGAAAGTGCTTAATAAATGCTTGTGGATTGATTATTATATAAATGTGAGCTATGATTATCAGAAGTTAACAAGCTTATTGTACTAAATAAAATATTCTTAAGCATCAGACCAGCCCAATCCTACATTCTAATAACAAGAGAATTTTCCATGAGCCCAACACAAGAAGATTTCACACGGCCAGAGTCATATACAGACTACTGTCCTCAAAAAACTGCTTTTGCAGAGAGTCAGGACTCAAGCTTCTGATACGACCCTTGAAAGGTAAGGAGTGGAACCCTGAAACCCGATAATTTTAATGACAGTGGAGCTGGCGATAAATAGCAAGGAAAGCCCAGGAGGAACATAGCAATTCAAAAAAAAAAAAATGATGGAGAACATTAGGATGTTCCCAAAGGAAATGACTATCCAGTCACCCCTTTGTTTCACACTAGTCCTGTATTCCTGTTTTGTCACCTTACCATCAATCACAGAAGCATCATATCGTAGATTTAAAATTGGAAAGGGATGACAGGAACCTGGACTTGGAGCTAGAAGAGACCTCAAAGGCCATTTAGTCAAACCCTTATTTTACAGATGAGGAAACTGAGGCTGAGAAGTAATGTGCCCAAGGTCACAAGGGTAGCAGAGCTGAGATTGAAACTCAGGTATTCTGACTGCAAATCTAGGTTCTGTTCTGTTTTATAAGTCCACTCCCACAGTACCAAACACCTGCGAAATTCAGTTCAATTTTGGCTTTCACTTACTTCAATTACAGGGCAGCTTTTGCTTCTGAGATAACAAATGTAAGACTTACTCAATATCTGCCATTGCTTGTCAATCATTAACCATTCGTTAGACCTGGTATTTCTGATCCAGGGGCACAATCCAAGAAAGAATGTAACTTCATTCAGTCTCATTAGGTCACCCCATTGGGTCCCAAAACATACTCCACATAAATTACTCAACAGCATTTTTCCTCTCATTTACATGGAGAGCGAAGTTATTTTTCAACCAACGCCCTTAATAAGAGTTCAGACATGAATTTCCTAATAGGGAATTGGGAGAATCTTGAGAAATACACCAGGCATGAGCAAGAAACAGGGTTGTTCACAATTTTCATGGCTATGAACACATAGATTTGGGTGACTGGAAATTTCACAAGCTGACTTTAGTCACCAGTTTTAATTTGTATCTTCAGTATTTCTCCCTTTCCCTGGTAGAATTCTCCAAAAAAGAAATGTCTCCCTGGAGCATGAGTTTTTAAACTTTTTTTGTACTCTGAACCCCTCTGGCAGTCTGGTGAAGGCTATGGACTCTTTTTTGGAATAATGTTTTTAAATAAAACAAGATACATAAGGATTAAGATACATGAATAAGATTCATTAAGATTACAAAAGAAACAAATCATAATAAAATACAGGAATTCAGGGTAGCTAGGAGGCGCAGTGGACAGAGAACCGACCCTGGAGTCAGGAGGACCTGAGTTCAAATCTAGCCTCAGACACTTGACTTGAGCTGTGTGACCCTGGGCAAGTCAGTTAAACCCCATTGCCTAGCAAAAAACCAACCAAACAAAAAACCCAAACACATAAAATACAGGAATCGATTTTTATTAAATTTGCAGACCCCTCTTTCCAAGTTAAGAATCCCTCCCCTGCAGGTGTCCAAACATCTGCTCCATCCCAGAGTTTCAAGACAACATAGAATATGAGTCCCATAATAGTGGACTCCCTGGGTATCTGCTCATCTATTGCTCACAAACTACAGATGACCACCATCTCTACCTCTTACTCTGACTTGCCTATGGGCCATGGAATCACCGGCATCAAAATCTAGAATTATGAATCTGCAAAGTACCTCAGATAACATCAATCCATCTCCCTCCTTTTACCTATGAGGAAGTTAAGGCCCCAGTTCAACTCAATTCAGCCAATGTACATTAAGAGCTTACCACCCACAAGGCACTGAGCTGGGGAATACAGAGACAAAAACAAAACAATACCTTCATCATCATAAAGGACTTTACATTCTAAGTTGGAGGTAGGTAAGGGGAGTGGGAGAGACAATAAGGCACGTACACAAAAAAATAAATGCAAGGTAATTTTCTCTGGCTGTTCACACATGTCTGGAATACTCTCCTTCCTCTGCTCTGACCACTGACCTTCCTGGATTCCTTTAAGTCTCAACTGAAATCCCACTTTTTATAGGAAGCCTTCTCCAACCCTCTTAATTCCTGTGCATTCCTTCTGTTAATTATTTACTATTTATTCCATATATACATATTTGTTTGTGTGCTGTTCCCTCCATTAGATTGTAAGCTCCTTGAAGGCAAGGATTGTCTTTTGCCTCTTTATATTGCATCTTCAGCGCTTAACATAGTGCTTAGCACATAGTAGGCACTTAATAAATGTTTGTTGAATGAATGGGGAGAGAGAATATGAACCATGGGTGAGTGGAAGTCAGAGAAGGCTTCACATGGGGGTGACAACATAGATAAGCCTTGAAGAAATACAGGAATTCTGAAAAACAGACATGAGCATAGCAGACCCATCTGGCACAAAATCAAACCATCTCTCAATCAACAAGCATTTATTAAGGCAGCATGGCAGCTAGGTGGGACAGTAGATAGAGTGTCAGGCTTGGAACCAGAAAGACTCATCTTCCTGAGTTCAAATCCCCTCAGACACTGACTGGCTGTGTGACCAGAGACAAGTCACTTAACCCTGTTTACCCCAGTTTCCTCATCTGTAAAATAAGCTGGAGAAGGAAATGACAAACCACCCTCCTATCTTTGCCAAGAAAACCCCAAATGGGGTCACAAAGAATCGGACACAACTGAAACAACTGAAGAACAAAAAATTTATGTGGCAAGCACTGTATTAGGTCCTTTGAATATAATGAAAAAGCAAAAATAGCTCCTGCCCTCAAGAAGCCTCCATTCTAATGAGAGAAAAAACATGTAGATAACTAGGTACATATAAGATAATATATAGAGAAGAGGGATTCAGGTCCTTCCTACCTCTAGCTCTGGAAACAATGATCAAATCAAATTCATTCCCAGAAAGAGCTATCAATCCATTTCCTTTTGCCTTCACTTAGCATCCCTGTAACTTCCCAGATCAAATCACCCTGCCAAAGCACAAGACGGCAAAGCCTGTTTTACTTTTTGTATTTGCTTTCTCAAGGCTTAGCACAAAGCCTGGCAGATGGTAAATGCTTCCTAAAAAAAGTTTTTTCACTGATGCACTGATTTATTCATTCAGTTTACAATGCCGAACAGGCAGTCCATGATGGAAGCCTGGAGCTCGGTAGAGAGACTAGGACTAGCTAGATAGATAATAATATTATTTTATATAGAGCTTCAAGATTTTTCAAGTACTTTACATGTTATCATTTGCACAGAGATGACAACTGAACCCATGGCGAGATCACCAAGCGGGAAAGTATAGAAGACAACCCAGGACAAAGCCCAGCAGGACATCCTCAGTTAATGGATCCAGCATGGCTGAAGACATAGCAAAGGAAACTGACAAAGATTAATGAGACTGAAGAACCAAGAGAGAAGAGTGTCAAGGCAACTCAGAGTATCCAATGGGAGGATCTAGGAGTCAACAGTGACAAAGGCTGCAGAGAGGTCAATAAGGATGGAGCCTGAGAAAAGCCCATTAGACCTGGCAATTAAGAGATCATCAGTAACTTTGGAGAGAACAGTTTCAGCTGAATGATGAGGTCAGACACCAGAAGCTATCCATCTCTGCTGCCAGATGGGTGAGGGACTTAAAATGTAAATGAGACATTGGTTTTTGGAAATAGCCAATATGGGAATTTATTTAGCTCAACTATGCAGACTTAAGAGAATTTTTTTTCATTTGTTCAATTAAGAGTAGTCAAGAGAGAAAATAAATGCTTGGAGAAAGTAAAAAAAAAATTTTAATTAAAGATTTTGTTTTATATAATACAGGTTTAAATGTAAGATATTTTCAGATTGTGCCATATTGTGTTAGATGGTAAGATCTACTGGTAAAACATCATAACCTAGACTGGCTCTTTGACTACGTTATCAACTTCTAAGCAAAAAGATAGAAATCTATTTCAAATTAAATAAATGAGATCATATTTGTAAAGTACTTAGCATTGTCAGGCACACAGTAAATGCTTACGTCTCTCCTCATCTCTCTCTCACCTATTTTCAAGATAAAATTTATATAAGAATTACTATTTGTTGAATGTATTAAAGTGAAACAAAGTGGCACCCAAACTACAGGCCTTCTCCTCTAAGTAAAAGGGAATAAGCATTTGTTAAGCACCCGGAAGCTTCAGATGCTTCATAAATATTATCTCATTAAACAACAGCAGGAGGTGTGTGCTATTATTATCCCCATTTTACAGATGAGGAAATTGAGGCAGACAGAAGTTAAGCAACTTGCCCAGGATTACTCATCTAGTAAGAGTCTGAAGCTGGATTTGAACTCAAGCCTTCCTGACTCTAGGTCACCCTATCCATTTCATCAGTTAGCTGCCAGTGGAGTGTCAAACAGAAAATGCCTCAAATAACGATTAAACTTTGGCCCAACTTTGCAAAGCGTGGGCAGAAGTAAATGGACCATCTATCTACATACACCCTAGCAGGGGTGGGGAAGCTGGGGCCTCAAGGCCACTTTCTAGGTGATTGGGTGCGGCCTTATGACTGAGTCCTAGTTTTACAGAACAAAACCTTTTATTAAAGGGATTAGTTCTGTGAAGTTTGGATTCAGTCGGAGTAGCACTTGAGGACCTAGAGGGCCCCATGGGGCCTCAAGGCTGCAAGTTCCCCACCCCCTGCTAGGGCCTACCTGGAATAAAGTCTCAGCTGCTCTGCTTTGTCAGCCACCCTGTATCCCTATTAAAGACCAAAAACTTTGAATTACTTCTGCTCTTGGTAAACTATTTGCTAACTCCTTGAAGTTTATCTAACATTAGCAGCATGCATTTATTTAAAACAGGGGTTCTTAATCTGGCATCTGTGAACTTAAAAAAACCCTGATAACTGTATTTCAACATATTTGGTTTCCTTTGTAATCCTCTGTATTTATTTTACACATTTAAAAACATTATTCTGAGAAGGGGTCCATATGCTTCACCAGACTGACAAAGGGGTCCACGCAAGGATTGCTGGAGTCAGCTTGAAACACCAGTCAGTCTGCTAAAATTTCTACGTGAGCATTTAAATCTCAGCAATCAGCAAATCTGGTCTTGATGTATTGTTCTGCTGACTGTCTAGACTTAAGAAAGAGATGGAGAAAATGTTAATGATGAAAACTAAATTTTAAAATGTGTTGTAAGTACACCCCAAGCAGGTTGTTAAACATTTACCAGCATCCAGCGGGTCCATGACACAACAAAAAGGTTAAGATTCCCTGATTTAAAAAAAAAACTAGCTTCAATATTCCTGGATGAACAAAAGAACGTAAGAGGAGAAGCTTGTAAAATGACTTACTTGCGGCCCAGAGCGCTTTTATCATTTAGGATTACAGATTAAGCTGAAAAAGCCCTTCCCCAGAGGCCATCTGGTCCCACCAGTGACATGCTGGTAAATGTTTAACAACTGGTTCTCATGGGGAAAAAAGCATGCCCACAATACACTTTTAAGTTTTATCTGTACAATTAGCTTTTTCTCCATCACTTTCTTAAGTGTAGGCAATAATTAAAACAATAAATCCAGCCCCAATCTATAGCTGCTGCTGATTTACAAGGTATAAATGCTTACACTGAAAATTTAACAACCAGCTCTTGACAGCCGGTTGGAGCTGGCTCCAGCACAGCCTTGAGTCCAACCCTCTAATTTCACAGATGTACACACAAATGAGGAAACTGAGACCAAGTATGTTAAGTGACCTGCCAAGGATAAAAAGCAGTAAAAGCATCAACAACAACCTTTGACTGCAGAGGCAATAAGGGTTACCAGTGGATACTGCTGCCTCACCCCAAGGTCACACAGTAAGAAGCAGAATCAGTATTCGGACACAGGTCCCCAACCACAAAATTAGTTCTTTCCACTGAACTCCTCTGCTTCTCTCCCAGCTGGTAGAATCCAAGTTCAATGACATTTAGTTTATGGTATAAAACCTTCCTTCTTGATGTAGTTTCTTTGTTCTGCTAAATCTCCAGCAAGCTAGCCTGCTTTTAAAAAAACATACTCATTTCTAAGATCTTCTCTGTATTCATTGGCAATAAGAATGCTTAGTAAAAAAAATTGGAAAGCTAAAATAATGTACTAAGTGTATTGACCACTTCTCACAAGATGGCACAGAGTCCTCAGGCACCACTAAATAGTATTAAAAGAAATTAAAACAATGGGGAGAGGAAGAATAGTCTAATTCCATTTCTTAGTTGCTCCAAAAAAAAAAAATTAACATCCTGAGCACAGGGGGAATTAGAGATATGTGGGACTTAATAGGCCATGATAAGAGACAATTATTCTTTAGAGATGTTTCCTAATAGTTATGATTTGGACTAAAAGACAAATGAAGTAGAAATTGAAGACTGGGGAGAATATTGAGAAGAGGAATAAAACTTTCCTCACAGTAAGAAAATTATCACTACAATTAACTACTTGAAAGTGAACATTTTCTGTGCATACCCTTTGACCCAGCAACAGCACTTCTAGGGCTATATCCCAGAGAGATCACACAAATGGGAAAAGGACCCACATGTACAAAAATATTCATAGCAGCTCTTTTTGTGGTGGCAAAGAATTGGAAATTGAGAGAATGCCCATTAATTGGGGAATGGCTGAGCAAGTTGTGGTATATGAATGTGATGGAATACTATTGTGCTATAAGAAATGATGAACAGGCTGACTTCAGAAAAACCTGGAAAGACTTGTATGGTCTGATGCTGAGTGAAGTGAGCAGAACCAGGAGAAAGTTGTACACAGTAACAGCCACGTTGTGTGATGACTAATATTGATAAACTTAACCCTTCCCAGCAATACAAGGATCTAAGACATCTCCAAAGGCCTCGTGATGGAAAATGCTATCCACATCCAAAGAAAGAACTATGGAATTTAAATACAGATTGAAGCATACTATTTGCTATTTTCTTCCTCTTTCTGGTGGTTCTTCCGATTGGTTCTAATTCTTACTTACAACATCACTAATGTGAAAATATGTTTAATAGGAATGTATATGTATAGCCTATATCAGATTAAACCCAGTCTCGGGGAGGGTGTTGGGCAGGAAGGGGGAGAAAAATTTTAAACTCAAAAGCATATGAAAGTGATTGTTGATAAATCAAAATAAATTAATAAAAAAAAAGAAAAGAAAAAAGTGAACATTTTCAGGGCAGCTAGGTGGCATGATGGATAGAACTCCAGCTTTGGAGTCAGGAGGACCTGAGTTCGAATCCAACCTTGGACACTTAACAAGCTGTATGACCATGGGCAAGTCACTTAATCCCGACTGTCTCACCAAAAAAAAAAATAAAAAAAAGTGAACCTTTTTTGCCCCAAATTTGCCTAAGTGAAATCAGCTCTACTGTGATTGGAAAAGGGAAGGGAGCAAGCATTAATATAGCATCTCCTACATATGCCAGGCACTGTGCTAAGAGCTTTTACAAATATTATCTCATTTGGTCCTCACAGCTACCCTATGACATCAACTGTTATCATGAAGAAACTGAGGCAAACAGAAGTTTCATGACTTGCCCAGGGTTACACACTTAGAATCTGAGACCAGATTTGAAATCAGTCTTCTTGACTCCAGGCCCACAGCTCTATCCACTGCACCACTGAGTTGCCTGGAAGTGATCACTGTTCAGTTCTGCTTGGTAATAATATATGACTCCAAGCTGAGAAAACTACCCATCTGTAAGAAAGGTCTTGCTGAAAATTGAGTCAACAATATTTCATCATCAATCTTCATCCCAAACTCAAGTTAAAGGGCATAGAAAACACAATGTCAACAAAATATAAAAGGCCACAAGCTAATAAACAGGTACTAGGATGCCATAAAAATTATGAATTGTGTACAGTGTTCTTTCTTTCCCTTTCCCTCCCCCTCCCTCCCTCCCTCCCTCCCTCTCTCTCTCTCTCTCTCTGCTGGTTAAAGATTTCTGGGTTCCAAGATTTTCTCAATGGAACTGATGGAGATCACAATTCCCCCTAGCCTTTGTGAAGAGTCTTCATGAGTTGCAGTGGTTAAAATCATTACACGGTGGCCTCTGGGGATGATCCTCTCCACTACTTAGGCTAGTCTTTATGTGGACAGAGAAAAGGAACTTGGAGTCTTTTCATCATGGTTGAACTTGAACTCTCAGCAGTAGCCTTTGAGAAACCATGATCTCTTCCATACCACATTGAGGCGAATATTCAGGGAAGATTTCAGAGGAGGGACTGTGCAGATAATTATGAGGCCCAGATTTTTTCAAGGCATAGGCTGGAGCTACAACTACATAAACAACAAGACATTTTAAAAAGTAAATTAAGTAAATAAATAGCAAATAAAAGAGTAAGTAAATAAATGGGTCACCAACACAGGTAGCCTCTTTTACTCTGGGCAATATGCTAAGCAGAGATGTCCTTCACTGCTATTTAAAGGAATACTATTGTTAATGCTCTTTTTTTAAAAAAAAAAAAAAAAAGAAAAAGTCAACTACTCTTGGACTACCTGTTATGTGAATATGTGTGTGTGTATTTAAAGTAAGGCATACATTATTGTTTCTGGCACATAGTAAGTGATCAAAAAATACTTACTTTTAAAGACCTGACTTTACTAGGCATCCACATGTACATGGAGCTGGTTTACAACCACCTTCAAACAATCCCTGCTAGGAACCTGACTGTGACAACATATGCTACCAAAAGTATCTATATAATTAAATAAACAAAGTGTAAAGATAAAAAAAAATCTATGAGACTGTACTACTTCAAGTGTGACTTGTGAATACAGTCACATTATTTTATTATGCCAGGCCTATCCTTTCTAGCCAGGGTACACCTCCCTCCTCTGGGGCTGTTTCCTTATCTGTAAAATGAAGAGGTTAGACTAGATCACTTTTAAGGTATTTTCCTGCCCTGACTCTATGATACCATGATTCTACACAACAACAAGCATTTATTAAGCACTGACTATGTTCCAGGCATGGTGCTAGGCACTGAAATTCCAAAAAGGACAAAAACACTGCCTCTGCCCTCAAAGAGCTCACATTCTAACGGAAGAGCCAACATGCAAATGACTATGTACATACAAAACATATGTAGTGTCAACAGGAGGTAATCTCAAATATACTGACACTAACTTTTCAGAAGAATTGAAGTCATGGTATATCGACAGCCAACATTTATGGAGCACAACACTACGTAGGGGTTTGTTTTTGTTCAGTAGTGTCTGACTCTTGTGACTCCATTTGGAGTTTTCTTGGCAAAGATACTGGAGTGGCTGGCCATTTCTTTCTCCAACTTATTTTACCAGTGAGGAAACTGAGGCAAACAGGATTAAGTGACTTGCCCAGGGTCACGAAGCATCTGAGGCTGGACTTGAACTCTGGTCTTCCTGATTCCAGGTCAGGCACTCTATCCACTGAGCCACCTAGCTGCCCCAGAGATTTGTAGGAAATGCAATGAAATATGCAAAAATCCTCCAAGGACTTAATTTTTAAAAAAACCTACTAAAACATCTCAAAGCCTTATCTGATAATCATTTCCTTATTATGTCAGGCATACTCCATCTCTGTGGGTTGCAGAGATTTACCTTGGGGGGTGAGGAAAAAATAACCAGAATCTCCTGTGTTTTTCCTTTAAAGATCTCAAACGTCAGGAACCCTTTCTCCTAACCCTAATTATCTTAATTAAGACTCTGGAAAAATGAAATGAGATTACTTCTACACAAAAAGGTGAGAACTACATGAAAAACATCAAATTTCCAAACAATCTGAGAAATGGGAATCAAAAACATTAAGCTACCACCTCATACCCACCAGAATGGTACAAATATCAAAAAATTATTTATGTCCAATGTTGGCAAGGCTGCAGGGAAACAGAAACTCCATGACGTTATTGGTGTGAACCTTCCTGAGATCATGCAATGAAGAAAATAAAGAAGCTGATCATACCTTTCAAACCCAGAGATTCCATTAATAGGAGTCAGCCACAAAACATCATTTAAAGGAAAGGGAGACCTGTTATCACAAAAATAGTTAGAGCTGTTCTAATTAAAATAGAAAAAAAATAGAAAAAAAAGGAAAATATGGCACAATGGGAAAAGAATGCTGGATTTGAAGCCAAAGAGCCATTCTGAGGTGGAAAGGTGGCACAGTGGAAAGACCACTGAACTTGGAGTCAGGAAGACTGAGTTCAAAGCCAGCCTTAGATGCTAACTAGCTGTGTGAACCTGAGCAAAACACTTAACTTCTGTCTGCCTCAGTTTCCTCAACTGTAAATGCACTTACCTTTGCAGGGTTGTTGTGAGGATCAAATTAGATAATATTTGTAAAAGCCCTTAGTATAGTGCCTGACACACAGTAAGCACTATATACATATCCTTATTCCCTTCTCTCCTCCCACGAGGGCAGAGAGGATCATGGCAATTGAGGCTTATGAGCTGCATCACTAGACATTGTCCCAAACCTCAGAGCCACTCTAGAACCCTGAGGCGGAGATGTAGCAGCCACTCTGAAGACCCAATGTGTCATTGCTAGCGGGTACAGAGAGAGTAAGTCTTGAGCAATTTTACTATAGTAATTTAGCTGGTAGAGTTGATACAAAATATTCCCCTCAAAAGTCCCTGGGGAAGGGAAAGGAAAAAACATTCATATAGTGCCTACTGTGTGTGTGTCTTTAAAAGCACTTTACTAAGTGCTTTTACAAATATTATCTCATTTGATCCTCACCAACCTCCTCTAACCCTTCAAGACGGGTGTGATTATACAACTTTTATAGTTGAAAAAACTGAGGCAAACACAAGTCAAGTAACTTGCCCAAGGTCACATTGCTAGTAAATATCTGCATTTGAACTTAGGTCTCCCTGACTCTAGGACCACCACTCTATCCACTCTGCTATTCTACTCTGGAATGTGACACATTCTCCCACCAGTCCTTAGAGAATCCAGGAGGAAATTAGCTCAAGCACAGGTGGCAAAAATGCTAGAAGTCCTTTCTTTCCCTTCGTGGAGTACTTGTCAAGTTCCCCTTGGGTATAATGATGTATCTTTTCAACTCTTTATAAAGTTTTGAATCAGCCTTTTCTCATTCTATCCTCAATTCTGATGTGAACATTAATGCTAGCCAGAGCTAGGACATCTATGAAAAAGCCCAAATGCTCTGACCCTCCAAAGTTCCTAAGGTCCTCACCCAGTCAAAGGGGTAGGGAAGGAGACCAGGGCTAAAACTGAAGAGCTTTCCCAGAACCCCTCACAACCACCCCCACCCACCTCAATTACTTCTCAGGGGCTTGGCTGAAGATTTTTACCACTAAATTGCTGATGGCTCAATTTCCCAAACAAGTTTCTTGAATCAAAAATAATAATAATAATAATAATAACAAACCAATCCAAACATACTCCTTTGCAACATGGCTCCAGTTCATCCAGTGGCTTTCAAGGACATGTATCAATAATTTTTTTTTGACACTCAGACTATGATTGATTGATTCAACAGAGAAGTGTTCTCACCTGTTTAAGGTATCAAAGTGTAACATCTTTGACACTTTCTTTAAGTGGGATAGAGTGATTTGATTGACTCAACTGACACCTCCCCCTTTACATAGATATAGTTCCTGCCCTCCAGAAACTTAATGAACAAACGTATTTTCTTTCTGGTTTATTAACTCACCAGGTTCTGCCTTATAAAAGGCTAAGAGTTTGGGATAAGATTTTGATCCTTTTTGTATTAATTAGTTAAAGATTATTAAAGTTGACAATAAAAGAAAATTTTTAAAAGGTTGGTTAATCTTATTATAAGCAGACCATTTTGTAATTTCTCCAGTACTTCTGGTAACCAATATGAGGTAGAAAATACTAATTATGTCTCTTAATATGTGACAGAATACAAAATAAAGAAATTGGCCATTATCCACAGTATAGCCCTAGAGTCTTCAGGATCTATGAAAACTGACAGGCCTATAAAAATTTTTTAACTAAAAAAAATGTTGTATTTACTCCTCTGTTATACTCTGATTCATGACTTGAGGTTTTTTTTCCTTTTAATTTTATTTGCATGTGACTCCTCCTCTAAGCTACCTCCCTAATTTGCAATGACACCCAAAGGCTGGGTCCAAAGAAGGCAGCTGCTACCTTGGCTTCTAGGGGTAACTCTTTGGGTCCATGCTCCTAACACTATAACTCACTAATGCTTCCCATTAGTAATCAGCCAACAGACACAATTCTTAGCAAAAGCCTTTATTCAAATGGTATATACAGAAGACCAGTATTTGCAAAAAAAAAATTGTGTGGTCAATCACTCACAACATGGAACTTTGTAAAGGCTTCCATGTCGATGACTTTCTGTGCCTCTAAGTGCCCCCCCAAGAATGTTTTACTTAACTTTTTGTCTCCAAAGAGCCAGTCAGTCAGTCAATAAACACTTAGTAAGTACCTACTGTGTGCCAGGCACTGTAATAAGAGCTGGAGATAAAAAAGAAAAGGCAAAAGAGAGTTTCTGCCCTGGAGGAGCTCATAATATAATGGGGGAAATAACTGTGTACAAACTAGCTATACACAGGATAAACTGGAGATAATCAACAGAGAGGAGGCACTACAGTTAGGAGGGACTGAGAAAGGCTTTCTTGTAGAAGGTGGAATTTTCTCTGGGACTCGAAGAAAGCAAGGAAGCAGAGATGAAGAGAGAGAGAGGATTCCATGAAGGAGGAACAGATGGAAACGTGCAGAGACGAGAGATGGCATCAGCAGGGAGGCCACCATCACTGGATTGCAGAATGGGGTGTGGGGGGTGTGGGGCCGGGAACAACTAAGGTAAGGTGTAAGAAGACTGGAGAGGTGGGGGAGGGCAGGTTACGAAAGGCTCAATGCCAAACAGATGGTTTTATATTTGATCTTAGATGTGACAGGGAGCCCCTGGAGTTTATTAAGTAGAGGGGTGACATGGTCAGATCTCCTCAGTAGGAAAATTACTTTGGTCTCTAGGGTGGGACAGGCAGGCAGGCAGACCAAACAGAAGGCTATTGCCACAGTCTAGGCACAAGGAGAAAAAGGCCTGCACCAGGGTGGTGGCAGTATCACAACTGAACTACCTGATGACAGGCAGTGGGATATTCAGAATCCTGAACATCTGTCTGAATGTCATACAAATAGCATCATGAAGAAACCTGAATATCTGATTTTGTCCAGCAAGAAGCATGTTTTTAAATTTTGATATTCTTCTTGATTTTGAGTATCCCTCCCTAGTTCTATCATGTGGAGAGCTGAAAGAAAAAAGGCAAAGGCAAAGAAGGAAGGAAAAGGTGAAGCTATCAGGGGTGAGGCAGGTAATTGGGAGGGTTGGGACAAGAGGAAGATATGCTAGCACAGCAAGTGCCTTCTCACACCCCATGTTTTTCTTGGACTTTTGAAGCTCCTCCCCCCCATGAAATTCAATGCCAGGCACCAGGGAATGGTGGAACCAGCCCTAAGTACTTCTGTAGCTCCATGCTTGCGCCCAGCCACCACCCCACATCTTCCTCTCTTCACAATACCCAAATGCTGCAGGATTCATTTTAAAAGGTAAGGAAAATGAAGAAAGGTTTGGGGGAGGTGGCGTATTGCAAGAGGTCATCACACCCCACAAAGTCTGTTCATACAAAAATACCATAAAATAATTTCTGCCTAGCCTTCTTTTGTATTCAAAGTAGAGACTGATGCTGCCACTGAGTTTACAAGTACATTCAAGAAAATTACCTGCCTGGATGATTAGGGAGATAATTTTATTTTTAAAAAACTCTGAACTTGGGGCAGCTAGGTGGCTCAGTGGATAGAGCACCAGCCCTGGAGTCAGGAGGACCTGAGTTCAAATCTGGCTTGAGTTCAAATCTGACACATAATACTTCCTAGCTGTGTGACTGTGGGCAAGTCACTTAACCCGAACTGCCTCACTACAAAAACAAAACACACACACACACACACACACACACACACACACACAACAAAAAGCACACAAAAAACCACAAAAAAACTCTGAACTTGACAACCAACAACAACATGAATTCTTCCATATGCAAAGAACCGAAAAAACTATATAAGAAATCATAAATCTCTACTATATTCAGTTTGTTATCTTTTTTAAAAGTATGGGGAAAAAAATCAGCAATTTCAAAGCTGTCCTGCTTTTCTGATTCTCCCTCTGAACCTCCATCTGTTCTCTTTTGTGCATTCTTTTAATGTTTCATTGATGCTTTTTTCTTTCTTACTCTCTTTTTTTGTCATCACTATCACTATTCCTCCTTTCCCTCCAATTCCCCTCCTCTTACTTAAATTTTAAAATCTTCCCTTTTTAGCATAGTCAAGCAAAATAAATTCATAAATTATCTATGTCCAAAAATATATCTCAACTGCAAACTGAGTCAATATTTAAATTAATTCAGACTATTCACTGGAAGGTCATATATTGAAGTTGCCACTTAAATACTTTGGCCACATAATGAGAAGACGAGACTCATTGGAAAAGACCCTGATATTGGGAAAGACTGAAGACAAAAGGAAAGGGGGGTGGCAGAGGATAACATGGATAGAAGGAGTCATGGCAACAATGAACATAAACTTGGCAGACTTCAAAAGACAGTGGAGGATAGAGGGGCCTGGCATGTTATGGTCCATGGAGTCAAGAAGAGTCAGACACAACTGAATGACTAAGTAACAACTGCATCTCTTTTCCATAGCTTCTCTGTGAGGAAGTATGTTGCAGTCTTTATCATTGGTCCTCTTGAATTGAATGGAATGATTGATCAGAGTTCTTCAGACTTTCAAAGTTATTTTTCTTTACAATATTATAGTCATTGGATAAATTGTTCTCCTGGTTCTGCTCACTTTACTCTCTATCAGTTCATACACTCTTTTTATGTTTCTCTGAATCTGTGCCTTTGTCATTTCTTATGGTGTAATAATATTCCACTATATTTATAAATCATAATTTCTTCAACCATTTCCCTAATTGATGGGTACCCCCCCATCTTAGATTCTGGTTTTGTTTTGTTTTTTTGCTGTAACAAAAAGAGCTGTTGCATATATTTTTACACATGGGTCCTTTTAGAAGGAGAATTCCTAAGCTAGAGGTAGATGATCATAAAAGATAAAACAAACAACTTCTGATTACATATAGAAGTTTTTCAAGAACAGAATTAATGCCTAACCACCGTGGTCAGAGCAACCCCTGTGGACCTTCCATTCGTCTAACACCAGCACCAAATGTTGACCAATTGTCACCATCAGACAGGACTAAGAGCTCC
Source organism: Vombatus ursinus (assembly GCF_900497805.2). Taxonomy (NCBI): domain Eukaryota; kingdom Metazoa; phylum Chordata; class Mammalia; order Diprotodontia; family Vombatidae; genus Vombatus; species Vombatus ursinus. The sequence continues at coordinate 4,338,302 of NW_020941197.1, read as the reverse complement.
TAGCTCCAGACATTGGTTCTGCTTGTGGCCTGCCCCAAGGAAGCAACCTTTGTAGGACCTCATCACTGCCTCTATAAGTGCTACACCTTCTACCTCCTCAGCAGCCACAGCTCCTGAAGACCCAGAAATCCAAGCTCTTCACATTAAAGTCCTTGACACCACTGGATGGTTCAACATCAGAAACTCCAGGGAAATGACATTCAAAAAGATCAATTACCATCTGCCTACTGCAGTTATGCCCTAGGCACCACTGGGCCTTTCCATCTGACTTACCGCTGAAACTTCCCCATGTGTGTTGTCTTCCCTTGCTAGAACTGGAGCTCCCTGACAGCAGAGACTGAGCTTCCTTTTCTGTTTGTGCTCCCAGTGATTCTCACAGTTTTTTACCGAGCAGATAGCCCAAGGGGGCCATTGAAAAACAGGCTGCATATATAACAAAATATCCACAGGTCTCTTTATGATGCTACCTGACTATGAACGAGTGTCATTTAACATTGTCAGTGATCTAGGCAACTCTCTAAGACTCTAAGTTACAGGTTGGTTGCCATTCTGTGCAGGTGTAGAGGAAGTTTCCACATCAGGGATCCTTTCTCCACTCTGAAGACATCACAGAACCCAAGCAAGTAACTCTTTGAGGCAACAAAAACCAACCAACCAACCCAGAAACAAAGTGAGTGCCCTGGGAACCTGGAAATGGTTGAACAAATTTCAGTCTATGAGTGTAATGAAACATTGTGACGCTCTAGGAAACAATGGTACTTGGGAAGGCTCCTATGAACTGGAAATGAGAGAAGAAAGGAGAATCGAGGAGACAACCTAAACCATGTCTACAACAATGTAAAGGAAAATGATTAAACGACATCAGAGCCCAGCTAATGCAGTGAACAGTCTTGACTCCGGAGGACTGGCGATGAAACCATTCTCTCCTCTCAGTAGAAAGAGGATGGATTACAGATGCTGAATGAAGCACATGGTCAGATAAGGGCAGTGTAGCTGTTTTGCTTAATTAACAATGCCTCAAAATGATAGCAATATAAAACAAAATCAGCAGCAAGTTTTTTTTTTAAGGAAAAAAAATGGCACCTGGACCAGAGTGCTATCCATGCAAAGCAGAAGGATAATCTTATGGGATTTTTTGCATCATAAAGGTATGGTTGCTAAATGAGCTTTGTCGGGTTTGGGGACTTTTGTTTTTATTCAGTCGTGTCTGACCCTTTGTGATGCCATTTGGGGTCTTCAAAGATATTGGAGTGATTTGCCATTTCCAGCTCATCTTACAGATGAGGAAATTGAGGAAAACAGGGTTAAGTGACTTGCCTAGGGTCAGACTGCTAGGAAGTATCTGATGCCAGATTTGAACTTAGGAAGGCTTCCTAACTTCAGGCCTTCCACTCTATCCTCTGTACCACCTAGCTGCCTCAACTAGATGGGGACAATAAACATAAAGTATGGCCTGAGTTGGAGCTACAAGAATTAGAAGGCTGGGGTCCCAGTGGAATTGCTTTGCTCTAGTCTCTTTAAAGGATCTGCAACTTTTCTGTGTTTTTAGTGCTTTATTTGTGAAATGGAGACCACTACCTACTCCAGCTACCTCTACATCTCCCGACTTTTTTTTTTTTTTTTTGAGGAAACTATGTGGGGAAGTCTTGGGTTCTCCAGTTGAATCTCAAGCCATATTTTCTGCAGACTCATTTTCCCTTTCACCACTCTCTTTGTCGTTTTCATTCATTCATCCAGTAAGCATTTATTAAGCACCTATGTGCCAGGCACTGTGTTAAGCACTGGGGATATAAAAAAAGGCACAGTCCCTGTTTATAATCTAATGTTTTGTGAGTCAGTGATGGCTGTAATCCCATCCTCTAGAGTAGTAATAATTTATATTCTCATCTGTTATTGTCTGGCCACACTTTGCTCCTCTTAGCAAGGAGATCAAGGATTTGCTGGCTAAAGCAGATTTGGGACACTTCTGCCCTTCCCGGTGGCAATGAGGTACAGCTGGGCCACACCTTTATAGTATTACAAAGTGTTGTGTAGATGTATGGCATCATTAACCAAAAAACCTTTAGAAGCTAATAATTTCATATAGCTACATAGCATTTTACAGTTGGTTTACAAAGTGATTGTTAGGGTAATTTTCTCATGGAAGTTCTAGCTTCTCTCAGCAGAAGCTGAGGGTCACAACCTGTTGCGTGGCAAAAACAAGGAAGTCTCACAAGACCTCTCCTTTGCTGACACGCAGCTCCCATGGTTAGCTTGGCTCTCCTCTCATTGGGAGAAAAGTCCTACTCATACCCCTGACATGAGGGCTGCAGGTGTCCAGCAGACTTGGTGATTGGCTATCACGTGGAGATCATGCTTTGATCAGGTGTTACTAGGGATATAAAAGAAAGCTACTAGCACGTAATAAACGGAGCTTCTGCCATCTTGCTGTCTCCCGCCTCATCAATGTGCCTCTGGGGTAAGAGTATTGAGCTGGTCTCATGCTCACCACTGCAGCGGCTGTGTCAAGTGATTACATGTCCACTATCTGTTATCTCATCTGATTCTCCTAACTACCCTGTGAGTTATGTAGGACAAAGTGTTATTATTCTTATTTTACAGATACAGAAACCAAATCAGAAAGTTTAAATGACTCACTTCACTCAGCCAGCAAGTGGCTGAGAAAGAGCCAGAGTTGAGAGACTCACTCAAACCCAAATATTTTGACTCCAGTACCAAAGCTTTTTCCCCTACCACCTCTCCCACATTGCGTTTCCAAAACTAGACGCCAGATAAGGAATAGATTTTATTTTTGCCAGAGGTCTCAGCCTTGAAGATGGATGGTGCTATCTTCCCAGTCTTTATCAGTCATTGCCTAGGGCTGAGTAGCCATCCTAGTACACAATTATCGTGTTAAAGGTGATAATTGGTTTTCTGCCTTAGAATTTTTTTCCTATTGTATTCAGAAATACTGTTTTAAAGACTAGTGAATATAGATGAATGTAAGTTGTGATTTAAGGGGAAAACAAAGAAGAACCATCTAGCAATATATCATAATAAGGTGTTTTCCATAATTGCTGGTTCCTGTTATACCAAATGCTGGAGAGTTGTTGGGTCGCCTTAGTTTGTCCCTAGAGTGTACCCCTTCTGGAACTGTGGTTGGGTTATTAATAATAATAGCATTTATGTAGCCCTTTAAGGTTTGGGAAATGCTTTACAAATATCTCATTAGGTCCTCAAAACAGCCCTAGAAGACAAGTGCTCTTATTATCCTCATTTGACAAATGAGGAAAGGAGGCAGAGGTTAAATGACTTGCCCAAAGTCACACAGCTGGTAAAGGTCTGAGGTGGGATGTGAACTCGGGTCTTCCTGACTCCAGGTCTGGCACTCCAGCTACTTCACTGCCTAGCTGCCTCTTAATTCCGTATGCAAGAATGTTGGCTGTCTCTCTTGTATTAAGCAACATATTTACAGATACATATATGCATATATTAAGCTTTATATGCATATATATGTATGTATTAAATTCTTTGTGTGTATGTGTGTATACACACATGCTATTATCTCATTTGATCCTCACTTCAACTCTGGGAGGTAGATGCTGTTACTTTCTCCATTTTACAGATGAGGAAACTGAGGCAGACTGCGATTAAGTGCCTGGCCCAGGGTTCACACAGCTAATAAGTATCTGAGGCCACATATGAACTCAGGTCTTCCTGACTCTAATCCCGGCACTTTTGAGACCAAAGTATTTGTCTGTTCCCCTTTTGGTCTGCAGGGTTAGTACTACCAAGCAAGCAGTACAGCTGAGAAAAGGAGAGGAGGTCAGGTATGAGTGGTGATGTTGGTTTTTTTTTTTGTCTGTTTGTTTGTTTCTTTTGGAGACAATGGGGGTTGTGACTTGCCTGGATTACACTGGTCTAGTAAGTGTCTGAGGCCGGATTTAAACTCAGGTCCTCCGGACTCCAGGCCAATGCTCTATCCACTTTGCCACCCAGCTGCCCCCCCCCAAAAAGCATTTTTTGCTCAAAAAGATGACTGCTTCCACTAGTCTTAGGACCAAAGAGGTAGTGCAGTTATCAATTGAGACTGACCCTTTACATTCTGTAAACAGAGGGCGCTACAGGGTCAGAAGTAAGGTAGGAGTTGGTGAGGCTCCTGTGCTCTTGGAACCCTGTAAGGGACTGTCTGATGTTGGCTACTGCCAAGTGATGATTGTGGCAAGATGGGGTAGGAACTAGGTATTAGGAAGTAACCGGAGCTCATGCTCCCGAGGCAGCGCTGTGCTAGGCGGAGTTGTGGTGAACTGGGATGGGCTGGATATGGAGAAGTCACCCTCCTGAGGCAGTGGGCAGTGCTATGTGAGCTGTTATAAGCTGGGGAAGGAACAGAATACGAGGAAGTAGCAGGAGCACGTGCTCCTGAGGCAGGGGGCTGTGCCACGTGGGAGTGGGACGGCAGAGGACGAGTTCCCTTTGCTTATAACAGCTCACATAGCACTGCCCACTGCCTCAGGAGGGTGACTTCTCCGTATCCAGCCCATCCCAGTTCACCACAACTCCGCCTAGCACAGCCCTGCCTCGGGAGTGTGAGCTCCGGTTACTTCCTAATACCCTGTTCCTACCCCATCTTGCCACAATCTCCACTTGGCAGTAGCCAACATCAGACAGTCCCTCACAGAACCCCAGCTATCTTCTCCTGTTCTGGGTGTATCAGGAGGCTCAGCTGGTGCACTGATCCTTCGGGTTAAGTTAGCTAGGTGCAGAACAGATGGGCAGTGTGTCCAGTCTCAGTGTTTCTTGTATCTGTGAGAGGACTGGTCTGGTGATGTGGAGGCAAAGCACAGCTCCTGTGCTCCAGCAGTACCTTATGATGACTCTGCCTTTCGGCTTACTTAACAGAAGCTGCTGGTTACCTGCTAAACCTTCCTAAAGCCTGGATCCACTTTGTAGCAGTTTCTTTTACTAGAGTTAAATTGTAACACTCCATGGGGCAGCTAGGTGGCGCAGCAGATAGAGCACCGGCCCTGGAGTCAGGAGGACCTGAGTTCAAATGCTGCCTCAGACCAAACACTTGACACTTACTAGCTGTCCTGACCCTGGGAAAGTCACTTAACCCCAAGTGCCTGGAAAAAAAAATGTAACACTCCAGTATAATGCAGCCAGAAAGCAGCCAGTGACAAACACGGAGAGGACCCTCTGTGACATTTAATGTCCTTGGGTCTCAGGTTCATCATCTATAAAGTAAAGGGGACTGGATTAAAGGATTTGTAAGGATCTTGCCTCTACCTCTACTTGAATGACCTTGGGCAAATCAATTCACCTGTGGGCCTCAGTTTCCCCATCTGTAAGTGAGAGGGTTAGACTAGATGACCATCATCATACCTTGATGGTTCAGTTGAGGGAAAGAAGATTAACTTTCTCTGGTGGTATTCATCAAATTGCATGAATGAAAAAGCATTTATTAAGCTGTTACTGTGTACCAGGCATCTTACTGCAATACAAATTAAAAAAGTAAGACAGCCCCTGATCTTAATGAGTTTATATTCCAACAGGTGAAGAGAACCCCTACAGGAGACTGGCAGCCAGGGAGGAGTGTTTTGGTCAGGGAAGTCACCTGGACGGTGATCTGATTGACTTGGCCTTTCCAAGAATGTTGAAAAGGACATTGGGCGGGCGGGCTGGGGGGGGGGGGCAGAAAGAGACCTGGCAGGAAGAGCTACTCCAAAACGGACCTACTCCAAAGGATGGACACAGAGGAGGCACTTAATGATTAACACTGATTTATATATTTGTTTGGTTGAATCTCAGTGACGAATGATAGATCTTGATTGTACCCATTCCACAGTTAGATCATTACCTAATATCATTGCCAAAAAAATTGGAAAAATCACCTCCAGTCGACATGTGCAACAGTCAAACACTGAATTTCAAGAATGTAAAAACCCATTTCAAGAGTTGAATCCACCATGAATAGTGAAAAAGACACAACTGGTCAATCTTTTAACCCAACACAAAACTAGATAAATGAAACCTATGAATATTGTAAGATAAATCTGAGAAAGAATTCACATATATTAAACTGAATCTCAGAATACTGGAGAGCAATTAAAATAGGGAATAACTGAAACTCAATTAGCAATGCCTTATATACTTTTATTCTAATTGTTTCATCTATATTTTATATGAAACAATTAGAATATATTATTTATGTAGAATATTATATGAGAAAATTAGAATGTATTATACACAAACATATGTGTATATATGTATATACATGCATGTTTTATGGTGTATATGTATATACACATACACGTATGTATGGCACAGTGGAATTCCTGCTTCACACTTAATTAGCTACATCACTCGGGGAAAGTCACTTGACTTGCTCTTAGGCTCAGTTTCCTCATCTGTGAAATGGAGACAATAATAGCAGGCGCCTCACAAGGATCATTGTGATTATAAGAAAATATTTGTAAAGGGCTCTATAAATGTTAGATATTATTATCTTGTCTGCTCTTTGTGGGAAAGTATTGTGTCTTACACTTCTTTGTCAGTCCCCACAGTTCAGTAAGAAGAGTTCAAGAAATACTTAATGAATGACTTGGAAAGAAGGGAATCACAGGATCACAAGTTTTAGGACTTTAAAGGAAGGAAATAAACATTTATTACAAATATCAGCTCATTTGATCCTCATGACAAACCTCTGGAAGGTAGGTGCTTTATTATCCCCATTTTACACTTGAAGAAACTGAGGCAGGCAGTGGTTAAGTGACTTAATGCCCAAGGTTAAGTGTCTAAGACTGGACTGGAACTCTTCTTGACTCCAGGCCAGAGGAAGTGGTGGAGAGAGAGAAGAGGACTTCCTCAGATGTGCCACCTAGTTGCCTTAAAGGTTCACCTCATCCAAGACTTCATTCTAGACCCTGCTGGCTAAGATCATTTCACCAACTCTTACCACCATGTTAAGGACCAAGTGAAATAAAACCTCAAATGTCACTAATTTATAACTGGAAGAAACATTAAAAAAAAAATCAGTGTAGGTCCTCTCATTTAAGAGATGAAGGCACTAAAGTCCAAACAGAAGAAGTTATTTGCTCAAGGTCACACCAAGTTAGCAAACATTTATTAAGCACCTATTGCATGCAGAGCACTGAATCTGAAGTACAGCCCAAGTCTTCTGAATCCAAATCCAGTGCTCTTTCCCCAAAAGTCCTCCACAAAGTAATTAGACTGCTTTTCCACAAAAGCTGATATTTTTTGTAAGTACAAGACTCCAACAAAAAACAGAAAAAACATTACTATGCTTCCTACTGGACTACTCGACTCCATAAGTTGAAGCTTCCAATATTATTTCTTGCTTTTCCTACATGCACCAAAGTACACTCAGCTCCTGGAATTTAGATTTCTAGTCATCTCTTTGAAAATTCATGACACATCTTCTTTCCAGCTTTACACTTCAAAAGAAGGAAAATAGCTTTGAGCTAATCCTTATGTTACCACAAAACATATTAAAATATTTGGCAATAAAATTGACAGTTACACAATTATGGTGAAAGATTAAGATAGTCTGCTTCTGACAAGTTATATTAACATAACATATCCTGGAAAACTCATCTTAGCTCCTCAGGAAAAATATGGAGGCAACTAACTAAATGTCACAGTAGAAAGCTATTCAAGGAGAATGGAAGACCTGAGTTCAAACATAGCCTCAGACACTTACGAGTTGTGTGACTCTGGACAAGTTACTTAACTCCTGAAGTTTTCCTCGGTTTCCTCATCTGCAAAGTGGGGATAATAATGGTACCTACCTGGTGGGGTGGTTCAAATATTTGTAAAGCACCTGGACTTTGTTTTTCGTTCTCAAAGAGGATCATGACACCAGGAAGTGACGCCATGACTTGCAAGTGAATGGATTTAAGTGAGAAAGAGTGTGCAAAGTCACCACCAGCCTCACTCTCTCCTCCGAGCCATCCAGGTCTATTAGCAAGATACAGATCACGACAACTGCAGATGGCCTCTCACCTGGACTTAGTAGGTACTTAATAAAGGACAGGAATGGAAATGTGTATTAAAAGGAATTTTTACATATTTTATGACACCGTAATTGTTTTTAATTGCTACACTTGAAAAATACAGAATTAAAAAAACAACAAGGAAATGAGATTATGGATCATAGAGCTGGAAAGGGACCTTAGGGATCATTTAATGATCTCATTTCCCAGATGAGGAAAACAAAGCCTCAGAAATGCCTACTTGTTCCCGAATACAGCCATACAATTTGATTAATGAATATCTCCCTAGGTTGCTTTTCTTCCTGTATTTATGGTAGTGGCAATACAAAAATTCGTAACTACTTATATAATTGGTTTTTATAAAATTATCTTAGGAAAAAATGTCACCCAAAACAGTATGAAATGATTCCCTACCGCTTATCCTCCAAGAATTTGTGTAGCCACTTCAAAGGGTTATTAGGGCCAACATTCTTATCCAAAATTCCGCCTATTTTCAGTTCAATTCTCTTTCTCTGCAGCGGGAGTGTGAAGGTCTGAACAAGTTTCTAGCAACTGCAGTCTGGGGCTGGAAAACTTACGCATAAGAATAACTGGGGCAGGTCTAAACACCTGAATGTTGCCTCATGGCGAATAGCTTCGGTCTCATAAAACCAGATTCTTTTTAAATCAAACAGAAGAACTTTGAAAAGGCATACATGCTGATGAGTAACCGAATCCACAGGACGCCTCCCTTTTACTCAAGTCTAAGCACATTTACTCATATTCGGCTTTCTGCTCTGTAGCTGTCTATTTGTAACAAAACTACGCTTTGCACCCCCAGGGAACTGCGAGCCATTAATCTGTAACAACTTCTGCTTGTAGTGAGTCCTGATTTTCACACATCCAGGAATTTAGAAGTGGAAGACCAAGCAGTCCCACCATTCCAGCACACCATGTTTTTAAATGTGTGTGTGTGTGTGTGGCAATAAGCCCACTTCTGTGACCTAGGTTACATACATTATACCCCTCTCCAAGCTTGCTTTGGGCTCTCTCGGGGAGCAGAGTTGTCTCTGACCAAGGCTTCCAATTGGAGAGGGAGGTTCGCTTTCCTTCTTCCCACTATTGTAGGCAACTCAAACCTTCTTCCCCGCCCCCTCCCCCCCATTCTCTTATAGCTTCCGCCCCTGTTCAGCAGTCCAGTTTAACACTGGGAGGTGCCGACACCTTTTCAATTACTAAGTGCTTATCTGCGTTCTAGGTAAGACACTGCCCACTCTCCACCCACCCCAAACACACACACACACAGTGTTGGCTACACCCTACCCTACCCCAGGATTTTATGACTGCTTTGCGCACACATGTATGCATACAGGTACATACACTGGCCCTTGCTGCTAGGTCTCTGCAACAGGAGGACGTCTGGGCAGCTGCCTCCTCCACCTGCTCAACACTGAGACTAGGAGGCGCGGTGATGAGGGCACAGTTGTCCGTGGCTGGCAAAGAAAGGGGGGGGAAGGGTGAATGGAAAGGTGTTTAAATGCCCAATTCTCGGAGAGAAGTGTAAATCAGGGGTAAATAAGAAATACCCTCAATCCTTCCTCCCCAGGATCCGTCTCTCTGTTCATACGCACGATTTGGTACCAGGCCGAGTAGAAAAAGAAAGGTATCTCAAGTCTCCCCGGTAGATGTTCTAGGCTCTTTCCATCACCCTCCAGCACAGTTCCCCGCAGGACTGAGCATTGACACCCCTTCCCCCTTACACTATATGTGGAGGAGTGAGGGCGGGGGGAGGATGGATTAAGCGTGGCCTTTCTCTCCCGCTATGAGTGTCTATGTGTGTGTGTTGTGTGTGTGTGTGTATGTATGTGTGAGTATGTGTGTGTGCGCGCGCGTGTGCACACTTCTGGGCCCAGGCAGGGAGAACCAAGCACAGATAGAATAGGGAGCCCCCACCCCGCTTCCTTTCCTCTTTCTTCTCTTTAAATCCCTCTTCCAAGAAGCAATGCCTGCGGGCAGCTGCTGGCTGCCCGTCCCCCCGGCCCCTGCTCCAGTTCTGCACGGAGGTGGTCTGGGCCGGTAGGTGGCCAGCGCAGGCAGATGGCCAGCCGCGGGGACCACGACGAGAGAGCGCGAGCGCACACTGGGCACTAACACCTTTCTCCTACAGAGCAAGGAACAAGGACATGCCATAATCTCAGAGGGCGCGCAAAGGAAGGAGAGGAGAGCAGATACTCTCTGGCAATCCCTAGGATTCCACTAGCCCCTGCAGACCACTCTTACACCTCCCTACCCCCGCCCCCACCTCCTGGGGCTGACTGAGAGATCGCGCGCGCGCACACACACACACACACACACACACACACACACACACACACACATCTCTCCTTCCCGCTGTGCCCCACTGCTGGCGGGGCAAAATGTGCGTGGCGAAGGCAGAAGGGAGAGGGCAAATGCCGGGCACGGCCGCCGAAGTCCCAGCAGTGCGTCCTTTACCTGCTGCCCGATGGTGTGACGGAGAGGCCCGCACCCCTCCGGACTCGGCCATCTTCCAGAAAGGATTAGCTGTTCGCAATCACTCCCTTGCACTCGGAGCTGTGGTAGGGGCTTCGCGGTTGCCGCCGTCTTTGCAGCCCGAGCCGTCTCGGCTGCTCCGGCTCCGCTGGGCCCTGCGGGGCCACCGCACAGGCGCATTCACCAGCAACCTCGGCACCTGATCCACATACATACACCACCCAAACACACAAGGCAAACACATCGTAAACACACACCACGGCTGGGGGCGGGGGTGATGGCGGGAAGGTGGCGTGCCCTGGGGAAACAATGCGTAGACTGATGCCATCAGATACATCAGTGACAATGGTGACGGGACAATCTGGGGCGGGTGTGTCTGCCAGCTGTGCGAGAGTGGAGGGTGCATGAATCTGGATAGTGGGCTGTTTGGGCAAGGTGGGATGAAGCGAGCATCCTTTTCAGAGAGCATGGTGTATGGAGAAACAGCATTGCATTTAGAGTCAAAGGACTCAGCTTTGAATCCCAGCTCCGCTACTTCCACCTTGAGTGACACTTTCCTTCTCTGGACCTCTAAGCTGCCAAATGAGTGGGTTGGATTCGATAACTTCTCCCCTCTCCCTCTACACGCCCCCCCTCCCCCCCAATTAAGGTCGTCTCTCTCTGGCTCCTTGAATTAGCCTTGTTGCAAGCGACCCATGTAGTCAGAGAGCTCTGGGCCAGAAGCACCTCCAAAAAGAAGGCGCAACAGCCACTGAGCGTACCAGAGGCTGCGGGGATCCCAGATGCTTCCTAATACCTGCAGAACGCCCGGGGGAGAGGAAAGAAATCCTGCCAAATTTTTCTACTTCTCCCGGGCCACTGGAAAGGGCAGGTGTCTTGTTGAATCTCCCCTGCGGCAAAGTAACAAGGGCTATTGGAATGGGAAGCTGCTGTGAGCTGGTTTACAGGCAGTCACTTAGCAGGGTGAGTGAAAAGAGCATTCAGTTCGGAATCCGTAGAATTCCTGATTTGCTATTTATTTCCTACCTGTGTGACTTTGGTCAAGTCATTTAACTTCTCTGGGCCTCAGTTTCTTCTGGTGTAAAACGAGGCACTTGAACAGTAATCTCTACGGTCTCTTCCCGCTGTAAATCCTATGATTCTAATGAATTTGCTTTTCCCGCTGACATTGGGTTCAAGGCCAGCTCCTTTCCCTCCGGTCTGTTTCCAGTGAAAGCCTGGGGCAGCTCGTATTTATCCTTGGACTGCAAAATTTGACGCCCTTATCCCCACCTCCAGATGTAGAAGGTTAAAAAGGTACATAGAAATCTTTAGGCATCCACCCAGCTGCCACCATCTAGATTCTTTGCCATAAGCTTGGAAACAACATTTTGAGTTCCCAAAATATCTGATGAATGAGTTCCTGGCACACCTAGAAGGGTATGGAGGAGGATGAACTAGGGGTGTGGTGAAAAAAGCCAGAAGGTGGGATTAAGAAAGACACAGATACAGGTACTTTTAAAGTAGGCAGGTTAGGGCAAAAGTCATGAATCTAATCCAGAGGCACTCTACAGCTACCGTAATGCCTATGTTAAAGTTAATAAACAGCCAGTAAGCTATTTTCTAAAAGACACAGTAGCTAATGCCACCTAATAACCTTCCCTAGCCACTGGTCTTGCCTATTCAGTATCTGACACTATAAGAACCCAAAAGCTTTCCTTAAAGGACCCCTAAAATGTATGTACATTGTGATTCAGTCTTTTCTTAAAACAAAGACAAACTCTGAAGTGGAATCAAATATCAAAACTCAAACCATTTAACCAATTAATGAAAGGACACAGGTCTATAAATGCATGCAGTTGTGTGGAAATGACATGAGACTGATTTAGCTTGGTAAATTTGTGAAAAGTGAAAAATACCATTAGTGAAAAGAACATTGAAATCAAAAGAACTGGCTTCTGATCTGACTTTAGGCTTAACCTTTAACCTTAACACTTAACCTTTCTAAGTCTCTCAATTTCTTCACCTCTAAAATAGAGATTTTATTGTGCTCTGGGCCATCTACATACACCTCCATACTGGTTTCCTTTTCCTCATCCCCTCTCAGAGTACTTTACTCCCTTCTCCAGCTATGTACAGTAGCCTAACACCCTGGGACAATTCTACCCTTGTCCCAAACCCCTTGGGATTATCCATAATGACTATCAGAAGTCAACCCTCAATGATTAACATAACCTCCCCCATACTCCTTGTCCTAGTGATCTTCAACCTCTACCTGTCATTGTCCAAAGAGTCCCCCACTGACTACTCCTTTATTGTCAGTCCCCTTCAATACCACCCCTTTCTCCTCAGTTTCCCACTCTAAAGCTACCCACCCCTTCTTCCACTATGCTCCCTGGAATGTCTGCTCCTTAGGTAACAAATTGGTTTTATCTTAAACCTTTTCCCTTACCCTCCTTCCATCTTCTTGCTCTCACTGAGACTGAGTTCCTTCCTGATGACAGAACTTCCCAGGGCACTCTTTCCAGGCCTGGTTGCATTTTTACTCATGCACCCCCAACTCACTGGTTGTAGTTGGGGAGTTGAATTACCCCATATACCCCATTGCCACTTGTAGGTTCTCTCTCTGCCATTATCACTCAGTAACCTCTCTTCCTTTGAGGTTTAATCCATATTTATCACCCAATCAAAATCCTGGTAGCTGTTATCTACTCACCTCTAGGCCACTTCTTCCTTCCTCAATGTACTCAGTGACTGACTCATAGTCTTTCTATTCTCCCCAATTCTTGTCCTCATACTAGAGGACCTCAACATACATATTGATACTACTCCTTTAAACACTCCTAGTTCCTTAGACGCTTTATTCCCCATGACCCTCTCCTCCAGCCTACTTCAGCTACACACAGAAAGGACTTTACTTTCAAATCTTGCCATCCTCCTACAAATGTTTCACTTCCATCTTAACAAACTGAAATTTCTTTATCTGATCATAGTGTCATTCGACTTCTGTTCCTCTAATCCCTAACTCTGTTCTTTGTTCTCACTTCCTCCAGTTACTCAAATATATGGTTTGTTTTTGTTTTTGTTTTTTGCTGTTTTTTTTTTCTTTTTGCCAGGCTATCTATCACCCCAGCACTGGCTACACTGCTTCTTTTCTCATCTTGACCCCTTGATAAACCAGTTGAACTCCATGCTGTCCTCTTCTCTAAACTCTTTCCCCCTTATCCTATAATCAATCTTGTCCTGCTAACCCTCAGTATTTGCCATCTTCCACCTTTGTTCCCACTCATATACTACTGAACAAAGTTGGAGCAAATCATGAAACCTTGCTGACTACTAGTTTATGTAACATAATGTCAACTTGACTCTCTCAACAATAAGATAATCCTTTTAAACCTTCCTAATCAATTCCCTGTCCCACATACCACAGGAAGTTCTCCAAATCTTTTCATCTCTCTTCAAACTTCTTATTATTATTCCCCCTCCTTCAACCTTAATCAGCTGAGAACTTTGCCTTGCTTAGACATATTTCTCTGAAAAAACTTAGAATATTCTCCAAGGAACTCCCTTTTATCCTCTCTTAATCTCACATTGTCCAGATGTCTTCCAACATTATCACCACCTTCATTCCTATCCCAAATGAAGAGGTGGCCCTTATCTTTACCAAGGCAAACCCTTCTATATACACAAATAATTCCTATTCCCCCATCTTGTCTAGCAAATTGTCCCTTTGATTATCCCTCCTTTCTCACTCATCTTTAATATTTCCCAGTCTGCTGGTTGATTCTCTGCTGTCGGTCTGTCCCATGGCCTTTTGTCCCCCATCCTCACAAAAAAGCTAATTTGGTCCATCCATTCATGCTAGCTAGCATCCTTTATCTCTCCTGTCTTTAGTGGCTAAACTTGGGAAGTCAGTGCTTCTACTCCTTTTTTCTCACTCTCCTTAACTCTCTGCAGTCTGGTTTCCAACCTCTTTGAACTAAAACAGCTATCTCCAGAGTTACCAAGGATCTCTTAATTGCCAAATCCAATGGCCTTTCCCCAGTCATCCTTCTTGACCTCTCTGCAGCCTTTGACACTACTTCTTCATCTTGATAGTCTTTTCCCTTGTAGGTTTTCATAACACTACCATCATATTTTACAAGTAGTTGTAGATGATTTTGTGACTACAGCAATTCGAAAATATAGCCTGGTTAAACACATCACTGATAGCAGTTAAATCATCATCATCTGCAAAGCCAGTGAGAATCTCGAATTATAAAGCGCATGACTTCCATTTATCAGAAGAGAATACTAGAGTAAAGGATAAAGCCAAGAGAAGAAACCACCTAGATGTTTCTTATCCATAGTTCTGCAGATAGCATATTTGTAGGTGAAAAGCTACACAAAAAAAATTTCAAAAAGACAGAATAAGTTACAAAATGGCATTCTTTAAATGATGTGATCTGAGACACTCCTTGGAATTATCCAGTGATACCTCACTGTCCCAGTTCTCTTGACCCTCCTTTTCCAGTTGCTTCATTGGCTCTTTCTTCTCCAGCCCCTCATCAAGGGACTTTTATAACATCCTCTCCTTGGCCCATACCTTTCTCAAGCTCTTCTCTCTTCCCCAGTGATCTCATTTATGCCCAGAACTTCAGTCGTCACATCAACGTGGATGGCTACGACCACTAAATCTGTCCCTTTGGATTTAACCTATATCTCAAGTACCTTTTCTTAACCTTTCTATTGGGAGTCTCCACCTGGATATCCAGCAGGCATCTCAAACTCAATTTGTCCAGAGCTGAACTGCTCATTTTCTGATGAGATTTGAATGGCAGAAGTCAATTTAACAGTGGATAGGGTGCCAGACCTGGAATTAGAAAGGCCTGAGTTTACATTCCATTTCAAACATTTACTAACTATATAACTTCTGGACAAATCATTTAACCCCTGTCTGCCTCAGTTTCCACATCTGTGAAACGGGGATAATAATAATAGCACCTATGTCTTGTAAGGACAAAGTGAGATGATATTTTAAAGTGCTTTGCAAACGTTAAGGCAGTCTATGAATATTAGCTATTATTCATTAGAGCACTTTCCTTACAAAATGTTTTCCTCCAAATAAAGAAGTCTAAGTGCTGTTATCTTCATGTTACAAGTTCATTTTAATTTGTCTAAGGTTACATATACAATAATAGAAAATCACAGCGGAGTTACAGAATGTTAGGGCTGGAAGGGGCTGTGGAGATCATGTCTTTTAATTCTCTTTTACAAATAAGGAAATAGGCTTCCATAAATGACTTATAGAACTCAGGGTTATAGATTTATAGAACTCAGGTAGGCATCATTTGGCTAACACTATTGCTCAGTAAAAGCAGCTGTGATACTGGAATCCTCTAACACTATATCAGTATACCTAGTAGCTGTGGTTTAGTGTTAATGTTAAGAACTTTCCACTAAAGAAAATTGCAACCGGCTTGTAAATTTGGAGAGAAATCTTAGAGAAGTCACATAACTACTCATAATAACAATAACAGCTGTAACTCCCCCTAGAGCTGGAAAAATAGGGGTAAGGAAGAAAGAGAAGGAGTTTTTAAAGATGACTCCAAGAATTTGAGGTTGGTACCTGGGAAGATGGTAGCATCATTAACAAGAAGAAAGCATTAGAAGATCATAGTTTTAGAGCTGGAAGGAAACTCAGAGGTCATCCCAGTCCAACTCTCACATTTTACAAGTGAGGAAATTAAGGTCCGAGGGAGTTTAAACAACTTGTCATAGGTAGTACTAGAGTAGCACCACAGATGATCACAGAGGTAGCACCAGAGACAGGGTTTGGATCAAGGTCCTCTGTCTCCAGAGACAATGTGCTAGTCTTCTCCACCATCGCTTTCTCCCTAAAAGTTATTCTGGAAAGCTCAGGCAGAAAATGACGAGTTCATCTCTGGGCAAATTGAGTTTGAGATGCCTGCTGGACATTCAGGTGGAGACTCCCAATATAAAGGTCAAGAGAAGGAACTTGGGAGATAGGTTAAATCCAAAGGGACAGATTTGGTGGTCGTAGCCATCCACGTTGATGTGACGATTGAAGTTCTGGGCATAAATGAGATCACTGGGGAAGAGAGAAGAGCTTGAGAAAGGTATGGGCCAAGGAGAGGATGTTATAAAAACCCCTTGATGAGGGGCTGGAGGAAGCAGAGCCTTTCCAGTCTTGTTGTAATCTGACTGCTCCTCTTAGAACTCTATGAACAAGCTATGATATCCTCCTTGAAGTTCCTTAGTTTAATAAAACACTCCATCTCCAAAGGCATGGCCATTTGCAAATGGCTGTCCTCCATGACTGGGATGCTCTGACCTACCTCACCCTTCACCACTGTCTTTTACTTTCTCTGGCTAACTTTCTCCCAGGCGGTTCAAACATCAACTTTTTCAGGAGGCCTTTGTGGGTCCTATCAGCTGCCAATGATGGCTCCCTTTCATTTTTTTCTGTATATATCATTTATTTATTGTTGTTCAGTCATGTCTAACTTTCCATGACCCATTTTGAGGTTTTTTTTTTGTCGTTTCCTTCTCCAGCTCATTTTACAGACGAGGTAACTGAGGCCAATAGGGTTAAGTGACTTGCCCATGGTCACACTAGCTAGTACATGTCTGAGGCCAGATTTGAACTCGTGAAGATGAGTCTTCCTGCTTCCGAGCCCAGTGCTCTATCCACTGTGCCACCCTATTTCATTTATGTACCTAGTTATATACACATTTTCTCTCTCATAAGAATGTATGCCCCTTGAGGGCAGGGACTTCTTTATTTATTTATTTTTGCCTTTCTCTGTATCCCCAACACTTATCACAATATCTGGCACATAGTAAGTGCTAAATAAATGCTTGTTGACTGACAACTGGCTGCCTAGCTGGTGATAACCCTAAATGGAAGTAGGGAAGTTCAGAAGAGGAATGGGTTTTGGGGAAAATATAGTAAGTTCTGTTTGGGGCATGTTGAAAAGGAAATACCCATTTTTGTGAAAAGGAAATATTCTAAAAATGCAATATTAAAACAAAAAAGCCCACACCAAATGATGCCTAGCCAAGGAAAATAGCATAATATGTGTCTAGGCTGCTGCTTCAATTAGATGTGAATGAACTGGCACTGACAAAACACCAGAGAGCCATATGATTGATAGCCCATTTAAAATGAATTAATGGTTTCAGGCTAGCTTTGTTGAGGCCGCACAGGAAAGCCATCAAGGTAAAGTACAAGAAAACTTGTTTGATAAGCCCAAAACATAAAAGCCAAAGATTGTAGCTTTTGATCAGTTTTGGGACTTATCCAAAGACCTTTCATACACTTATTTGTTGGAAATAATGGTCAAAAACACAACTTTGTTAAGCACAGAAGGGTTTCAGAGGTTGCTGTAAAAATGTGCATTATTATTACTAGTTAAAATTGATATTTTCTAGTTCAAATGTAAATAGTTCAAATTTTAAGGTTTTTTTTTAAGGTTTAGTCTGTATTTTCTTTCATTATTTGTATATGTTACTTAATATTTCCATGATGAGCAATAATAAAGAATATTGTAAAGATGTTTGTTGAATGGACATCATTATAGCTGACATTGCTATAGTGCCTACTATGTGCCTGGCACTGTGCTAAGCCCTTTACAAACATAATCTCATTTAATTCTCTCAACAACTCTATTATTCCCATTTTACAGTTGAGGAAACTGAGGCAGTCAGAGGTTAAGTGAAATGCCCAGGGTCACACTGCTAGTTTTGACCTCAGATCTCCCTGATTGTAGGCATGGCACTCAATCCACTGTGCTACTTAGCTACTGAATTTGTCCTTGACTGTATTTTAGCATTATGGCTACCTTTCCTATTCTTCCTAACTAAGGGTAGTGTGGTGTGGGGAAAAGAGGTGTAAATTTGGAGTCAAAGGACCTGGGTTCTTATCCTAGCTCTTGTACTTAGTAGTGTGAGACCTTGGGCCAATTATTTAACCCCTTTATTTTTTTTTCCCCAGAGTATACCAGCACACCACTGGGTGGACGTAATGATTTACAATGAAACCCACCAAAGGACAAAGTGTTGCTGAGTGTCAGCTCCTAGATACCCTCCTTAATAAGATAGTTAATAACATTATAATCACCTCCTATGTATTATAAGTACCTACTACGTATTCAAGATATTACTGCTGGGCAGCTCGGTGGCACAGTGGATAGAGCCCCAGGCTTGGAGTCAGGAACACTAGTCTTCCTGAGTTCAAATCTATACTCAGACACTTACAAGCGGTGTGACCCTGGGCAAGTCACTTAACCCCGTTTGCCTCAGTTTCCTCACCTGTAAAATGAGAAGGAAATGGTAAACTACTCCAATATCTTTGCCAAGAAAACCCCAAATGGGGTCACAGAGATTCGGACTAAACAACAAAAATAACCTCTCTACCTCAGTTTCTTCATATGTTCAATGGGAATAACAATAGCACCTAACATCCAGAATTGTTGTGAGGATAAAATGAAAGTAATACTTGTAAAGTGCTTTGTACAACTTAAAAATAATATAGAAATACTAGCTATTATTATTATTATTATTACTATTCCTTCTGTTACTACTATTCCTTCCCAAGCAACTAGCATATAATAGACACAAATGTTTCAAATGGATTAATGAACTTTTTTAGCACCTAAGGTTTTCCTCTCACAGTTTTTTTAACTTTTAAGAACATTTTGTGTTTTTTATTTTGTCCATTACATTGTGATTTAGAGTATTTTTTCATATGACTCTTGATAGCTTTGATTTTTTTCTTCTGAAAACTGTTTGTTCATATCTTTTGACCACATTGATTGGAGAATGGCTCTTATTTTTATAAATTTGGCTTGGTTCCTGATGTATTTGAGAAATGAAGTCTTTTTCAGGGAAACTTGATACAAAAATATTCTCTCCCCTCCACCCCCACCCCCATTTTCTCTGTCCTTAAAATTTTGGCTTCATTGGTTTTGATTGTGAAGATCCTTTTAAATTTCATGTAATCAAAGTTATCCATTCTACTTTCTGTGATCCTCTCCATCTCTTGTTTGATCATAAAAGCTTCCCTTATCCATAGATCTGACAGTTAATTTATTCCATGCTTCCCTAATTTGCTTATGATATCACCTTTTATGTCCAAACCATGCATCCATTTTGACTTTATCTTGGTATGTGATGTGAGATGTTGATATGTACTTAGTTTCTGCCAGACTGCTTTCCAGTTTTTCCAGTAATTTTTGTCAAACTATGAGTTCTTGCCCCCAAAGCATGGATCTTTGAGTTTATCAAACACTCTATTACTGTGGTCCGTCTACCTCTATATATTGTGTACCTAATCTGTTCCACTAATCAACTACTCTATTTTTTAGCCAGTGCCAGATTGTTTTTTATAATTATTGCTTTGTAATATGGTCTGAAATCTGGAAGTGCTAGACACTGCCTTCCTTCACACTTTTTTTTTCATTGATCCCCTTGATATTCTTGCTTTTTGTTCTTCCAGATGAATCATTTTTTTTTCTAGTTCTAGAAAACAGTTCTTTGGTAGTTTGATTAGTATGGCACTGAGATAGTAAATTGATTTAGGTACTATTGTCATTTTTATTATATTGGCACAGCCTAACCATGAAGAATTAACATTTCTTCAACTATTTTTATTTGTATTTATTTGTGTAACAGGTGTTTTGTAATTGTGTTCATATAATTCTGGGAATGTCTTTGCAGGTAGACTCCCAGTATCTTATATTGTCTGCTGTTTAAATGGAATTTCTTTTTCTCTCTCTTCCTACTCGATTGTTTTGGTAATATATAGAAATGCTGATAATTTATATGGGTTTATTTTATATCCTGAAACTATGCTAAAATTGTTAGTTGTTTCAATTAGTTTTTAAGTTGGTTCTCTAGGGTTCTCTAAGTATATCATCATTTCAACTGCAAAGAGTAACAGTTTTGTTTCCTGGTTGCCTGTTCTTATTCCTACAATTTATTCTTCTTGTCTTATTGATATAGCTAGCACTTCTAGTACAATATTGAATAATAGTGATGATAATGGACATCTTTGCTTCACCCCCGATAGAGAGATAATGGACTCAAGGTGCAGAAGGAGACATACTTTTTCAGACAGGGCCAATGTAAGAATTTGGTTTTTTTGACTTTGTATTTGGTACAAGGGAAAGAGAGGGAGGCTGGAAAGGGGTTCCCACCAAATAATAAGAGAACAGCAGGAAGGCCTGAATGAATTACAGGGGAGCAGGGCAGCTTGGAAAGTTACGTGATTAATTTTTATATACTTAAAAAGAAAAACAACATCTACATAAGCAAGATTTGCAGTTTCATGTACAATGTTCTCCTTTTGTTTTACAATTTCCGTGGAAATGCTCATTTATTTGTTTTTTAAATTTGGAATTTTAAAAAATAGCTTAAAAGAGAAAAAAAATTAAGGGCAGAGTTACATTCAGTCCTGTTATCCCTTCATGAGGGATAAAGATGTTTCCCTGATGAAATTGTAAAGGCAGTATGTAGTTGGCTGACTGAAAGATTAACCATGTTACTGGTGACCTTTGAAAACTGCTCACCAGCCCTGCAAAGTCAAGACACATTTGAGGCGGGAAATAATTAATGAAACGTGACCCCTGTATTTCTGGCAGAGGGTAGCAGAAAAGAAGGGATTTCTCTCTCCTTCATTTTTTACCACCCTCATGGACCATGTAGTCTTGCGGTGGAGTTACAAGGATCAAACACATACACATATGCATGTGCACATATGTGTATGTGTAATATGTATGTATATACATATATGTATATGTGTATATATAAAGTATGCAATAACAACACTGTAAAGAAAAACAACTTTGAAAGGCCTAAGATTTCTGATCAGTAATGTAATGAGCATCTATGCTTCCTGAGTATTGATGATAAAGCATGCTACCCACAAACTAACAGAGAGATAATGGAGATGTGTGTGTATGTATATCTATCTACACACATATTATACACACACACACACACACACACACACACACACAAAGTGCTTTGCAAATCTTAAATGACTACACAAATGTTAACATTTATTATTATATGTCTAATAGAGGATACCCCATCCAGCAGGAAGCAGCTTCAAGGAGTGTGACCCATGGCAGCAAAGAAGAGAGCTGATATAGATTCAAGGAACAAAATAACCTTAGGAATCAGCTTGAAGAGAGGAGCACTACTGGGAGTCCTCTCAGACATGCTGTGCCCGAAACATGAGGACACCATAAAAAGAAAAAGGACATTGGAGGCCTGAAGTACCAGAGGTATGAGTTGCCTCAGTCACCTTTCCCCAGCATGAGTATCTCCCTATCAGTGTATTTGAAGGTTTTGTCTACTCTTCTCACTGGTGGTATATTTGTGGGCATATGCCCCAGGTTTATGGGAGGGACATATCTTATACCTACTATTCTTACTATGCCTTTGCTTTGAGCTAATTATGGTTACTCACTGACCATAAAAGGGAAGTTCACTAGGATATAGCTTTTGGTGATGGACCCACATGAAACCTTTTGAATCCAGGGTGATGGTGGTAGTAGTAGTAGTATTAGTAGTAGTAGTATTAGTAGTAGTAGTAGTAGTAGTAGTAGTAGTAGTAATAGTGATTAATGGTCACCCTTCTAGGGGATCTATCCTACAACCTTCAAAAGCTAAGGGGGGAAATATAGAGGAGTTGAATACCATTACCTGAGTTCAACACTTCTCTTCAAAACCTAAAGATTTTGGCTAGTTGGCTTATTCAAGTATAATGCTAAAGTAGCTTCAGCTTTGTGTTCATCAATATCTGAAAAAAAAATACAAAATGAGAATACCAATGCATTTAATCAAAGATAAATCAGATGTACCACCTTACAGATATTAGAATGGCAAAAATAAGAATATAAAGGCTAAATAGACTACTCTAAAATTGATTGTATCACTGAATAAAAGTGAAGTGTGCAGAATCAGAACAGCAAAATTATAGCAATGATCAACTGTGATGATCAAGACAATGACCCAAGACAATACCAAAGGGCTCATGATGAAAAATATCTACCTCCAGAGAGAGAACTGATAAACTCTGACTGCAAATTGAAGCATACTTTTTTCCACTTTATTTTTCTTGTTTTTTTGTTTTATTTTTTGCAACGTGGCTAATATGGAAATGTTTGCATTATTTCACATGTATAATTGATATATTGCTTGCCTTCTCAATGGGTAGGGAAATGATGGGAGAATTTGGAACTGAAAATTAAAAAAAATTAATGTTAAAAATAAAGAAGAAAAAAGAGCAAAATAAATAAAATTAATATATCTTTTGGCCAAATTGGGGTCCTGGCAGATCCTCAAGTGGACTGAACTGTTCACGGTGGCTAGCATGAAAGAGCCTTGAGGGATTGTTGGACAAGAGCTTCATCTATATGGGATCCTTGAATGTGGCCATGGGTCTGGATAAGTGGTCTAGAGCCTGGAGGAAAAATGGCTGAATGGTGATAGGTTCTCCCCCTCAGGGTTAACACCAATGGAAGAATTTTGCTAATGCCTGCCATGTGGGGCATGTCAGCATCCATCAGATATCATATACTCTGTGCTCTCTCCTAAACAACCAGGTTGAAGCTATCGAGGATGGCAAATGTTGGAAAATGGATACATCAACACTGGGTACATCAATAATAGGGGTCATATTTTGTGCTAGGTGAGGGACCATATGATCTAAGGGTGAGGCAGCTACTTCTGCCCTTTATGCCAGAATGCCTAGCTAAGCTACCTGGACCTCAACCTGTTCCCAAATTGCACCTAGATTTCTTACCCCATTCAGGGTAGAAGGTCTATTCATGCTAACAAACTGCTTCATCTTTGTTCATCTGACTGCCAAAGTTGCTGTCCTTGTCCCTCCTCCCAGAAGTTTCATCCATGACTAATCAATGTCAACATAGGAAGATAGAGGGCTCTCTTGTCCAGTGGTTTCTTGGATCTAGTCTCTAAGACAGCTTACCCGATGATGATAGACTGGAGTTTTTTGTTTGTTTTTAATAGGCAGCTAGGTGGTATAGTGAATAGAGCACTGTGCCTGGAGTCAGAAAGACCTGCATTCAAATCCAGCTTCACACACTTACTAGCTATGTGACCCTGGGCAAGTGACTTATCCTTTGTTTGCCTCATCTGTAGTTCATCTGTAAAATGGGGCTAATAATAGCACCTACCTCCCAGGGTTGTTGTGAGGATTAAATTAGATAAGTCATCCTTTGACATTTTCCAGCTTTACATTTGAGGTTCTAGCCATCCATAATTACATGGGAATTTTTGGAGATTTACTCTGTATGGTGGAAAATTGCAGATAAAATGTGTATGGAAAGAAAAAAAAGAATTTAATAAATCATAAATGCATAAATGCTATGTATTATTTTATCTTTTACTGCCTTAAGTATAGATGCATAAATTTATTAAAAACAGTTAAATTTTGTTAAAACTTTCAGTGCGTTAAAGAGCTGTGGGCTATGCATTCTCTTTGGGAATGCCTCTTCTTTGTCTCTCTATCATTCAGACACAATTAGATGATTTTCTCCTATAGTGATTGTTGTATCTTGCTTTTTTTCACAGAAGGAAATCCGTGAAGCAGTTGCTGCAGCTACATCTGTGGCTATGAAGAACTCTACATAATGTGTGAGATACTAATCTCTCTCATGTAGAAACTACAACATTTTATGGGTTCAATGCACTGCTTTATTTGTATTAGCTCAGTAATGGCATATCAGAGTCAAAGGGTATGGAAATTTTAGTCATTTTATTTGCATAATTCCAAATTGCTTTCCAAAATGGTTGTACCAATTCACAGCTTCACCAACAAGGTACCAATGTACCTATCATCCCTTCCAACATTGACTTTTGCCAGCTTTTGTCATCTTTGCAGGGTGGCAGGGGAGGGGCAGGCAAAACCTCAGAGTTGTTTTGGTGTGCATTTCTCTTATTATTAATGATGTGGCGCATTCTTTCATGTGGTTATGAATACTCTGTAATTCTTTTGAGAACTGTTGTTTATATCCTTTGACCACTTATCTATCACGGAATAGCTATTGGTGTTATATCTGTTAACTATTCTGATTAATTTTTAATCCTTTATTCAATGACTCTTTACCGAATGTAATTTTTACTACATTTTGTTCAATAAAGGATGTTTAATACTTCTGCTTTCCTGCATTTTTGGTGAGGTTTTTATGCCCTAGTATGTGGTCAGTCTTTGTAAAGGTGCCTTGCCCAGGTGATAAGTATGTAAAATCCTTTTTGGCCCCATTCAATTAGTGCCAGAGATCTCTCATATTTAATTTTTCTAAAAGTTCTATCAAATGCTGAGTGAAGTGAGCAGAACTAGGAGAATTTTGTACACAGTAACAGCCATGTTGTTCTATAACTAATATTGATAAACTTAACCCTTCTCAGCCATACAAGGATCTTAGACCTCTTTTGGAGAGACCTCGTGATGGAAAATGCTATCCACAAAGAAGAAAGAGCTATGGAGTTTGAATGTAGATTGAAGCATACTATTTGCTATTTTTTTTCCTTCTGTTGTGTTTTGTTTTCTCTTTCTGGTGGTTCCTCCTATTGGTTCTAATTCTTACTTACAACACCACTAATGTGAAAATATGTTTAATAGGAATGTTTTTGTGTAGCCTATATCAGATTGCATGCCGTCTTGGGGAGGGAGGTGGGGAAGGAGGGAGAGAAAAATTTAAAACTTAAAAGCTTATGGAAGTAATTGTTGATAATTCAAAATAAATTAATTTAAAAAAAGTTTTATCAAAGTCTTTAACTTCCTTTTTTGTTGATTTTTTGGTAGATTTGTCTAAATACGAAAGGGGTACATTGAGGTCCTCTAATATACATTTACTCTCTATTGCTTTTTGCAGTTTGGTTAATTTTTAAGTGTGTAGATGCTATGCTGTTTGGTGCATATGTATTAAATATTGATATTGATTTATTATATGTGGTGCTTTTAAGTATAATGTAAGTTTCCTGCTTATCTTATGTCTTTAATTACATAGCCTTGCCTGAAACCATACTTTCTTTCTCTGCTTTTTTGATTTTTTCTGAAGCATAAGATTTTGTTTCGTCTCCTCAATTTAAATCTATATAAATAATTATTTCAATTATGCTTCTTATAAATAACATATTTTTGGCTGCTGCTTTCTAATAGTAATAATATATTTAATAATAAATTTATTAATAATTATTAATAATAATAAATTTCTAATAATAGCATTCTGCTATCTTCTGTTTTATCCCATTCATCATTTCTTGCATTTCTTCCTGTTTCTCTCCACTCGCCTCTTTTCAAAGGTAGTCAAATAGGAGTTTATCAAGGACTGATGACTTGTAAATGAACTGGTTCATTTCCACTCCATTGCCTCTCTTTTCTTCTCCTTGCCTCCCCTAACCACAGATTTTTACTTTTTCTTTCCCTTTAATCTCCCCACGCCCTACTTCCCAGGCCACTGGAATTTGTTTTATGACTGTTCCCTTAACCTATTTGGTCTTCCCTCTTAAACCCCTTTCTCTCCCTATTTTCTTGAGTTTAATAGGTAGGATTTAATGTATTTCGACACCATGCTGTTTGTGTGTGTGGTTTCAGGCTTCCTTTGTCCAGTTAAAAGTAAAGTTCATAGGATTCTTGTTTGCACAATCCCTTCCTCCATGTTTGAATACATTCCATCTTCTGTGCCTCTGTTTTGAGTTTTCTTTCCTTCCTCCTCTTTTCCTCAATATAGCTCTCTACCCAAGACCATCAAAACAGAACAAAAGCACTTCCAGGCTTTCTGTCTTATTTAACTTTCTTTCTAGTGCACTTCCCAGTTTACTCTCCAGTTCTCTCCACTTTTCCACAAGCTACATTGCCCCTGTGATCCTACTCATCTCTTTCCCCTGCCTTTTCACCTACCCTTTTATGTTTTGTTTTCCTTCACTACAATGTTAGCTCCTCAGGGTTAAGGACTATTTTGTTTTCTTGTTTTTGTATCTCCAGTGCTTAGCACATTGCTTGGCACTTAGTGCTAAATAATCTCAATCTCTCTCTCTCTCTACCTCAAAGATACTACATTTCACAGAATACATTTTGTTTATCAACCTAAAAGAATGTAAACAATCCACTGTTATGTTTGTTGTTGTTCAGTCATGCTCAACTCTCTGTGACCCCATGGACCACAGCATGCTAGTACTGTCCATGAGGTTTTCTTGGCAAAGATACTGGAGTGCTTTGCCATTTCCTTCTCCAGTGGATTAAGGGAAATAAAGGTTAAGTGACTTGCCTGGGGTCACACACCTAGTAAGTGTCTGAGGCTGGATTTGAATTCAGGTCTTCCTGACTTCAGGCTCTATCCATTGAGCCAACTAGCTGCTTGTCACAGAGTCCTTTTCAATTGAACATATGTGTGTATGCCTTCCTATGATTCTCTTGCTCTGTTTTCATTTCAAAAGGTTTACTCATTTCTAGCCTTTTTATCAGGAATGCTTGGTAATCCTCTATTTTTATGGACTTTGATTTATATGTCATTTATCCTTTATTGTCTTTATCTTTTGCCTTTTGAAATATTATGATCCAAGCTCTCCTCACTTTAAAAGTGGTAGTTGCTAAGTTTTGTGTGATGCTAACTGGGGCTCCTTGATACTTGAACTCTTTCTTTTTGGCTGCTTACAGTTTATTGTGATTTTTTTGGACCTGGAAATTGAATATTGGCTATGACTAGAAGTTTTTATTTGGGGTTTCTTTCAGGAAGTGACCAGTGGATTCTATTTTCACTCTGCTTTCTGATTATAAGATAGCTAGGAAGTTTTCTTTATGATTTTATGAAATAAGGCATCTGAGTTTCATTTTTGATCATGTTTTTCAGGTAATCTGATGATTCTTAAGATTATCTCATCTTGACCTGTTTGCCACATCAGTTGTTTCTTATTTAATATTCCTTACTCTCCCTCCCCGCCCCCCCCCCAGTCTTTTGATTTTAATACTTTTGTTTGACCTATTCTAATTTTCTGAGAGTTCAGTCTTGGGCAAAGTTTATCACTATGTGTTCAAAGGTGTGACTTTTCCTTCCCATTCATTCCTTTTTAGATATTCTATTTCTATCTTGTTTTATTTCTTCCAAGTACTCTTGTAGTCCTTGTGGATAGGACATTTTTTTTTCTCTGAGGCTCTACTTTAGTTTGTGGAGTTACTCTCTTCTTTGGTGTTTACCTCTTGGAGGGTTTCTCAGTACAAATTATTTCTTCATTGTTTGACATTTTCTTCTGTTTACACATATCTTTAGCCTCAGTTTCTTGGTTGGAAGCTTGTATTTGGGACAGACCCTACACCTGTGCCCCTGGATGGTGAGGGCAGTTTGGTCCTGGGTATGGTAGTTAAGATTAAGCCTCACCTTCTGCAGGAATTGTCTAACCCTACTCCCTGTTGTGATTCAGGCTCAGGCTATCTCAGCTCTGCTCTGGACCTGTATCCTGTTGCCTTTAGTACTTTCTGTGCTGGACACTGCTTGGGGCATGTCTCTTGCCAGGGGTCTGGGGCTGCCCTGCAAGACATGCCTATCTCCTGCTGGGACTCCAGGGATATACTGCACTGGGCACTGCTTCAGGCCTGGCTTCTGTTGTAGCCAGGATTTAGTTGCCCTTCTTTGGATGCTGGTTAGGCCTGTCTCCTTCCAGGCCTCTGGAGCTGCCTGGCTGCTATTCCAGGCCTGTCTCTTATTGTGGGACTGCTTTGTACAGTACTTTCCATCTACCCCCACATCTCCAAATAGGGTTTCTGCAGGATTCTGGCAGTCTTTTTGTGCAGTTGTATAGGAAAGAGGTAATCATATATTCTCTTTGATCATTGTTCCTTCTGATACACTTTCAGAGCTTTATTGGAATGCCCACTGTCTTTGTGCTGTATCCTTGAGGATCCTTTCTACACTATGGCTAAATAAAATTTTTTGTTGTTGTTAATGGTCGATTGGACGAGTCTCATATTTTATTCCAGTATCAGACCTAAACTCCATCTAAGTCATGTCCAGCTCACTACAGACACCCAACATTGATAATCAGGGGTATTATATAGAAGCTCTTGTTTTAAGGGTCCATTCCAGTTTTTAACAATGTTAGCTGCCTGTGGCTGGTATGAAGAATTAAAAGTCCCACAAATATGGCGGTGGGGAGCCCAACTTTATTCTTCCTTTGCAGTAAAATGGGTTCTGTGCAGGGAGCCCCTTCAGAAATAAGGCTATGTTCTAAAATAGCTCTGATAATGGCTGTGTAGTCATGTAATGCCACGTCTTGAGTAAGTTTAAACTGCATGCAGTAAGGGCAAACTTCTTGCTGAGAAGGGAGAAGAGGGTCAATTTAATCTATCTGCCGATTGGAGGAGGGTCAAGAACAATGTAAGATCTTGTCATACTGATCTTTTCAAAGGTGGATGGATTCATTGATACAAAGAGAAAGAACAGAAGTAGCTAATTTATTATTATGGAGACCATATGCCCAGTGCCACAAAGCACCCTGGTTATCATGTCCAGACTGATGGATCAAGTACCTAAACTCAATTTTTGCAAAGGCATAAACTTCCTTATTTAGCTCAGTGAATGGCATCTGCTGGGCACTATCATATCCCACAAAAAGGAGAGAGACAAAATTCCTCCACTGGTCCTGACACCAAAATACAAAACCTTTGATCGTCCAGTTATGTTTTCTCCAAGTCCTAGACAACTATGACTACTGCCTAGGAATCAGTATATATGAAGACCAAGCTTTTCTAAAATTGTTTAGCCAAGAAATGAAGCAAAATTTTTGCTGTACTTTAAATTTCCCTGTCAAGTTTCTTCAAACATCTGTCAGGCTAATCCTATAGGTCAATGAGGGCCCTCTTTTATCTCATTGAAAGGTCTCCTGATATTTGACTAGAAGGGGTGACAGCCAGAGGATACCATGTCTGGTCCCCCAATCACCTGAGACTCCCTTTCATACATATAGCTCCTAACTCTATTTCAACCAAATCATTACAATCCAGTTTTAAAGATCAATAACCAACTGTTCTGGACCAGGCCTACGTCAGGCCAGTCTAGAAATTTAGTTTACTAGAATACAATGAAAAAAACCTTTGTGGATGGTAAAATTCAACAAAATAAGTATTTACTTACAATAAAAGGCTGATTTCCTAGAAACACAGGAAGTGGAATTCTACCAGACCTCAACTACCAAACACCAACTGTTCCTCACACAGCTTGAATGCCTTCTTGGTTTAAAAAACCAACCCAAGCAAAGTAGTGAAATACAAATTGAAGAAATGCTTGGATGAAAGCCTAACTAAATGTATAGAGTGAATTCAATTAAAACAACTACCAAAGCTCTTGCTTTCTAATTTATCCTAAGGAATTTTTTTTTCCTAATTTCCATTCAAACTTAAATTATAAGCCAGGGTTTATTCAGTGTCTATACTTGATATGGCTATTAGCATGTACACATCAATGTGCTAATCAAAAGGGCACTCATTCTTTAGCAGCTTAAGATTAAACACCTCAACATGTCATTGTTCAATAAGTATTTAAATTAGCTTTGAAGTCACTTACTTTCATGGAGGAAATGTGTACCAAAACAGAATGGTACTGTTTTTATTCTTTATGCAAAGTCTTGGGACCTCAAAACTTGAGTGAGTCAGGGTAAGAAAAGGTGGAATAGGTGTTGATTTCTTTTTTTAGGACTTAATGGCACAGCTAATTTAAAATGGTATATAAATTACCTCATGGCCAACATAAATGAGATTAGCCATGGCATAGAGTCCAGTTGCTGAGGTTAACACATTTTTTGAGATGGGGAAAAAATGATTTCACCCTCATTTGCATATCTTATTGGCTTCTATTTTTACACAGCTGACATCTATTTAACCAACTTTGGCACCTAGCAAAAACAAAACAAATTTCAAACCCTAACAGACATCTCTGGCTTTCCCTTTTTAAACTATTACTATTCAGTTTAACATTCACAAATTCACACTTAATAAAAGGTAATAATAAACTAAGCTGGACAAGAGGTATGGTGAAATGGACTGAGAATGGGCCTTGTAAATTAGACAAATTCCAAGAATCAAGTGCAGGTCTGACACATGCTGGCTCTGGCTGGGTTAGATTTCCACTTCTCAGTCACTTGGGCAATTCTCTATGAATTTCAAAGCAGCAGCAAATTTGCAAAAGTATTAAGATCCCTAAACTGAGATAAAAAAAAATTAACATTTGTTTGTCCACTCCAACTGACAGCATATTTAGAAAACTCATTTTAGTAACATAATTTACGTGCAGACTGTAGGGACTTTTGGAGGTCAGAAATAGAACAAAATTCCACAACTACTGAACAGTGTATTTATTATTCGCTTTCTGAAAGGAAACAAAGACTATTCTGCTAGGCTGGAGTGTTAATAAAAATTCATAAAGTAGCATTCAACAATGCAATTTAATTCAATCAACCTTTATTAAGCAGCTACTATGTGCCACAGGCACTGTGCAAGGCACTGGGGATACATCGATGAAAAATGACAGTTCTGCTGTCAAGGAGCTTACAATCTTAATAGATCCAGAATCTGAATTTGGTATTTTGGGAAAAAATGTAGATAGAACCTAGCCTACTCCAAATCCTTCAGGTAATTCTATATGTACTAGCTTCTCTGCTAGTTGCTGACTAAATTAGGGATAAGTCAAAGTCCAGAACGAATTGTTATATTTCCTCTATTCAAACTTACATGTCTATATGTGTATATATGAATTGAGCAAATCCTAATTTCTTGCAGCTCTCATGAGATTCTATTCTACATTAGTTATTAGGGTATGCAATCATTTTTTCAACTAGATTTAAGCTCCATGCTTTTGTTTACACCCCAGCACCTAGTAACCCTATCTTATAGTTAGGTGTTGAATGTTTGCTGAATTTTAATTTATAACTTTTCCCCACTGTATGCTAACTACATACAACATTCAAATGCACACTGAACTACAAATAAAGACTACTATATGAACTCGGTAACAGGTATAATGAATAAAGAGGTGGTCTAAATCAGGAAGACCTGCGTTCAAGTCATGCCTCAAATAGATTTCGGCTGTATGACCATGTACTGTCACCTTATCTCTTATTAATTGCCTCGAGGCAATTCTTTGTATATCATATTGTAGGTGCTGATCAGCTTGCAAGAATTTGTTGTCCAGTTCTCTACACCAAGGAAACTCAAGTCTGGACCAAAAAAAAAAAAAAAAATCACCAAGTTGCCCAAAAGCTCACATATTAATAGATTATTAGCTTCCCTTAATAGCATAAGATACTTATTCTGATGGTACTGAAGAAAAATCTTCTAAAAAATACTTCATTATTTGAATAAAACTTATTTACCTTGAGCACGATACCTGGCACAGAGTAGGTGGTTTAATACATCTG
The DNA here is from genome assembly GCF_900497805.2 of Vombatus ursinus. Taxonomy (NCBI): domain Eukaryota; kingdom Metazoa; phylum Chordata; class Mammalia; order Diprotodontia; family Vombatidae; genus Vombatus; species Vombatus ursinus. The sequence continues at coordinate 4,306,398 of NW_020941197.1, read as the reverse complement.
CTCAACTAGTAGTCAGGAGAAATTAGCTCTACTCCTGATTCTGTCTCCATCTAGTCCTTAAAGTAACCTTGGGCCTTGGTTTCCTCATTTGTAAATAGGGGAAAATAAGTTTATATGATCTCTAAGGTCCTTTCATATACTATCATTCAACAAAATCAGTATTCATTCTCTTGCTCTTCCAGCCCCCCAAATACCTTCAGTGCTTAATGCTTTATTTACTTTAAAAACCAATGTCCACAAGGGTTATTACATGCTTAGTATACAATATTAGCAAATTAGATTGTGTCAAAGGGTTAAAAACTATAAATAAGATATAGTTTTTTGAGGCCCAAGTTAAAATGCTTATACAGTTATATTGGCATGTTAGCTGGGATTTACAGTTGCCTGTTTTCTTTTTTTTTAATCTTTAGAACACCAGGAAAAAATAGATTCCGTTAAGTTCCAGAAATGGACAGCAACAATATCTTATTTATATCAATTCATATCCAATTCTTGGCTCAATTCATCAACAGTGCCTATATACTTTATACTACTGTATTATTAATATGACTGTATTAAATCCATGAAGATGCAAAGATAGAAAAGAGAAAGTCTTGCCCTCAAGAAATTAATTGGGAGTAAGGGGGCATAATGAATTTCAACATAATTGGCTTTCTTTGTAGCTTTTGCACTTCATTTTATGCATTTAAAATATTCTTCTGAGAAAGGGTCCATAACATGAAAATGGCTTAGAAACCTCTGCTTTAGATATTTCCCTCCTCATTCATTTAAATTATTTTTCAGAATTGCTGGTGGGTTTAGTGTTTAAGCATGAGTACTACCACCTTAAATTCATCTCTCAAAACACTAGCATGTTTTTGTATAAGTGAAGCATGGATCATTTATCTCTAGACCTTTGCCAAATTTAACATTAGAAGGCTGTGCAGCTTGTAGGCTAGGCATGAATTAAAAAATGTTTATTCCATCAGAAAAAGATCTTAGGACACTTTGGGAGATGCTTTAACTGAAGAGACTAGGTAACAATTAGGAAATTCTAGTCCAGTGCATATACTTCTAACTTTAAGAGGCTGATAATGGAAATCATCTAAATCAAGGAATCAATTTAGGTCCAATCAAAAGACGTTTTTCTTAAAACATATAAAGCTTTATTTCATTTAAAGTTTTAAAAATTGAGTTTATTGTAATCAATAGGTCAGATTAGAAACTAGTTAAATTTATACACAGTATGAGCTAGTTTCTTTGTCTTTCAGCCAACATTAAGCTTTTTAATCTTGGAAGTGGGCACAAAAATGGAAGCATTCTGGTCCTCAGGGTGCTAACACTCCATGAAGGTGATTAAGACATTATACAAGTAGCTATAGTACAAAACAATTCAATCCAAACAAGTTTGGCGTCTAGAAGGCAAAATGCTGAGATATAGAGATGGGGTGGAGTGGAGGTTAAGAGGAAACATTTTTATCCTCAGGGAGCTTAAAAATCAAATAAACAGGATACATGTATACTATGAGATAGTATGTGACGAAGTGAAATATGAGTTCCAGACAAACCGCTCCAAGAAAATTTGAGGAAGATAACTCTCAGCTGGAAATGAGGAGGGGTTGAGAGGGAATTGAGCCTAAACTTAAGTTTTCAACAGAGAGATTTCTACACAGAGGAATGACCTAGCAATTGGGTGAGTGGGTGACCTGCATGCATGTGTAAATAAATATGCACATCCTGAATATCTGGGTAGAACATAATGTGTAACAAAATGGTATGAGGGCCAGAAAGTTAAGAATCCAATTGTTGAAGGCCTTAAATACCCAGATAAAGAGTTTGTCCTTTACCTTATAGGTAACAGTCACTGAGTTTTTTGAATTATGACTGGTCAGGAATATTGGTGGGGGGGGGGAATAGTAGGCAGATGTATGGATTAGGGAGAAAGGGGGTCAGTAGTAGGTTGTTAAAATTTTACTGATATGAGGTAACAAGGCCTTTCATTAGCATGGCAAGTTTGAGGAGGGTATGAATGTCAGAATTTATTAAGCGCCTACTATGTGCCAGGTTCTGTGCTAAGTGCTTTACAGTCATCTCACTTGATCCTCACAACAACCCTTGGTGGTAGGTGCTATTTTATGATCCCCATTTCACAGTTGAGGAAACTGTGGCAGACAGCAGTTAGTGATTTGCCTAGGGTAACATGGATTAGTGTCTGAGGCCAAATTTGAACTCAGGTCTTCCTGACTCCACCTGATTTTCACCTCAATCAATAAATGGTCAAAAGATATGAACAGGCAGTTTTGAAAAAAAAAACCAAAACAAAACAGAAACTAAGAACATAACAAAACAAAAAAAAATCCCAAGTTATCAATAACCACATGAAAAATACTCTAAATCTCTAATAGAGAAATGAAAATTAAACAGCTCAGAGGCACCACCACATACTCATTAAGTTGATAAAATTGACAAAAAAAAAAGAAAATGACAAAAGTTGGAGGGGCTGTGGGAAAATAAGTACATTAATGCATTGCTGGTAGAACCATGAACTGGTCCAGCCATTCTGGAAGGCATTCTGGAAGTAGGTCCCAAAACCTATTAAACTGTGCATACCCTTTGATCCAATGATATTATTCCTAATTTCTATACCCCAAAGGGATATTAAAAAAAAAAAAGGAAAGGATCCACATATACAAAAATATAACCATTCTTTTCATGGTGACAAAGAATTGGAAACTGAGGGGGCGTCCATCAATTGGGGAATGGCTCAACAAGTACTATATATAAACGTGACAGGAAGGGAAGATAATAAGCATTTATATAGTGACTACCACATGCTAGGACTGTGCTAAATGCTTTTCACAATTATCTTATTTGATCGTCACAACAACCCCGGAGGTAGGTGCTATTTATCCCCATTTTACAGTTGAGAAAACTGACTGCAAAGGTCAAGTGACTTGGTCAGGATCACACAGCTAGTAAGATTTAAACTCAGGTCTTCTTGATTCCAGGCCCAGCACTCTATCCACTGAGTCACCAGTTGCCTCTGTGACAGAGTACTATTTTATTCTAAGAAATGATGAAGGGGATGGTTTCAAAGAAACCTGGGAAAACTCATATGAACTGAAGCAAAGTAAACAACCAGACACCAACTTTGAAAACACTGAGGAACTCTGAACAAGGCAATGACCAACCACAATACCAAAGGATTCATGATGAAACATGCTACCCACCTTCAGATAGAGGTGATGGACTCAAGAGTGCAGACTGAGGTGTATGCATGCACACATATATGTATTTTTACATGGGAAATGTTTTGCTTGACTATACACATGTGTAATATTGTTTTTCTTGCTTTCTCAATAAGGGGAGGGGGTGGTTGTGAGGGAAGGAATCTGGAGATGAAAACTGCATCAAAAAAACAAACAAAAACCTTGGTGTCAGTAGAGGACAACAAAGGTTATGGAAGACATAGTTAAGCGTTGAACATTGTAAAAACAGGTCAAGAACAGAGTGGTTGTTAGATTTAACAATGCAGTCATGTGATAGGGACAAAAACTAGGCTCCGGGGGATTAAAGATGAATGGCATGTGAAAATAAATATATGGAATACAGACTTTTAGCTTCACAGATACAGGATGATAGCTTGAAGGTATGGCAAGGTCAAAGGCTCTTCCACTTTTTTCTCTTAAAGGATAGGGGAGCCTTGACTGTGTTTGTAGGCATAGAGGAAAGTGTTAGTAAAGAGGGAGAGGTTGAAGACAAGTGGCAGTGTTTGAAGATAGACAGGAACAACTGATTCAATTTCCTCTAAGAGCCAGAAGGAAATGGGCTACATGGAGTGGTGAGTCTTGGTATATAAAGCTACATTTTCTAAGAATACAGAGAGAAGGATGAGTGATGAGTTTTTAAGTGAATGGTTAAGTGAATGGGAGAGATGGGAGAGCTCAGGCCTAAAAGTCTCAGTCACTGAAGCATTTTTAAAAATGCACAGAACACAAAGTTCAGAAGGAAATACAGACAAGCACAACAGGTTTGAAATTGACATACTGAATTAATATATACTTTAAAATATTTAATAGCTACAGCTTTACATATAATTTTTAAAGTTCTACTTGGTATGGGCAAATGTTCATTTTCGACAGTGTCAAGTTCAGAATAAAGAACCATTAAAAAAAACTAATAATGATCTCAATCTTCACAGTAAAGCAAGTCAAGATCATCTAGTGAGAAAAGGAAATAGAGGTAGTTACGGGAGTCAATCATAGAATAAAAGAAAAGATCTCTAAGCAATGGTGAAGGATCAACTGAACTTATACATAATGAAGAGAAAAAGGAAAACCAAAGACCTTTTATATGTCGAGAGGAGAGTTGAGGGAAGGCTTAATGGACCCATATGACCTTGGGCAAGTCACAAACTCCCTGAGCTTCAGTTCCCTAACTATAAAATGAAAGGGGAAGGGGTCTACTAAATGACTTCTACAAGTCCCTTCCAATTCTAAAATTGTATGAGGTAGTACATGAATTGGATCTTGGTTGAGTTAAATGCCATTAAAAACTTTCTATGTTCACACTTGACAAGTAATAATTAAAACAGCATGTTTAAAATAAACAAGTTAGATGACATAAGGGCAGCTCAGTGTGAAGTGCTTTGAATTGATTAGGAATTAGGAGACTCAATCTCTAACCTGTGTAACTCTGATTTTTCAATTACAAACTAGAAGCTGAACTAAATAATTTCTTCTGTGTTAATTTCTGACTTACTCTTGATATTCCACTTATTTCTTCAAGTAACTAAATTGAGTAAGATAAAATAGAGCTTGAGTACTTTAAGGTAATCTGTCAATTCAAAATTTAAAGTACTTCAAGTATAAATTAAATATTAACTTACCTTTACTAAATAGCTTAAAGATAAAACACTATTTTTAGCATAACTAAAATTTCTTTCAATCTCTACGGCAATCACATAAGTATAAAACTTTAATCTTCAATACAGTTTGCTCAATAATTAATATTGAAGGTTATAAACTACTATATGAATTTGATGGCTTCCCTTGTAATTAATATACCATAGTACTAATCAGGATGGCTCTCTTTAAAGCCTACATGATAAAACAACCCCTCTGAGTAGTTCATTTCACACAAAAGACAACCTTAAGTATTTCATTTTTCAAAATTAATTAGATGCTATTTAAAACTTCTCTACTATATGAAAAAAAAGAACTAATTAACTGCACATCATTTGTCTACTTTTAAAAAAATCTAGGTGTTTTATTCAAAGCTTGGAATTACCACTCTAATAGGGGTTGCTGTAAATCAGCACCTCCAGCTTATATTTATTGATGTTACTCAACATCATATAATGTAATATTTTTGTGCAATACAGTGATATTAAGTTAAACTACCAATCACAAATAATTATTTTAAAAGCAAGTATATTTATAGCCACAATGCCACAGATCTGGTGGTAGGTGAACCAAAGGCAATTCATTACTAAAGTACAAGTATTTCTAAACATGCAGTGTTTACAGGTTCCATAAATGAGTTGATCTCTTCAGAAAGTGTCAGTAAAATTTCATAGCATTTAACAGTCAAAGAATTAAATGTTGGCACAGTCTTTACATGTTAATTTTTCCAATTTGGCCATCCAGTCATTTTAGTGATATAGTGTATCTACACTCTTAACGGGAGGTGAGGGAGAAAGATCAATAGTGCAAAAAAAGTGCACTTAAAGATGCACTCCAACAAAAAAGCATTATCAATAACAGAGACAATTTTGACCATTTCTCAAATTCATCAGCACCACACATACTGCCAAAAATATTCTTAGATTTTAAAATTTTCTCTGTGCATACCATAATATCTATGTTGCAGGAATCAAAGAATGCAAGTGAATTCTTCTGAACACTCCCATTTCTTATAAAAAAGTTAATCAGAAAAAAACCCTTTATGAAAATCCCACAACCAATCCAAACAGTTTTCTAACATGAGTTGCTTATCAACCAAACCTTAAACCCAATCACTTCAATCCTAGATCAAAGAGATTCAGCCCTAGAACCAGGATATCTTACAGTGTACCAACAGCATTGTTACACATGGGTTAAGTAGCCACAGGAAAATTCATAAGTCAGAGTCTCATTAAAAGTCCATTAATCTTTTGTAGAATCTGTGCCTTCCTTATAGGAACTGGCAGAAAAATGCACTAATAAATGTGTGAAATGCAAAATGCAGAGAATTTTAAAATACCTGATGAAATTCATAGGCATTATGTCATTCACATAAAGGTGCTTTCTGGAAGTTCTAAGGTAAACAATGATTAAATTTGAACGCTAATGAACAAATCTGATATTTATACTTCCCTATCAAGAGGATATATCTGTCTATGTCTATGTAGATAGATATAATTTCAGCAAGGCATTAATGTTACACCTGACAGCAACTTATTTCGTGATTTAGATAAAATTCTCCATAGCAGTCTGTCTATCGTGGGAGAGTCCTATCACACAAGTTAAATGATCACCACAAAAAGAGCCTTTAGCACCATTTCCTACAAGAATTAGTAAGCAAACCAAAAATCCCTTCCCCATATGTCCAACCAATTACCCGTCTCAGGTTCACTCATCTATTAACTAGTGATACTTAGGTATATGCAATTAAAGGAAAAACTGAGTTGTGTCTATGCTCTAATCTCCTTTGCTTGATATAGAATAAAGAAAACTAGGTTTTACTGTTATACCTCTTTACCTCATAGATTTCTTATTACCAAGATATGATGTTTAACAAAGGAAATAAAAGTAAAGTTGTTGTGGAGTATTTAGGCTTGTTTAAAAAAAAAAAAGGATAAAGTTTTCCCTCCATTTCACTGTTACTTCTCCTCATTTATAATATCACAGAGGACCAAAATAGATGTAAGTTTCTCAAACAACACATTTGATTTTCTTCCTTAGAATTGCATAGGATAAGAATGTGGCTTATTGTATCCTTATATAGTCCAGCCCTTAACATGACTTCATGATTATTAGTTGAGAGGCAGCATGGTGTGGAAAGAACACTGGACATGGAGTAAAGAGACCTAAGTTCAAATCCTGACTCTAGCACTTAACTAGCTTTATGACCTTGGCAAAATCGAAAACTCTGAGTCTTATTTCCTTATCTACAAAGTGTGGATAATAGCTGCACTACCTAAACCTCACAGAATTGTAGTGAGGAAAGCACTTTGTAAACCTTAAAGTACTATATAAATATGACATCATCAACAATGATTTAAAAAAAAAGCATGTAGGGGAAATAAAGATCTATAAATTTTGAGCTTAGAGGCAGAGTGGTATACTATATAGAGTGCCAATCTTGACATTAGGAAGACTTGGGTTCAAACTCTGCCTCTAACATAGGTCAAATCATTTAACTTCTCAGTGTCCCAGACAACTCTCCAAGACTGTAAACTGTGTAACATCTGCCTATTTGCAATGGGAGAGGAAGTTTCATACACCAATTGAATCATAGGTGCAGACCAAAAAATAAAAATAAAATAAATTCCAGTAAGGTACAAAAATACGTATGCATAACAAAAAACACCCTAAAACACAAAGTAAGGCTAAAATATGTTAATCTCCACATAATGATTTAGTCTTTTATTAGACTTCTTAGGGGTGGCTCTTCCATTCAGAAACTGGAGACTGTCTTTCAATTGTTTTCTCCACCCCTTCAGGTTAATTTTGGACAAAAACTTAATTTTTAGAAGTTGACATCAAATTTTCATTTATACATCGTAATCTAAGTGTTACATAAACTATCCAAAATTTTATCTTGCAAGGTACATGACTTTTGAAGGTTAAGATAAAATGACATTTAAAACATAACCCTTTTGAACTGTAAAAATATTCTACATGTTTACCTTCAAAAGATAATTAATCATTTATTTTTTTGTTTGGGAAACTTTCTTGGCATGTTTAATTAAAAAAAAATCTGCAACTAATGTATGACTGTATCTGGGTAATTAGGTGCCACCCAGTGTTCATTTCTGCAACTACTAATCTTACAAATTCAAAACAGTTTTAACCACTGGCATTTCTGAAATGCTTGTTTTAGATTTAACTTCTTTATGGTGGCAACAGATGAGATTACTGAGAGATGTGTGTAATATCAAAATCAGTATAAAAATAGCCATAAGCTATTAAAACATGAAAAACAGACCCATGCATTATGACTTTAAATGCAGATTTCTGCCTCCCTTAAATTTTATCAAAAACTCAAGTGAGGTTATAGGCAACTGGAACATACAGAAAGACTCTGTACAGTGAAAAGACACAAATTCAAACTAGGGATTTAATTATAATCCATGATAATCATAGGGCAAACAATTTATTCAAAACATCAATTTACTGGAAGTGAGGTGGTCAAAATAGGAAAGGCATTAAAATGCATTTAAAAAAAAAAATCCGACCAAATAGATGTTACGTTTCTTTACCCAAACATTGAAGATCTAATTCACCAAAGAGACAAAATGGGCTTAACATTTCACTTAAGGTAATTCAGCATTATCAATTTTTAAAGAAATATAAATATTTTAAAACAAACATTGAAAATAAATCAGTCTGGTTTAACAAGCTGCACTCATGCTAATGAAGTTTCATTCTTCTTAACAGGATGGGACTTCGCCAAAAATCCAAATGAAAATATCAAAGTAGAACAATCCTCAGAAAAATCGGAATGTAAATGCTGAGTTCAATTTAGATCTGTAAATAAAAAGAGAATCAAAACAATAGGATTCCATTTTTAACAAAACCATGGTTATTATCTTATCTTCTAACAAAATATATTATTTGATGGTTAACAACCCACACTAATATTTATTTACACAACTAATTTTGTTGGAATGTAAAAGCATGTCTAACAAATACTTCCCTAAGTCCCTCATGTTTTAAAAGTAAACATTTCACTATAATATCTATGTAAAGATATTAGACCCAGACTTGAATATTTATTTACACAGTGTTTGAAATTGTTAATCAAATTTGGCATCTGCTATCTACAAAATTATATGATGGCAGAGAGAACTGGAATTATATAAACTTTTATCATTTGTTAGGATGTTTCTCTCAACTCTAGAATTCTCCCTCTCAGACCCAATTCTGAGGCCAATCAGCAACAAAGATGAGGTACAGACCTGCCAAACTTTGATTACAGACTTTAGAAGGCATGCAACAATTCAGATGACAAGAATTTCCATTTTTTATGTACCTCTATTGTTTTATAGCTACGCCTCTCCCTGCTAAATAATAAGTTTTATCTTTTATCATGCCCCAGGACCTGTCCTGCTACACACCTGGGATATTTAATAAAGCATTTATTGAATGAACTTACAAGATTATGAGGGTGTTAAAGGAAAGGGGGCAATGCATTTTCTCCAACACTCAAAATCCTTAATCATTTCTTCATCACTGTTTTTTCCCCCCTTACTATCTACCAGTAGGTAGTTTCTAGAACTGATGAAGTAAAATCTTTAAGTACCCTTGACCTATTTTGCAGACTTAGCTATTTAGGACTAAACTTAATAAATGTATGGTGACTAGTAGACATGAGAAGTCTTATTTATTAAAGGTTCTTTTCTAAGGGGCCAGACTTTGGTTAGAAAAGGGACTTGAGAAACAAGGTGTGGGTGTTGACGTCAAGGCAAAAAGGTACAGTTTCCTTTATTCCATCTACCAGTTGCAATAGAGCTGCTTCTGGCCAAAGAAGGGGTGAAAAACCTTCAGACTAAAGAGAAGTCCTTGGCTCTGTGTGGTTCCTTTCTCTATACTTTGTATCAGCAAAGTCATTCACTCTCAGTCATTACTATTTTAACAATTCACAAATGTTGGACCTGTTTCCTCTCTATGTGCACCTCAAATCCAATATAACCCAAATCATGCTTTCATCTTAACCCTGCAAATCAGTCCCTTCTCCTAATGCTCTTGTCTTGTTAAATGGCATTATAATTGTTCCAGGCTCAATTTGGGAATCATCTGTAACTCAATTTCCCTAAATAAAACTAATTACCAAGTCTTTTCCATTTTCTCTCTATATAATGTCTCTAATACCAATCTAGCTAAACTGAAAAAAACTCATCACTAGCTTAATGGCAGGGTACTTTTCAGCCACAGCCACTCTCAAGAGATCCCCTACTAAAATGTCTGCATGTTTGTGATCTATGATGGTATACGGGGAACCCTCACTGATGAACTCACAGATTACTCAGGTACTGAACATTTCCTGAAACCATATTTTCCTGTCCATTTCATTTGCTACTACCCTAATCCAGGCCAGGACTACTCCAATAGCTTACTATCTGGGCTTCTTGCCCATTAGCCTTTCTCAATTCACCCTAAAATTAATGCCACATTTAATTTTCCTAATAAACTGATCTGTACGCCACTTCCTGATCAACACCCTTTGATGACTTCCTGCTGTTCACAGTTAAAAGTCAAGCCTGACCTAAATGGCCACATGTGGCTTTGAGGTTGCAGGTTCCCCACCCCTGGACTATGACAATCAATCCTCTACTTAACCTGTCAAAACTGTCTGCTATTTATTATTCTCCAACACCAATCTTCCAACCTAGTCAAATCAGTCTTCCCCACTCAAACAAAACAAACACAGCAAGGTTATTCTTGCTTTCATATTTTGGCTCATGCTTGGAGTAAAAATATACTTTGTCCGTGTGTGGCAGTTGCTTCCCTAATTCTTTTTCAATCCAAAATTCTACTACTCCTTCAAGGTCAAGTTAACTACATCCTCCATAAAAGCTTTTCCCCAACACTCCAACCCTCTAGTTCACACAGTAAGCAAACACTTATCAGTTCCTCCCAAACACACAAAAAAGGAGGCCTTTTTAATGTCACCAAATTTACCTTTTTTGGGGGGGAGGGATAGGGGATGGACACCTAAATCTTATTAAAAAAATCTTAAGACTTCATTCAAACACAGCAACAGGAGAAAGGTAAAGAAGTATTTTTTTTCTCAGAAATTATGGCATTGGAATGAGAAAAACCATTCTCCTATACATCACAAACTACCAATCTATTAGTTTTGCAAATACAGTGTACATTTTTTAAACTTAAAAAGAAGACTTATTTGGTTTAGTAATTGTGGTAACATTCCTCCCTTTTAACAAGTTTTGTGTTCACTTTCATATATGAGATGACAAGGGAGAAGCCTGTTCAAAATAAAATCAACTAGCTATTAGCATCAAATATTAGCATGTTCTATGAAATAGAATATACAAACACATAATAGAATATTAGTGCTACATTTATGTGAAATATATTAATATTAAAATTATCTGGTAAATATATATTCAATATGTTTATGATTAAAAGGAAGTTCTCTGTTGAGATCACATTATACTTTACATAGATAGGAACTAATAAAAATTTAGTTAACTAGCTTTTTATACACTTTTATCTTGGATGAATATACTGATTGTATTAACAGATTATTACAAAAGACTTGTTAAAAAAGGAGTATAATGCAATAGTAAGAATAAGGGATTAGGAAACAAGGACTGTGGATTTGTCACTTACTAGGCATATAACCTTAGACAATCTAACTTCTCTGAGCTCCAGTTTCCTTATCTGGAAATGGCAATGACGATCTCTGACTGTCTCTTTCATGGTTCTTGTGAAAGTCAAAACAAACTAAAGGATTAGAGCATGGAATTGTTACTAAATTGTCCTGCACTTGATTTGTCAAAAAGAAAACTGACCTTTCCAAGGTTAAATGTTTGACAGACTTAAACAACAACAATCCACTGAAATTGTCCTTGAGTAAGTTGATGTTTGAATTCCTCTGCCAGTATTTTAAAGTAATATTATAGCTCTACTACTGTAAATCTTGGTACATATTTAGATGAAATGATATTAAGATCAAGAGTTTCTTTTTAGAGATCATTTGAACACATACATCATCAATGTCTTCATCATCATCCCCGATATCATCAAACTGGATTTCATCATCATCTCCAGGACCAAATGTGTCTGTTTCATTGATTTTGGCTACATAAAACAAACAAATACACATTACATATTATTAAAAATGAATTCTCATCAAAAGCAACATCTCTTATAAACCATTTAATAGAATAAATATCTAGTACAAGACAAATAATTCCAATTCAATCAAAACACAAACATCTCTAACCAGCTATATTTAACACTTCCATACAACAATAGCCATTCCCTTTGAAGTTTATGGCAATGGCATCCACATGTAATATAGCATTACAAGGAACATCAATTTTTCTTAGTTTGAAAAAAAAATTTGTATTAAAAAAACTAAAACAAAAATCCTACTGGATTTCACTATATTAGGATAACTCAAGGTCTAAAAACAGTAATTATCTTGCTTAGCTTAGATATGTACTAATTCTTTCTAGAAGAGAATTTGTTTAAATGTGTTACTCTGTCATTTCCCCAAATTAGTTACTTTTGGCAACACTGTCCTGAAGGCCAGAGATATCACATGGGAAGAGAAGTTCCACAAATAATTATTTCAAGTAGTATTCTAGGAATCATTACTTGTTTTGCAATACCTGTCAGTATGCAAAGTAAAGAGTTAAATTCCACAGGTAATTATAAATATGTAAAAGTGACAATTCTTTTGATTTATTTTTGACCTAAATGATAGCAAAAACAAGTAGCCAGAGGAAAGATTTATAGATATAATTTTCTTACCATGCTCTGGAAGTTCCCCATATGCCTTTAAACTTCTTGCTTCATCTGCATTGTATTTTAGTATAACATCGGCTTTGTTATCCTTTAAAATATACACAAAACACACTCAAAACTGGCTAAACCAAAATATCACTAATAGTTTTATAAATGGGTAACCCTGAAAGCATAAGACTAATGGTAAATTAATTTCCTTCATTCTGAAATGCCATTGTTCCCCTTTTAAAGCTTCCATCTTACCCCTTTCCCCCCTTTTTGGCCTCTTTCTACATATTTCTAAATGTGTTTATCAAGCAGCAGGAAGGTGTCTAATGTACACAGCTGAAAAATATTAGCACCCTAAAGAACAATCTTGATTCTAGGCCACACAAAAAATATTTCCTGCCTCTTAATAGAGAGGTAAGGGATTACGGCTACAGAATGTTCCACAGATAGTGACAAGTGAAATGGACTATACTGGAAATGACAGGTGCTTTTTTTTTTGTGTGTGAAGCAATTGGGGTTAAGTGACTTGCCCAGGGTCACACAGCTATCAAATGTCAAGGGAGGCCAGATTTGAACTCAGGTCCTTCTGACATGTACTTAAAAAAAAAAAGCTATCAAAAGAACTTGAAAAATACCAACTACATTAAAATGCGTTCAGAGTCTTTGTCAATAAAATATAATTGTGCATTAGATGTCTTGAAGTTATTGAGGATAGGAGTTTTTTGGTCTATCATTCCCGATTCCAATTCCTAGTGTCTTCCCATGTATTTAACTGTATTTATTTTCTTTATATGTATATTGCACAAATTTGTATATGCACTTATTTCCTTGTAAGAAGCTTACTGAGAATAGAGATTGTTTCATTCTTTGTATTTGAATCCTCAGGACTTAGCTGAATGAAACAGGAGGTACTTTAAATGCTTGTTGATAAATATACTACTACTTTCTAAAGAAAATTTTATTTTCACTTGAAAAAATAAAACTAGACCAATGAATAAATTTTTTACATTACTGTAGCCAACTATCTGTTTATAGAAAGCAACTAACCTACAGACTGATCAAAAGCAATGAAGTAAGTTCCATAAAGGTAGATAAAAAGGATGAAGATCCTTGAGACTGGAAAGAGAAAGGCTGAAGGGCAATATGACAAAATCATACCACAACAGCCATGTTCATGGCTAAGATGAACCTGTGTTTATTCATGCTGTTCTGAGACGTTGTAAGAGTGAATTAGAGGAGTTTTATGATAAGGAAATAAAAGCACTGCTTCAGAGTGTAGTCAACACACAAAGAAAAATGTATCACAAGGTCACTGTCAGAGAGAATTCAGGGCTTTCTAGAACACTCATCCGATCCTTGCTAACAAGGATGTTAGCAAACAAATGAAACAACAGTAAATATTCACCTGGTAGTCTCGGAGACCAACCAATATGATGTCCGATGTATTTATCCAAACCTATAAAAGGTAAAGAAAGAGTTTATTGTATTCATAAACTCTAAATTCAAGACAATTAAAGGACCAAAACCAAGTTTACACATGGAATGTTCCACTAAATCAAAAGTTGACACAGTTAAATACAAAGCTCTGAAAATAAACACATAAAAAAACCAAAGACATTATCTACTCAACCCAAATTTTCTTACTGTCCTGATAGAGATATAGGCTGGAGTAAAGCTACTACAACTTCTTAAGATAAAGATAATCAACTGTGCAAAGTACTTAAATACATGTGACGAAAACTAGAGAAATTTTTTTTTAAGGCAATTGCGGTTAAGTGACTTGCCCAGGGTCACACAGCTAGTAAGTGTCAATTGTTTGGTCTGAGGCTGGATTTGAAGTCAGGTCCTCCTGACTTCAGGGCCAGTGCTCTATCCACTGCACCACCTTGCTGTCCAAAAACTGGAGAAATTGATAAAAATTTTAAAATGATCATCACCTTTGTTTTTAAGGGTGACATACTGCTATTATATTGAGCTATGGCAAACTATAAGGTAATACTGCATTCCTCCTCCAATAGTGTAAAAACTGTGTTGTTTCCTAAAGCAAGAAAACTGGGATGAAGACTTCAGAATAAGGGAAAATATTCTTTGTACTCCTAAGCACAGACTATTTCCATGCATAGTAGAAATCTATCGTTTCTATGTAAGGAAAGGAGAAAAAAAAGTCAGAAATAAAAAACAAAGACTTTCTTCTGATACTGTATCTAATATTTACTGTACATCAAAGGTACTCAATTTTTTTGAAGCCATCATAGACAGGAAAGACACTAGAAAAGGCAAAGTCACTAGTTATCATTATTTAACAGAAGAGTTTTGAGAATAAAGGAACTTTGTAAATGAAGAAAACCAATGTTTGGTTAATATATTTTCCAGTAATATGAAAAAATCCAGTTACTTAAAAAAAGTGTTACAAAATTTTAAAATTTGTTTAAAAAAATAGTTCTAATGTGAATCTCAGCTAACATTGTCTTCTTTTCTGAGTTTCCATACTGACAAGTCTACTACCAACACTTGGTGGCAGCATACTCTAGTTTTACACTGAGTTCTTTTGAATGCTGTACTTCTTGATTTTAAACATACGAAATTATTACACACTATATATTCCTGTGTGTGTGTGTGTGTGTGTATACACATACACAACTTTGATTGTAGAGAATGATAGATGTGGGAGGGAAAATAGGGGGAAAAGGATGAGAACGGCAAAACTTCTACCTTAGAAACTGGTCTGCTTAGAATTTTAGAAATGCCCCCTTATACAGTATGATAATTCTATTTATGTACCTACCTATAAGTTAGTTGGGGGAAGTCTTTACTCAGAATTATAAAAAGAACTATAATTTAGAAAAAAGTAACAGATCCACAGTGCTTTTACATTTTCTGCAACACACAAACAACTTGTGTATTATGTTTTAAACATTTAAGGATTCCACAGAATTCATAGTAATGTTTGTAGAGTCATAACCTGCAACTAGATAAGACTTTAAGAGGTCACATCTCATTCACTCCTCATTTTACAAATGACTCCCAGACAGCACAATGATTTTCACAAGGTACCAGAGATGGTAAATTGGGAGAACTGAAAGTTTAATGTAGGTCCCTACTCCAAATCCAAAGCTTTTTTACAACTTGGCTGCCTCAAAGTTATCAGCTTTTTATCTTCTAAACACCCATAAGATATTTGTATGAATATTCAAATATCTAATATCCAACAAGAATTTTTAAAAAGCTGATTATTCCTACATTGATACCTTGGCCTGACATTTGCTTACTTGTTTACTGATACTCAGGGATAGAAAACATTAAAATTGTGCTTTCTGAGTTCAAGCAAAGTGGTTCATAATACTTGTATTCTTGTGTTCTCAAGACCACTTAAATAAAAACCCATTAAAATTGACTGTTTTATTTTTAAAAATATCAACATGTGAACCATGATGATTGCTAAATCTTATCCTAGTGCAGAGGGTTTTTTAACCTGGGGTCTGTGAATTTGATAACTGTATTTAAATATAGTTGGCTTCTTTTGTAAGACCTACAGATTTTATAACATTGAGAAAGGTTCTTCACCAGGCTGTTTGACCAAGTGACTTGCTAAAGATCATACTGGTCCAACTATTCTAGGCAATATGAATGGGCAACACTGTGCATGCCCTTTGACTGAGAAATACCACTACTAGGTCTGTATCCCAAAAAGATCTACGAAAAAGGAAAATAACCTATACGTACAAATATTTACTTACAGCAGCTCTTTTTCTGAAGGCAAAGAACTGAAAATTGAGGGGGATGCCTATCAATTGGGCAGTAGCTGAAAAAATTTGTTGCACATGATTGTGATGGAATATTATTGTGCTATAAGAAATAACTGGGGGGGGGAATTCAGAAAAAACTGAAAGACTTAAACAAATTGATGTGAATAGAACTAGGAGAACACTGCACATAGTAACAGCAATACTGTAATGATGATCAACTATGAAAGACTCAGCTGCTCTCATCAATACAAATGATCCACAACAATTCCAAAGGATCCATGATGTAAAATGTTCTCCATCTCCAGAGAGAGTGAACTGATGAACCCTCAACACAGATTGAAGCACATTTTTTCCTTATTTTTCTTACCTTACCCCCCACAATGTGGCTAATGTGGAAATGTTTCGCACGATTTCACACAAATGGCTATATTTCTTGCCTTCTCAATGGAGGGAGGGAGAGAATTTATTTGTAATGGAAAATAAAATTTAAAAAAAAAGGGGGGGGAGAAGATCATAGTGATAGTAAGTGGCCAGGATTTGAACTTAGGTTCTCTAATTCTCAATCCAGTTCTTATTCCACTCTACCATGCTTCAGGGTCTTAAGGAAATCTGGAAACTTTCAGCAATGAACATCCCTACAAGATCGCCAATGCAGAACTACTTTTCCCTGCAGGTAAATCTATAATTAGTTATATTATAAAACAAATACCCAGTGCATTCCTTTCCCCACATATACCTTTTTTCTTAATTTCCCTCTGATGTGACATAACCTCTTCACACCATCAAAACACATAGCTTCTAATCGTCCATTTCCCAACATTTTGATCACCTGGGCATATTCTGAAAACAAAAGTGGAAGAGAAAAAAACCATACCTTAAAAGAAAGCTCTCCAAAGATCTCTTACTAAAAGTACATTCCTGTTGCTAAGGTTTACCCTAAAAAGATTTCTGCTGCTGAATGCTAATATATTCCCACAATGCGGAAGATACTACTTGAATAGCAAGGAAGTACATTTGCTATTTTTCCCCCCAATTTATTTTTAGTTTTCAACATTCATTTCCACAAGATTCTGTGCTCCCAACTGTTCCCCCACCCCATGATGGCCTGTATTCTGATTTCCCCTTCACCCAATCTGTTCTCCCTTCTATTATCCCCCACTTCTCTTATCCCCTTTCCCTTCTGCTTTCCTGCAGGGTAAGATAGTCTATACCCCTTTGCCTAGGGTATCTTATTTCTCAGTTGCATGCAGAAACAATTTCTACCATTCGTTTCTAAAACTTTGAGTTCCAAATTCTCTCCCCTCCTCCCTCCCCACTCACCCTCATTGAGAAGGCAAGCAATTCGACATACGCTATACTTGGGCAGAAGGAAGTACATTTATAACATTTTACCCAGGACTTTAAAACTGCTACAAAGAATTAATCTGTTGGATCAAAGCTTCAATGCATACTACAATTTTCTCTCTCTCTCTTTCCAGATTTCCCTGTCTCACCTAGGCTGGAAGTACAGGAGCTACTCACAGGCCTGAGCCCACTACTGATCTATATCACTACATGGCTATAAGGCTATGTGACCTGCTGTTTCCAACCTGGGCTGGCTTGCCTGCTAAACAACCTGGTGGCTTGCCATACTGATGATGGGTTTAGTATGCATATTCAATTGACTCATGCCACTGTAGCTCATTTCTCTTGAGCTCCAGATATCTGCCAGCTTCAGCCTCTCTGCACAAAGATAGCCATGTGCCATTATTATTTTTACACATTCACATTATTTTTTAAATAACACAAACATTAAAAGTTTCTGTTTTGAAATTTTATATAAAAATGATATGGTAATTTTAAAATTCTTTTAGTTTATACATTAAATCATGTTCATAGAATAACTGTCTGAATATTTCTACATGTACATGAAAAGTACAAAACTGGGATCTTGTAAAAAATTCTTACAATTCAGGCTTTTCACTTAATAGGGTTTCTTTCCTAATTAGCCCAAATAGTAAGTTTTATGACATTTCATGTCATAACGGAGAATATCAAGTTACTTTTCAAATATATAATAACTATTAGTTCAATTTATTTATGTTGTTTTTCCTTTAATAAACAGTGACCCTTCTAACCACAGGAAACCATGAGAAATCTATGTATGTATGTATGTATGTATGTATGTATGTATGTATGTATGTATGTATGTGTTTATACATACACACATAAATTTTTTTTAAAAAGTGGAGGAAATTTTAGGAATTATGTGGCGTAGAGGTGTCAAAACATGGAGCCTGCAGACACTCAGCCAAAACCAAACTTAAATATAATTGGGAAATATTTAACAATACAACAAAAAATTAAACAAAACAATAAACCAATAAAAATGTTACTTTGTGGTTTTCTAAGTCAAAATGGGGCCCAGGAATCCTTACACATGTTTAGTGGTCCAATTTCTATTTGAGTCTGACACTGCTGATGGAGTCCACACCACTTATCTTAGAAGTGAGGAGAGTGAAACTCAAGGTTAAATGACTTGGCTGCCTAACGTGCCACAGACATACTCACTAATAAATATATTTTCTAATTTAGTAACTCACAATCAAAATTTCATTGAACTCTAACTCCCTGGCTATCTAATAATTCTTAGTTTTTACCGAGCCAGATATTTTAAACTGAAAATGTTTCTGTATTTCCCTACAAATTTCTACTTTTTTATTCTCTACTTTAATTCAGATTTCAGTGATCAACATTATGGCTTTTTGGGGGGTGTCATGACCAACTCGCTAAGGGAAGGGAAGGGAAGAAGTGAAAAATAAAGCCAGAAACAACATAACTGATTATACATGTAACTATCACTGAAAGAAATCATCTGACATTGAGTAATGATTACTATTAGTTAAAATTTTATTCCCTATAAGAAAAATCCAACAGAATTTTAACCATACATTTTCTACCTTCTAAGGCAAGGGAAATTGTAATTTAACAGGTTTCCTCTAACAACCCCTAAACACAGCCTACATGTCAGAATTTGGTAGCACACTTACCCTGTCCATCTTCCTTGAAGACCAATTCTCTTTTTTCAGATTCATTTTCATTCTTTCCTCTGCGCCTATTTTTACCTCCCTTACCTAAGGATTGAAAAGTAAGAAACTATAAAAACTTTTATATAATATAGAAAGCAATCATAGCTAAAACAAGCTTAATAAATTTTAAAACAAAACAAAAATGTTATTTCAGACACATTTTAAATTTTTTCATGTCCTAGAGAGATATGATGCTCCTAGAAACAGGTAATAGGACTTCTGGTTAATATGGAGGGGTAAAAAGTTGTAGAGCAATTCAGTACGCCAATATATACTTCAGTAAAAATGATAGCAAAGGAAGCCCATAGTCTTCAAATTGGGAAGCACAAGGGGAGAAGGAAGTCTGGTGTACTCCAAACTCATACAATCTACGGGGGGCTTAAAACCTGCCTGCCAGTCCTCTAAGTTTATACTTAACACATTAGGGGAGGTAAAAGCAAGTAGTAGGAATCTAGGAAATGAGGTTAAAACCAAAGAGATCTTAAATCTCTCATTCAATAATGCAGGAGGGAGTAAAGCCTGGTCTTGGTATAAAGTCCCAAAACAGGAATTCAGACTGGAGATATGAGTAAAGAGAAGACACTGAGCACTATGAATAAATATTATGGGCTGAGAAATGCCCATGAGAATAATATAGGACAGACTAACCGCAAGCAAATCCTCAGAGAAAAAAGAAAAGACCTGGTCACAAGGACAAGAATACTAGAGGACATGAAGATTAAAAAAAAAATCTTATTACAAGTGAAACAAGAGGGTCTGAAAGAAAGAATTGGAAGGAGAATAACTTAGAACAAAAGGTAAAAAACAAAATAAAACGAAACAAAAAACAACCACAAAACCAATAACCTTCAAATAATGAAGTCCTTGAAAATTAAAAAAGAGCAAAATGATTCCATGAGACATAAAACATTAAAAAAACAAAACAAAAAAAAAAACCTCCAATATCACATTCAAGAAACCATTAAGGAAAACTGTCTAGAACCAGGTGACAAAGTGAAAACAGAAAAGAACTTACAAATCATCTCCTGAAAAGAAATCTATGAAATGAAAACTACTAGGAATGTCAAAGCCAAAATTCCAGAGCTTCTAGGTCCAAGAAAAAAAAAACAAACTGGTGAAAATAGTCAGAAAGAGTTCCAAGTACCAAGAAATTACAGTCAGGGACACACAACACTAAGAAGAAACGATTATAAAGGAAGGAAAATCTTGGAATACAGTATCCTAAGAGGAAAAAGATAAAGGCTTACAAACTTACCATGAAAGACAGAATATAATCCTATAGAAAAAAAAAATGGATCTTGAATGGAATAGATGACTTCTAAGAATCCCTGATGAAAAAAATTAAAGATGATTTCTACTACTACTAGTGGGTGGCATTTATATATAGTGATTGAAGGTCTGCAAAAAGGTTTTTGAATGTTGTCTCATTTCATCTTCACAACAATCTTGTGAAATTGGTGTGTTATTCTCATTTTATAGATGAAGAAACTAAGGCAGATAAAAAGATAAAAGTTAAGTGTCGTGCTCACAATTACACAGCAAGTTAAATGTCTGAATGGATTAACTTGGCTCTCTGGCTCCAGGTCAGACTCTATCCATTGTACTACCTAGCTGCCTCTCTCTGAAATTAAAAGTAAAAGTTAACATATTGAGTTACTGAAAGGACTAAACCAAGATGAATTGCCAATTCTAATAAAAGAAGAGACCAATGTCTCTTCAGAACCGACATGTCTTCAGGGTGGCTTGGGGGTTGTTTTGTGTAATGATAAGATTAAGGAGGAAAGAAAAGGGAGGTGAAAAATAGAGTAATAAGGTGGGTCTTATTTTCAGTACTGAATATATGAGAACATAAAACATATGGAGGAAGAGGTAGGCGGCAAATGCATCTCATGAACCATAAAATATGCACATGAATGCATATGTACACACAAGAGTTTGATGTAACAATACATTAAACCCATCAAGGTAGCAGGTGGGTATAGGGAGAGGGAAAAAGGAGTTCAAAGTCAATGTAAAACAAATTTCAACTTCAAAAGGCAGATACCATAGAAAAGGTGTTTTTAATCTTTCTTTTTTTTAATGTAATGGACCCCTCTGGCAATCTTGGTGAAGCCTACTGACACCTTTTTCAGAAGATTATTTTTTAAATAATTGAAGAAAATACTAAATTTCAGTTAAAGTTGGTGAAAATATGTCTTTTTTTTCCCTATCCAAGTTCATAGTTCTTTGAAGTCTGCCCACATCCCTTGGGGGTCTGTGGACTCCACTCTATAAACCCCTGATATGCTACACTGTAAAAAACGAACAATTTTGATGAAAAGACAAGAACATGATTCACTCAATGTTCAATCATAATTCCAGAGGACAAATGAATGCCACCTACTTCCTGATAGAAAGGTTATGGACTAATATGCAAAACAAGACACTCATTTTTAGATACAGCCAATATGGAAATTTGTTTTGCTTCACTATATTTATTACAAAGATTTTTTTCCTTCCTTTTTTCCAGTTTGGCTGGGGCAGGTGGGAAGGGAATAGTGACCAAGGGAAGGAGAAATATGTGTAGGAGATAAAATAAATGCTTGATAAGTGAAAAAATAAAAATAAAAAAAATCTGACACAAAAAGGGTAAGAACCAGTGATCAGGGGATGGATGCTATTCTGCACCACTCAGATCCACATAATGCTGAAGCTCTGATCTCCTCTACAACGAAACACAGAGAAGAGAACAAGAAAGCCTGCTCATCCTAATTACACACAACATCCTCATTCATCAGTGAACAAGTAGGAGAAGAATGACTCAGGATATCATAATTCCATTTATTGCTATTTAGTGTCAAAACAGTTACTAAGATTCAAACTAGCCTTGTATGTGATTCCAAAATGTTATTTAGCTTTTTCAAGTGAAATCGATACAAGATTTATTGAGATTTGGAGGATTAATAGAATGATAAGAGGAAATTGGGGACAGAAGTACAGGTCAGTATAATGCCAATACAGTATATTGTTACATGAGATAGAAAGAGACTGAAAATATCTCAAAATTAGAATAGTGTAGCAAAAGAATTCTCTCAAGCCTCCATATACTGAACTAAGCATGGATGAGGGAACCACCATTCATTCTTCCAATATTTATTAAGCATCTACTGTGTAAAGCAGAGCACTGCGTTAGTTACTGGGGAAGATACAGAAGGCAGTCTAAGAGAAAGATAATACTGATTCAATCTACAAGCACCTGGAGCTCATAACTTGACAGGTCAGATTTAGTTCTTGAACATCAGCTTCTTTTAGCTACTACTTGCTGGATGCCAATTGTTCCTACCCCCAAATAGCTACTTTAAAACCAGGTTCTTTTATCTTCTATTATCAAGTCTAAGGATTTATTGTAGTAAAACACTTATCTTCAAAAGTGACTAGCTTCGGTACCTATAATCAAAGCATGGCATCTTAAATTAAACTAACAAAGGAGTAACAGTTGATGAATCTCATATGGTTATTTCTTGATGTGCCATAAGATGCATTTTAAAAAAAACAAACAGAACAAAAAAACTTGTAAAATGCATTCAATTACCTTTTTCTAGTACATTTGCTCTGTTCTTTCAAATGTTGAGGCTGCTATGTTATAATGAATGCTAACTTTAAGGTTTATCCATTAAGGAAAATCAGCTCTCCAAAGAACAGGGGAAAAGGTGTTTATAAACTATTTAAACTAAAGATTTAGAACTAAGAAGAAATTTAATCCAATTATCACTTTATGATAAACTAGTATTAGAGCCTTCACTGCTATGTAAGTCACGGCAAAATGGTCTTACAAACATCTTAAAGTCCACCTGTTACCTGCCCTTCATTCTTCAGTCCTAAGCCATCTCCTAATTTCAGAATCAAAACTCAATACAAATCACTAGTGAGTCAGAGCTTCTTTATCAGTAACTTACCCCACACTTCCATCTCAAATACCTCTTTTGCGGGGCTCTATATACATGCCTTCCCCACAGAAGACACCTACACGCGACCTGAGTCTGTTACAAAATATTCAAATGAACTGGGTAAAATTTAGATGATTACAAGTTTTTTTTTGATCATGCTGCCATCTTCCAGGCAGGGCTGCATTTTTCAAAACCATTTCAGAACAATTATGATATACCTGCATAACAAAAGACTGTTATATTTAATTCAATTAGTAGCTAGATGGTGCAATGGACAGAGCACTGGGTCTGGAGTCAGTATGACCCAAATTAAAAAATCCTGCCTCAGACACTAACTGTGTGGCAAATCACTTAGTATCCGTCTCAGTTTTCTCATCTGTAAAATCGAGATGATGATAGCATCAATCTCTTAGGGCTGGTATGAGGATCAAAATAATAATTATTAATAATAACATTAGTAATTATATTAATATTAATAATAATCATTCACAATAGGACAAAACATTAAGAGTTGGCTGCGTGCTTAAGGTACTGTGTTGGGCCTAGGGGAAGACACAAAGTTTAGCTAAGACACAGTATTTGTTATTTTGTAGCCACAGACTAACATAGGGAGACATGACCCAATTAACAATACAAAAAATTAGATGTTAAGTACTAAGTACCAACAAAGTTTTATAAGGTCTGAGAGAGGTAAAGATTCATTTGGACTAGCCCCCCCCCAAAAAAGGATTCATTTGGACTAAAGGAGTAGCAGGGAAGTTTTAATTGTAAGAGCTGGCATTTCATAAAATTATAGAATTTTAAGAGCTGGATTGAAGAGACTGGCTAGACTGCAATAACCCTGAGAAGCAGGCAGTCACCTTCTCCCTGAAGTGATAGGGAACTCATCTCCTGAGACAGCCCATTCCATCTCTAATTCTTTCCAATACACTGAGCCTAAATGTGCTTCTCTTCAACTTCTTCCTATTGGTCCCAGTTCAAAGGATCAAAGGACCATAGCTTTACTAAAGGTGAAGGAAAAGTTAGAGGCCATTTGGTCCAACCCTCTGTTTCTGAAGATGACAGAACACGTACAAAGAAGGTGACTTGCTCTGAGTGACACAGATACTAGGTGTTGGAGATAGAAACTGAGCCCAGGTCTAACGGCCTTTATGTACAACACTCTAGTATGCCATGCTGATTCTCTAGCAAAGCAAAAGACAAAGGAGCCATCGAAAGGTTTCAAATAGATGATAATATGGTCAGATCTAAACACAAGGAAAATTATTCTGCCAGTAGGGCGGACTAGATGAATCCTAGGATCTGACAGATTGAAAAGGGTGAGAGTAAGATAGGAAAATATTTGGTAAAGAGGAATGGTGTACTAAGGTGGTGGCAAGAGGCATGGAGATGAAGTCTTGGATTGAGAAATACTTCAGGTGGCCTGAAGTTTAAACCTGTTTTCTCTTGTCTTATTTTCATCCAGCTGGTGGCACAGTGGATGGAGTGTTGGGCCTGGAATCTGGAAGTTCAAAATCTGGCCTCACTTACTTACTAGTGGTGTGATTCTGGGCAAAGTATCTAACCTCTGTTTGCCTCAGTTTCCTCAACTATAAAATGGAGATGATAATGGTACTTACCTTGCAGGCTTGTTGTGAGGATCAAATGAACTAATATTTGCAAAAAAAAGCACTTAGGAGCACAGTGCCTGGCACAGAGTAGGTTTAGTAATATTTAATAAAACCTTATTTTCTCCTTCCCTCCCAAAATAATATGGTGTAACAGCTGCTCATCGTCACATATATAATGTCTCATCATATAGCTGGGTAGATAGCTAAGATCTATGCCTTTCAAATTTCTTCTAAGTTAAAAAAGTCACTTGTAGATGAGCAACAGTTCTAATAATCTGGGCAAATCAACATCAAACTTTGGGGGAATCTCACTTAATTTTAAACATACTTACTAATCACGTAAAACAAAACACAAGTGGAGAGACTGGGTCTGAGTCCTGGCTTCAATATCATGTAATAGGCAAGTCATTTAGCACCCTAATCTGTAAAACAGGATAACATCTCACTACCTACAGGGTTTCAGTAAGGAAACTAGTTCATACAGAAGTACAGTAGTACTACCCAAACTCAAAAACATCTGCAAGGTGACATACTGACAACTCTTAGTTCCCAGACCTTTAATTTTTAAAAAGTATTTTAAAAAAATTATGAACTTAAATATCAACTAACATGAACATGTCAATATACAAAGAAAAGAGGATTGTAGGGGAAACTTTCTGTTACAAACCATTTTAATTGTACCATTAAACTTAATAAACAGTAATAAAACTGTCTTGCTAGTTAGTGCAATAATATCCTAACAAATTCATATGCTATGATTTGGTTCAGTCATCTTGCAACTCTCACGGGCACCCACTCTCCCTCACTACAATAAAAAGTGCTCCTATAAATATTTTTGTACACAAGTCCTTTTACTCTGTTTTGGACCCCTTTGGAAAATACTTCTAGTAGTCTATAGGTCAAAGGGTATGCACAGTTTAGTGACTTTCTGGACAAAGTTTCCTTGCTATCCAGAACAAATGGATCACTTTACTGTTCTATCAAACAACGGGATTAGTGCAGGGCTGTACAACATGCAGCCTGCCAAAGGATTTCAGGCAGCCCAAGAAAAATGTAGAGGATTAGGGGCAGCGAGGTGGGGCAATGGATAGAGCTCCAGCCTTGGAGTCAGGAGGACCTGAATTCAAATCCGGTCTCAGACACTTGACACTCACTAGCTGTGTGACCCCGAGCAAGTCCCTTATCCCCAATTGCCTCACCAAAAAAAAAAAAAAAAAGCAAAAAGAAGAAAAATGTAAAGGATGTTAAAGAAAGTAAGGATGTGCTTTATTCATGTGCCACTTAACCCGCCTTCCACTAGTCACTATTGTGCCGTCATGTAACTTGGCAGGTGGGCTGCCACTGCTCACTCTCTCCTGTTTGTCACATGACCTAAGGTAACCAACCATTGTCAATCTGTCTCTAGTCTGAGAAGAGTGAGAGTCCTATGTTTTCAGTTGTTACTGGCGTCGAACAGGACAAAGTGAGTGCAGCCACTTGCCAATGCAGCTGACACTAGCTATGTGAATAGTGGCAACAACTCGAGGGCTTCTTCTCCTCCCTCACTGTGTGGCCACCCTCCAAGTAACATGAATGTCTGGTGCTCTCTTCAAGACCAGACACTCAGTTCAGTATTTCTTTGTATGTGAGCAGTTGCTGTGGAGATTTTTTTTTTGGTTCAAACATTAAAATTTTTGGAGTGACTTTGTAAAATGGGTGATAAAAAGAAACAGAAGATTGAATCAGAATATAGAGCATTTAATCCAGAGTAGACAAATAGATACTTGTTTACTTACATGAGAGACAAAATATTGTGCCTTGTTAGCAGAGAAGTAATAGCTATGCCAAAGGAATACAATCTTTGTCACCATTTCGAATCAAAATATCCTGACTTAAGTAAACTGGACACCAATGAAAAACAAATTAAAGTGTCCAAATTGTTGAAAAATCTCAGTGGGGGGCAACAGTTTTTCAAGAAAGTAAACTCAGAAAATGAGGCAGCTACTAAAGTTAGTTTTCAGATTTCTAAAGAAATTGATTTCAAACACGATTCTCAAGTACAATAAGCTGCTGACAACAAGTGTAATATATCCCATTAACTAAATGTAAATAATGAGAAAACCTGAAAAGTGTATTAAAACTTGTACTGCTTAGCAAAGTAAGTTTTTTTACATTAGTGCAATTTCATGATAAATAAAAATCTTAATAAGTATAATTAATTGATAGTCATTGAAATTTCCCTTTTTTAAAATACGATTTATTTGCAAAATAATTTTAATCATTAATCATACCTTTACTTGGAAAGTGAGCTGCTACAAACCTATCTGAGGCCTGAAGATGTTTAGCCTCTTTTAATTTTGGTCCTACCTACTACTAAATTGTGCAGGTCTGGATTAGTCTATCTATCCTCCTACCATCCCTTCCAACAATTCCCTTTTGTGAGATCCTATTCAATTCTGATGGGTGTGAGATTGAACCTCAGAGCTGTTTTAGTTCGAATTTCTTTTAATATTAGTGATCAGAATGTTTTTCATATAGTTGATAGTATGCATCTCTCCTTTGCACAACTTCCTGTTCCTATCCTTTTAATTTATTTGCCTACTGAAGAATGAATTTATTCTTATACATTTGAATCAATGCCCTAATTTATCTTGGCTATCAGACTTTTATTTGAAATTTGTAGCCAAGATCTTCCTCCAGTTAACTGTTTCACTTATAACCCTATCAATTAAGCAGAAACAAGTACCTGCTTTTTCTAGGCTCTATGCTAGGAATTAGGGATACAAAAATAAAAATGAAAGTTTCTCCCCTCAAGCTTAACTTCTATGGAGAGTATTACAAAATATATACAAAGTAAATATTTGGCAATGAGAGAGACAGGAAGAGGCATTAGCTATTACTACCTTGCTGTGGCTTCACAGGACTTTCCCGCTTTAGAAAGGAGTCAGCAATTTCAATGCTCTCTATTCCAGCAACTGACAAATGAAATGGCAGCTCACATTTTTATTTCGGAGCCTAGTATTTTCATCACAATTTAACTACAAACCACAAATGTAAACTCACTTCATTCTCCCAGTCCCTCAGGTGTGCAACCTAGGCTTCATTCTCAACTCCTCACTATCTCCTTTCTCACCCCCCCAATCCAAACTGTTGCCAAAGTCTGTCAATTCCACCTCTGTAAAATCTCTTGTATATATATGCCCTCTCTGCTCTGACACTGCCACCACTCTACTGCAGCCCTCATCACCTCAGGCCTGGATTGCTGCAATAAGCCTCAGGGGTGGGGGGTGTCAGCCAGCCTTCAATCTCCTCTCCATGTCCTCTCTCCTTCCTCTATTCAGCTGCTAATGTGATTTCCTAAAAGAGCTTGGAAGGCCAGATTATGACACTCTTCCCTGCCCTTCCACTTTCCCCTTACTCAATAATAACCTCAATAACTCCCTATTGCCTTCAAGACCAACTACGAACTGCTGTTTGGCATTCAAAGCCCTCCATAATCTAGCCCCCTCCTACTACCTTTCCAGTATTCTTACATTTTACCTCTCAAAACACACTCTGGATCTAATGACACTAGTCTCCTCCATGAATAAGACACTCTCAGCTCCAGGCATTCTCTTTGGCTGTTTCCTATTCCTGGAAGGCTCTCCCTCCTCTGCTCTAACTACTAACCTCCCTAGCTTCCTTTAAGTCCTAACTAAAATCTCATGTTTTACTGGAAGCCTTTTCCAACACCTCTTAATTCCAGTGTCTTCCCTCTGTTAATTATTTTCTATTTAGGGGCAGCTAGGTGGCACAGTGGATGCACCAGCCCTGGAGGCAGTAGGACCAGAGTTCAAATCTAACCTCAGATACATTAAAAAACAAAACAAAACAAAACAAAAAAACTTACTAGCTGTGTGACTGTGGGCAAGTCAACCCAATGGCCTCACCAAAAAAATTATTTTTTCTATAACTGTAGAAGGCTTGCTTTGTACATCTTTATTTGCATGCTGTCTCCCCCATTTGATTTTGTCATTCTGTATTCTTAGCAATTAGCACAGTCTACGGCACATAGTAAGAGCTTAATAAACGTTTACTGATTAATATTTCAAGAACATTCTTGGTTTTATTCTTCGGATAACTTGAAAAACATCACTTGGTATCAACCTCTGAGATTCGGTTTTGAACTCTATTCCCGTCAAGCATTACTAAACATTTTATGTCTACTTTGTGGCCTGGCTACCCTGGCCATGTCCTCTGCAATGTCCTTTGTGTAGCCCCACCGTTCGGGTTTAACTCTATAAGAACTAATGCCTCATGTTGTCTTTTTTCTCTTTTTGTTTCATTGAAAGGGGGAAAAAAAATCACTGTTACCTAAACCATGGCTCTTAGGCTACAAACAAATTTTACACTACTGCCCCAATGTTACCAGACACGCTTTAACCCCTACCATAGTTCCTCCCATGTGAAAAGTTCTTGGGTTTTGTCCTCCTAAACTGAGTCTGAGACAATGGGGAAAGTTAAAGTAAATGATATTCTTGAGCTATCTTACCTATTATGCCTTTGTTTCAATTTCCTCTCTCATTCTTTGCCTCATTTCTTACCTAGCCTAAATAATGGAATGGGTATTGCCTCAGACAAACTGGGTCCTAGGAAAGACCTTAGCTTAAAAAGGCCAAGGTATCCCACTGCACTCTGGGCCACCTCCAGTCATCCTGACCTATGTCTTTCCCCTGGACTCTGATAGCTCCAGAGTAGAGAGTGAGACTGATTGACTTTGCACAGCCCTGCCTCACTTAAATCCACTTCACTTGCAAGTCATGGCATCATGTACTGATGTCATGGTCCTCTCCTAGAAAGAAGGAAAACAACAACAACCACCTTTCAAATTACAAATATTTCTCTCCCACTCTTGTAGTCTTCATCTATTTATTGCCTCCAAAGAATTCCTCCTTTACTAAAGCTGAATCCTTCATCTGTGGTTTTTTTATTCCTTTTTGCCTAATCCTGTGGGACTTGGACCAAAAATTACTTTCATAAATCAATCCCATACTTATTTCCTCTCTAAAATGAGTTGTTTGGTGTCTGTTATACAGAACACCTAGGAACCAATAGTGAAGAAAGACACTGTAAAAGTATAAGGTATATGCATATCCTTTACTTATCTAGTTGAGGAAGATTAAGATAAACAAGAAAAAAAAATAGCCAGAGACAGCAGTAAGTGCTAAATTAATGACTCTTTAGGAATATAAAGGAGAGAGATCACTGAAAACTACACAAAGAAAGTGGTATTTAAGTGGACAGTTGAAATAAAGATTTAGCTAAGGGAAGATGACATTCTAGGTGGCAAGAATGGTTTGAGCAAGGATTGAGGGAGGAAAGTGAGAGAATATCTTATAAGGCTGTAAATATAGACTTGGGGTCCTGTAAGCAAAGGAGAATCACTGAAGGTTTTTAAGGCAGGAAACACTACTGATCAAGGGGATCTTCAGGAAGATTAATCTGGTGGTGCTTAGCCAGATAGATTTTGGGAGTATTTGGCTGGCTCTTTTACTCCTGATTTCAAACATGAACAGTAAGTCTCAATTTAAAACAAAACATAAACTTCATTTATCCTGATTCTCCATTTAGCTGAAAGAGATCTATCTATACCTGTTGCCTCCATTTTATTATCATTTACCACATTTCCTCTTTAAGACCCGTATAATCTAGCTTCTGCCCACTACAACTATTACCTCAAAGGTAGTCAATGATTTCCATTTACACTCCCCTCCCTCCCCCAATTCAGTAGCCTCTTGTTAGTCTTTAATCTCCTTGATTTCATTAAGAGAATAACAATGATGGCTGACAGTTCCCTCCATCTTGAAATGATGCTTACTAATAACTTCTGAGATACAGTACAATCCCAGTTCTTTTTTCTGTGCCCCACTGGCTCTTCTAATCACACTCTCTTAATTGTGGATAATCCTCAAGGTATAACCCTCTACTCACCTCTTGGCCTTTGTAGGTGCCATCCAAACTTCCAGTTTACAGCCCTTCATATTTCCATTTAGGTCCTCCATTACTACCTTGAACTTAATACCTCAACTTTCCTCACAAAACTGGCTTCCCCATTCCCCAATTTCTTCAGTTATAACAATAGTCTGCATTGATCTCCCCCTTCTCTGAACTTTTATTGTATCACACTTGTGTGACTCAGGAGATCTGGCTTTTTGTCCTGGTTCTACCACCTCAAGTATGGCCTTGATCAAGTTGCCTTAAGTTTGGCTAAACTTTCTCTATCTTTAAAATGAGGATGAGTTGATGATCTCTATGGTCTCTTCTATGTCTCTGATTCTACAATGTTTAATAGCAATAAAGACAGTCCTTTCATACAAACTGTCAGAGAAAATAAAAACCATATGCAAATCTCTCCCTCCTGTCCTTCCTCTCCCCCCACAATTCTATAGGCTGTTCATGTCTTTAAACTGCATGTCATAATCTGGGTAACGAGAATTTTATAGTTGAGATCTGTATATAACCATTGAGAGCTTGGCCTCTTTATCTGCTCAGACTGATCCTGAATCTGTAACCTTGCGTGATTCTTTAACTTTAAAGATTTATAGAATTATAGAATGAATTATACAAATTGGATGAATATGAACTACAGAATGAATCTATAACCTTACAGATTTTTTTTTTGGTGAGACAATTGGTATTAAGTGACTTGTCTAGGGTCACACAGCTAGTGTCAAGTGTCTGAGGCCGGATATGAACTCGGGTCTTCCTGACTCCAGGGCTACTTCGCCACCTAGCTGCCCCAACCGTATAGATTTCCTCTAGAAAGCTCTGAATATATATACAAAAATGGGTATCACAAAGTGTAATGGAGAGAGGCATGGTAGGAGTGAACAGGTTACAACACATAACAAACAAGGAAATCTCCAAGAAAAACAAGAGTAAAGAATGTCAACAAGGGAAATATATAATAAAAAAGTTAGGCCAGTCATATGGAAAAAGTGAGGTTGAGAGGTAGATAGCCCAAATGGCTCTATTAGTATCTCTCTTGATGTCAGAGGAAAATGAGAAAAGCATTCAGAGAGGTGGCTGGGGCCCCTGTGGTGAATTTATGGGAGGATAAGGATGAACAAAAAGGGATAGTTGCAATCTACATTATTGGAGGGAATATACTAATAGGTGAGTTATCAATGGGTTGAAAATAAGTGACAATAAAGAGAAGGCAGAGCTGCTCAATATACTTAATTTGTTTATTTTCTTTGCAAAGGAAAATTAACTTTACACTAGAAATGATGGAACAATAAATGATTAACAGGCAATTGATATTGCTCTTGATGAATACTAGTCACCTGGATCATATGTACTACTTCTTTGAACTTGAAAGGACTGTCAGTTGTGATTGCTGATCCACTACTGGTAATATCTGAAAGATCATGGGAAAATGGGAGAGGTACTACTAAATCCGATAAGGGCAAATGGACTAATTTCCAAAAAAAGAAAAGAGAACAGAGTCTGCAAACCACAGGCCTGTGAGATTGACTATGATTTCTAAGAAAAATTCTAGAATGAATTATTACAAAGGTAATTTGGTGAATCAGAAAGGAAACTGATGACTATTACAAAGCACGCTGACCATAACAAAGAGCCAGCACAGCTTCATCAAGAACAGGTCATACCAAAAATAACCTCATCATCACACTATTCCGTTAGAATGATGTAGATATAATTTACCTGGGCTTCATCAAAGTTTCTTATTAAAGCATCTCTTACTATTCTTACTGAGAAAACGGACTTGATGCTAATACAGTCAGCATTGGTGAGAAGGAATTACTCAAAGAGAAGCTATTCATAGTTCAATATTGATATGGCAGAAGTCTCCAGGAGAATACTCCAGGGATCTGTGCTTGGCCCTGTGCTACTTAACATTATCAATAACTTGGATAAAGGCACAGGTGATACGCTAATCACTTGGTAGATTACACCAAAGGAGGAGGGATAGCTAACGCTTTGGATGACAGAGTTAGGATCCAAAATGACCTGTTCAGCCTAGAATATTGAGCTGAATCTAATAAGATGAAATTCAGTAGAAATAAATGTAAAGTCTTGCACTTGGGCACACCCACAAAAAAATCAACTTCACAATAAGATAGGGGAGGCATGGATACACTACCGAAAAATCTAGGTGTGTTAGCAGACTGTAAGCTTAGTGAGTTAGCAATGTAGTAACAGCAGCCAAAATGTTCATTAAATTTTGTGTTACATTAATAGATACATGAGTTTCAGGAACAGGGGAAGTGGCTGTCTTACCATACACTGCCGTCATCATACTTTAGTTCTGATCACTGTGGTTTAAGAAGGGTTTTGATAAGGTGGAGAGTATCCAGGTGAGGGCAACCTGAATAATTAATGAAGGGTCTTGAGTCTATGACATATATAAGTTCATTTAAAGGAACTGTGCATGTTTAACCTGAAAAAGAGCAGACTTGGGGGAAGATGACAGCTTTTTCAAGTATTTGAAAGGCTGTGATTTAGAGGAAAGATCAGAGTTCTCTTGTCTGGACTCAAGAGGGCAGAACTAGGAGCACTGAATGGAAGCTACAAAAAGGGACAATTTAGGCTTGAATTAAAACTGTTCCAAAGTGGAATGGGTTGCTTTAAGATGTACTGGATTCTGCCTCCTTAGACATCTTAGAGTAAGAGGCAGAAAGACCACTATAGTGAGTAATTCTTTTATACACATGTACAATCAATTATTTCATCTCAGCTCTATATTCTTTTTTATTTTTTTTTTGGTGAGGCAGTCGGGGTTAAGTGACTTGCCCAAGGTCACACAGCTAGTGTGTGTCAAGTGTTTGGTCTGAGGCTGGATTTGAACTCAGGTCCTCCTGACTTCAGGGACAGTGCTCTATCCACTGTGCCACCTAGCTGCCCCTCAGTTCTGTATTCTAAATGAAACTTTTATTAATTACCTACTATGTGGAGAATAGTGCATTGGGAAAGATACAAAACTTGGCTAAGACAATGCTCCCACACTCATGGGGCTTAGTCTAGTACAGTGAATGACACAGATAATCATAATGCAATACAATGCCTAAATTCTAAATTATTTGAACCTATTCTAAATTTTGTGTTATTCTTCTAAATTATTGGACCTATTTCCAACTGCCTGCTAGATATCCCTCCGTAATGTCCCATAACCATCTCTAAATCAATACAACCAAAATACAACTCATATTTCCCCAATCCCATTCCTTCTCCACGTCTCCTAGGATTCAGAGTATAATCCTCTACCCAAAAACCAAGTATTCAGCTTTAAAATCCTCAGGGAATTGGTATGGTGTAATGGAAAGAGTACTTGCTCTAAAGGTAGAGGACTTAGGTACAAATCCTGCTTCTCAAGTTATGATCTTGGGAAATCATTACACCTCCTCAGGCCTCAGTTTCCTTATTTGTAAAATGAGAGGGTTGAATTAGATAACTTCTGAAGTCCCTTCCAACCCTAAATCTACAATCCTGAGTCATCTCTGACTTCCTCATCCTCTTATCTAGCCAGTTGCCAGATCTTTTTGATTCTCTCTCCACAACTACTCTTCCACTGGCACCTTTTCTCCTCATGGACATAGCCTCTATCCTAGTTTAGTTCTGTATAACTGCTTACCTAGACTACTGTAATATCTAACTCCAGTCTCTTCTTTAGAAATGTAAACAGACATGACAGCACTAAAGAAAAAAATCTTCAGAGGTTCCTGATTGCCTGAGCACAGCATTTAACTACAGCTGCAATCTGGCCCCCACATACCTTTCCTGCCTTCATCTTTCTATGCCTTCCACATTCCAAACAAGCTATTCTTTATATACAATATTCCATGTCTTTTCATGGGTAGCCTCCATATGTACTCCCTTCTTACCATTCCTAGTTTCCTTCATAGCACAATTCAGGTGCAACATATAAGAAACCTTCCCTTCTCTGTGAACCCCATATCTAATCTGTTGCCAAGTTCTGTTGCACTTATCTTTTTACATCTCTTGTTTATGCTTCTTTCTCTCCAGATGCTGCACTGCCCTGATGTAGGCCCTTGCTATCTCACATGCATTATTGCAACAGCCTGCTATCTCACATGCATTATTGCAACAACCCTGCTGGTTGGTCTATTTGCCGTAAGTCTCTCTTCAGAGAAGTTCATCCTCCATTCAGCTGTCAGTGGTCTTCCTCAAACACAGGTGTGACCACCTCACTCACCTAACTCAACAAACTTCAGGGTCTCCCTATAACCTCCAGGATCAAATATAAAAATCCTCTGTTTGGTGTTAAAAAGGTCATCATAACTTATCCTCTTCAACCATTACCTTTCCAGTAGTCTTACACCTTACTCATCCCTATGTACTCTGTAATCCACTGACATTAGCCTTCTTAATGTTCCTTGAATAAAGCACTCCATCTCCTGACTTGACATTTTCATTGGCTGAACTCGTGCCTGGAATGCTCTCTCCTATACCCACCTCCTAGTTTCCCTGGCTTCCTTCAAGTCCCAGGAAAAATCCCACTTTCTAAGCCTTTCCTGATCCCCACCCTCCTTTACTGCTAGCATCTTCCCTTTAAGATTTTCCTCAGTGTCTCCATTATTTATCTTTCGTTTTATTGTTGTTTGCATGTGGCCTCCCCCATTAGACTGAGAGCTCCCTGAGAGCAGGGGCTGTTTCTTGCCTTTGTATCCCCGGTGCTTAGCAGAGTGACTGGCACAAAGCAGGCACTTAATAAACGTCTGACTGGCTGAAATTTACTTCTCTGTGTTCATGTTTTATCTCTCGTTTCCCTCCACCCTCCACTATAAGCTCCTAGAAAAGCCTTGCACCCATAGCACCTAATAACAGTAAAAGAGGAAAGAAGTTACTAGCAGTAGTTCCCAACCTTTGAATTCAAGGCCCCTTTTTCAAGGTAGAAGACTTTCAAAGCCCTTCATTAATATCGGTTGATTAAGAAAATATATCAATGTGTCAACAGAAAGCTATTCTGAATTCAGTTATTTTAAATTAATTTCTATTTTACCTATCAGGACAGTCTAACAATTTAAAAGTAATGATACACGTCTAGAAAAGATATCTTTATCATACTAAATATTTTGTTCGGGCTAAATAAAGATCAAAATGACAATGCTTATATGCATGTGGATTTTGTACTTCATGCAATAGCAATAGCTGTGTGTGGGAAGGGAGAAGCCTTGATGCACATATTGGGAACAATCAGGTTTAGTGCTTAAGGGAAGATTCCATGGAGCAGGTAGCATCTGAACTGGGCTTTAAGTGATACAAAACAATGTGAAAGAACAGTACGAAGACATGAGGGAAGAAAACAGGATTGTTCAAGAGACAAAAGTTCAGTTTGTCTAGAGCACTGAAGAGATTAGTAGGGAGGGCTGGGCATTTGGGTAATGTAGGTATAGCTAAGATATAGTGGACAGAGTGCTGTCTAGGAAAATTTTTGTTCCAGTCCCACCTGTGACACATGCCAGCTTTGTTGCCTTGAACAAGTTACTTAACATCTCAATGTCCCAGGCAATTCTTCTAAGACTACAAATTGTAAACAGTCATCAATCTGAGTCAGTGGAGGGAGTTTCCTCACCAGCAGGTAGCCATACAGATGAAATTATAAATCTGGTGGGTGGAAGGAAGGAAAGGTGGCACTAAATTATGGAAGATACAGAATGCTAGGCAAATGAGTACGAACTTTGCTTGGTGAATCACTGCAGATTTCTCAGAAGGGAGTAATATAATCTATCTATAAGAATAGAGAGGGGGCATTAGGGTGAAGGGGAGGTGGGAAGATCTAATTTTTATTGTTATTAATAATAACTAGCATTTATATAGCACTTTAAGGTTTGCTAAATGTTATTAAAATATCTCATTTTATACTCACAACAGCTAGGTGCTATTATCAGCCCCATTTTACAGACAAGGAAATTGAGGCACACAGGTTAAATAACTTGCCCTATAACTAGCCTAACAGCTAGTGTCTGTGGCTGACTTTGAACCCAGGTCTTCCATACTGTACGTCTAACATTCTGTTGCCGTTTGAAGGTTATTAGAATAATAACAGATGGATGGTAGAAGTGAAAAGGGGGGGGGGGGGGTAGAACAACCTGAAAGCTATTAGAGAGAAAAATGACAGGGCAAGATATGAGTGAGAAGAGTAAAGGATTGTGCTAAGTTTTCATGGGAGTATGCTTGTGCCACTGACTAATAAAGCGAAGCTAAGGATTTTTAAGGAACAAGAAAACAAACTTAGTTTTGGACAAGTTGAGCTTGCGATGCCACCACAAGACAGTTAAGGTTCGTAGAAACAAATCTGGAAGTCAGCTACGTAAAGACAGTAGTTGAAAGTAAGAGGGAGTAAATGAGATTGCCAAAAGAGATACTGCTGAGAGAAAAGAGGACCATAGATAGAAGTCTTCAGAGTTTATAAAGAAGATACAAGTGGAGACAACAGAGAAGGATATGAGTTAGAGGTTACAGCAGGTACCTGATTGATATTTGAAATCAGATAAGACAAAATCCCTGGAACTCTCTGTACAAGTTCAAGTTGCAAAATAAAGGTTTAATCTAGACTCACTCCCAAGTCTTCAAAGCTAAAAATCATTTAAAAACAGCACTGGGAACTTGGGAACAACGTAGATCTGGAGATAGCAAATGAGGGCAGATGGGCATCACCAAGAGACAAGCAATGAAGTTGGTCAAACAATGGTTTTAAAGTTGCTAAGCAGCTCCTTTCCTCAAATCCTTTCCAAACTAGCTAGTGTAATTGTTAACTCACTGTAACAAATTTTCTACTAATTGACACCATGAATAGGGCAAACCTATTTCTAGAATCAGGAGGCTATGCTGCCACCCTAGAGTGAGGAGGAACAAAGTAGGTTAAGGCAACTGAAGGAAAGCTCCAGATCCCATTTGGTTGGAAAACAATAGGTAGGCCAGGGATTCTTAATTTGGGCTCCATGAACTTGGATGGGAAAAATATTACTTCTTTATTTTTACTAACCTCTAACCAAAATTTATCATTTCCCTCAATTATTTAAGAACATTACTTTGAGGAAGTCCAAAAGCTTCACCAGACTGCTAAAGGAATCCATGGGGGAAAAAAGGTAAAAACTCTTGTTCTAGGCCCATCATCCACAAGAAGTTAATGTGAACAGTTTTCGTTACAAATCTGTAGTTACAATGTAAAAACTAAAACCAAGAGTTTCAGGAAGGAACCAAGAATGGTTTATAAAGTTCATGGACTTGGTTTTCACATGTTCAAAATAGGTATGGTGCCAAGCCTCCAAATTCTTCCCTGACATCAGATTAGCAAGCAACGAACTGGCACAGCTAGGTAAGTTAGTTATCAAGTGAAGTTTCAGTGTCTTATAGTATAATCCATCTCAAAATCTTAAATCCAATGGCAGCTGTAACCAAAAAGGAGAACAGTACATGTGGTGGACAAACAAGGTTGCTGTCTCAGTTCAACTGGGAGGGGTGGACAGTTGACATTAAAGAGACCCTCCACAATTTAAAAAGAGAGCCCAAGGAATTCACCTCATCATTTCCCACCTGCCTGCTCTTCTTGACCTCATAATCTCTAGAAACTCATCATTCTGTAGGATGAAGTCAATGCTGAAATTCACACCTCATCACATCATTTCCCACCAGGCTGAGTTTTTAGTATTGCCTCCTCCATACTCCAGCTTCTGTATGTGTAGTGTTCCCCTACTCAATTTCGAGCTCCTAGAGGGCTGAAACCATCTTAAGCCTTTGTGTCCCTAGTTCTCAGCACAGAGCCTGGCAGATAAGTGCTTAAATGTATATTCACTCTGATTCAATTGACCATATATCTGTTTCCAGAAACCAACTGTATTCTACTGTCTGAGAAAGTTATGACTGTGGTTTCTTAAGGACTATATACAAGGCTCACCTACAACTTCATCTACCTCAGATTCATATTCAACATGGTCAGTATCAACAAAACTATATCCACAAAGCTTTTAGGTTTTCAAATTAATGAAAATTAAAGCATCCTCTCCATATGGGAATCTCTCCTAAAAAACCTAAGTCTTGAAACAATTGTTAAAGGTACCTTGGAAAAAAATAAACCAGTAAATCTCCGAGGAAGAGACCCTAATGAAGAATCCACCTCATCTGGCACATCCTTTGTTACTTTACTACCATCCAACAAATGCACATACACAAAAGAATGACTAGATTAGATGAATGTAATAGTAGTGAGAATGAGAGGCAAGGACCAACTTCAATTAACCAATGGTAACACAGACACACACACACACACACACACACACACACGATGTTCTGGACATTGGATACACTCTAGAGAGGAAAACGTGGAGAAGAATCACAGTAAGAAAAGAAGAATGGAAGTCCACACTGATGAATTAACACATTTTTCAGGTTGTGAGAGCTACAGTCAAATACAACTTTGAATTCAAGTCTGAATTCTCCTGTGAAAGAATGGATACCCACGACTGCTAAGGAGGCAAGACTCAATGAAAAATCAGTGTACTGAAAATTCTTTCATGAATTTTTCCCTCTCAAATGAGATTTCTTCACTATCTCGAACCACTCCTACTGAATCTGAAATCCACTTCCTCTAAAACTGGATGCTGAAAATAATCTTTCCACTTACTGCGTTTTGCATGGTCCTAGCTAAAATCATATCTTCCTCTAGAAGTCTTTCCTGATCTCACTTAATGCTAGTTAATGTCTTTCCTCTATCTCTATCAAAAAAAAAAATTATTTTTGTACGCACATGGTTGTTTGCATGTTGTTTTTCACATTAAACTGTGAGCTCTCGAAAGCAATCTTTGCCTTCCTTTTATTCCCAGGTCCTGGCACTTAGTAGGAGCTTAAAAAATGCTCGGCTGACTGGACATTCCACTTCGGGGCACTGAGAACACGCATTACTAGGGAGCAACTAATAATTACATTTTAAATCACAAGATGCGTCTATAGCATTTGAAGTACTCTACTCATTTGAAGAGAAATGCTTGTATTTCCACCCCCCAAACACACAAATCAACCGTACTGAAAAGTAAAGGGGTGTGGGGAGAGAATAGTCTTTTTTTTTTTTTTTGGTGGTGGTGGTGGTGGTGGTAGTGGTGGGAATCGCAGGTGAGGAAAAAACTGAAACCAGACTGGGTGATCAACGTGAAGCACGTTGAGAAACTCATACAAAACGTTCCTGGAGAGTACAGCATTCTCGACCGGTCGAGGATCTGAATGGTCTTCGAGGGTCACCATTCTAGAAAGCTGGAGAGCGCAAACGCCGACAGCCCTGCG
The DNA here is from genome assembly GCF_900497805.2 of Vombatus ursinus. Lineage (NCBI taxonomy): Eukaryota > Metazoa > Chordata > Mammalia > Diprotodontia > Vombatidae > Vombatus > Vombatus ursinus. Next base: position 4,266,101 of record NW_020941197.1, on the reverse strand, counting down.
CAGGCTCCGGGCGGGCTCGGTTAGACCCGGGGTCGGGGTCGGGCGACCCTTGCCCTTTTAAAGCCGCTGTGTCCCGGACGGAGTCCCCCCCAGGTTCCTGTCTGCCGGGCACCTCCGTGCGCCTCGTTTTCACCTCCAGGCGGGGAGGCCTGGTGAGACCCCCCCATCTGCTCCCCGTAGGCCCTACCAACATGGCGTCGGCACTCTGCCCGTCCGCGACCGAACTCGGGGGTGGGACCGTAACTTCCTCTCTCCCTCTTCCCGGGACACCCCAGGTCTGCGGCAAGGCCCCGAATTAGGGGCGAGGGAAGGTCTCCGTGGACACGGCGCCCATGAGCGGCCTAGGCCGCGGCCCGGCACGACCAGGCGCAGGGCGGGTCGGCCGCGATCGGGAGGCGTTACCTTTATTCTTGGGCATGGCTGCGGCGGCCTCTGCGGGGTCTCCGTCTCCCTCTCGGGCGGTAGCTCTTCCGAAGGACGCGCGGGCGGGTTCGCCTCTCCGGGCGAGGTGGAAGTCACCCGCTTGGCAGGGGGAGGGGAGAACGAGCACTAGGTCGCGAGCTGGAAGCTCGGGAGAGCCTGGAGCGTGGAGAGGCGAGAAGGCGGGGGACCGGACAGGGGAGATGTCGCGTGTGCAGGAAAGCCCTAACTGCCCAATGTGTGCGTGAGTCTCTCTCGCGCGACCTCTCTCGTCCCACGCTCTGGAACCAGCAAATGGCGTCGCAGTGAGCGTGCGTCGCTTCCCTCCGCCTCCGCCAACAGCTCTCGCTCCCCGCCTCAGGCGCGCAGGCGCGGCCAACGGAAACGGCTCCCTAGAAGCAGGGGGACGAGAATCCTTTGCGTCCGGGCGCATGGAATGTGTCGTGTTCGAGGGGGCAGGGCCAAAGCGGCCCCACTGCTCTTAAAGCGTCTTCCCCAGCCGCTTCCCCCGTTCCGCCCTGCGGTCTTCCAGCGTCTTCTGTCTGCTCCCTGTTATGTCACAGCTGGCCTTTCTGACCGAGGGGTGTGACACTTTGAGTCTTTTAGGTTTATTTAGGACTTGGGTGGGAATTCTCAATTAAAAAAAAAAACAAAAACCAACCCAAATGCCTACAAACTCCGTGATCCTCCGGCGCCTTCGTCGTCGTCATCTGCAGACTATTCCCACCCCGGTCCCCAAACCTACATTTGCCGCTGGCGCGGGGGTGGGGGGGTGGGGGTGAGGGTAAAACGGGCTGCAGATGATTGACAGCTTAGCAGACACCTGTCAGTTTGTAAATGTGCTGTGCTTAATGGGACTGAAACAATGAATCCCCCGCAATATCTTAATTTGAAGTCTTCACTGCGTGATTAATATAGACGGCACGGTCAAGTAGATACAACTTTTTTAGGGGACATCTCAAGGGCCCCTCCATCAATAAACAATCATCAAACATTTTGGGGGAGCCCCTGAAGACTAGAAAGTGAGGTGGACACAACTTTTTCCAGAGATTCTCTAGCTCAAAAAAAAAAGTAATCATATTTAAAGTAAAAGGGACACACTTTTTAAAAAATCTCTGTGAAAATCATGTTTTTTGAAAGAGATAGAGACAAATATAGCCTTCCTCCCCCCCACCAGTAAATTACATACCTTGAAAAGTTACAATATTTACATAAAAGTCAGTTCAGAAAGGGATTTGTAAATAATCTGATAGTATAATTGGAGAGGACTTCAGAGAGGAAGATTGAAATGCTTCTAGCAGTTATGAAACAAACTCTTCTACATGATAGTAAATTATGACAAAAAAGTGGGAATTTAGTAAAATACTCATATAATGTTTTGAGTATTCAAAACACCTAATACATGTTGTTTGAGTTATAGTAAGCACAACGAGTCTTGGTATGAAAACTATAAATTTAATGGTTATTTTGCTCAGAACATTTAGTTTAACAAATTATCTCATTTTTTTCTACATACATTTCATTCAGACCTTTAGTAAAATGCCTGCTATTAGGCAAGTCACTGTGCTAGGCATTGAGGTAAAAATGAAGAAAATGAGACAGTCCTTGCCCAATTGGAGCTTACAATCTAGTAAGGAATTTGAGACAAATACAAATAAATACATAGTATACACAACAAGATCTAGATACATCAGAAAGAGCAAGGTCTTGAACATCTTGATTCCAGAATTCTACCTCTGCTACTTAAATGTCTTTATGACTTTGGACAAATAACTTTATCTCTTGGGAGTCTCCATTTCCAGTTTTATAATCTTACCATATTCTTAATTAAAGTGCTAGGGGAAATTCCAAGGACTAAGAGAGCACTCTTCTTTGGGGATATGTGTAGAGGGGTTAGAGATGAGGATTGTGATTTTAGCCCTTTGTGATTCAATGCAAAAGATTGCCGATGAAGTCAACTGCCTGACTGAATGCTGCTGCTTTGACAACATCTATTTAATAAACTGTTAGGATTCTGAAGTGGAATACAAGCAGTAAGGGATTTTTGAAAGATTATATAATACATGTATGTATATATACATAGGTATACATATATTTGTATTATATAAAATATGTACATGTATGTGTGTATACATGTGCTTATGGGTAATATTTCTTGTAGAATAGAAAAATGTGATTAGAAAGGGAGCAGAAAGACCATCTCATCCAATCAATACCTGAAAAAGTTTATGTATCACACATATATATGATACATAATATAATATGTATCATATTGTATATGTACATATAATATGTATCATATTATATATCATCCAGCCCTTTCTTAAAAGCTTGCATTATAGGGGTGGGGCAGAGACCAGCTACCTCCCTAGGTATCCCATTCCACTTTTGGACAGCTTTTATTGTTAAGAAGTTTTGTTTTTGTTTTTGTTTTCTTAGGTTCAACATAAATTTGCTTCTTTGCAGTATCCACACATTGCTCCTAGTTTTGCCCTTTAAGGTCATATAGAACATGACATGAGAGTTCTTTGAGAGAGATAAAACTTTCATATGACAGTTGTTCAAGTCCTTGAAGACAGATGTCATGTAACAACCTCCATTTTTTTTCATTCCTTTTAAGGCCTGACTTGAAACCTTTCTGGTTGCTCTCCTTTGGATGTTCTCCAGTTTATCAGTGTTCTTCCTGAATTGCACCCAGAAGTGAATATAATCCTCTAGAGGTAGTCTCCTTAGGGCAGGTTACAATGGGACTTAGTTGTTGAGTTATTTTTGTCATGTCTGACTCTTTGTGACCTCTTTTGGGGATTTCTTGGCAAAGATACTAGAGTGGTTTTGCCATTTCCTTCTCCAGCTTATTTTCCAGATGAGGAAACTGAGACAAACAGGGTTAAGTGACTTGCCCAAGGTTCCATAGCCAGATTTGAACTCAGAAAGATGAATCTTCCTAATTCTGAGCCCAGTGATTTATCTACTCCATGTAGATCTGCTCCACCTAGTTGTCACAATGGGACTATCGATCCCTTATTCTTAGAAGTTGTGTCTCAGTGTAGCCCAAGACTACATTAGATTGTGTGGCTACTATACCACACTGTGACTCATTTTGATCTTTCAAGTCAATCAACTAATCAAGCATTTATTAAGCATCTGCTAGGTGTTAGGCACTGTGCAGGGCATTAAGGATGCAAATAAAAAGAAAGAAGTAATCCCTAACCAAAAGGAGCTTTCATTCTAATGAAGCAAACAAGTATAACTATAAGTACACCTATCTGACCACTCTTTAATCTCCTTTGCTGGTTCCTCTTCCAGGTTCAAGGTAACTAACCCACTAACAGCTGGATACTGAACTCTCTTCTCTTCTCTGTCCATACTACTCCACTTAGTGATCTCAGCAGCTCCCACAGATTTAATTATCACGTCTGTGCTCAAGATTCTCAAATTTACCTATCCATCCCTAACTTCTTTGCAGACCTCAAATCTCCAACTGCCTTTCAGACATCTTGAATACAATGCAGTAGACATCTTAAGCTCAACATGTCCAATACTGCACTCATTATCTTTTCCTTTAAATCATTCCCCCTTCCAAATTTCCCCTGGACTGGAGCCTGTGGGGATTTTAGGCTTGGAACTGGGACTATGCTCTATAGGGACTGAGCTAAACTATGGATCCAATCTTCTCTCCTCCCCAGAGATTGAGGTGTAAAAGGGGAGGGGATTATGCCTCTTACATGTTGGGGGGATTAAGTTTGTATTTTTGTGTTTATACATTTTGAAGTAAATGTTTCTGTGTAAAAGCTAATATGACAGTGGCTGAATGAAACTGGAGCATAAGGGATCTCCCCTTACACTTGGGGGAACACCATGAGTGGTGACTGGTGTCATTTGCAGAGAACCTAGACACCAAATCCACTTAAGGGCACCAGAGAACTTTAGAGTGAAATGTTACAAATGTGGCCTTTAGCCAGTGGGGGCCAAGGTAGGGTATTACAGAATAAATATAAAGATAATAAATACAAATCATGTAGGGAAGAAGAATATTAGCAGCTGGGAGAGATCAGAAAAGGCTTCATGTTCAGATAGTGCTTGAGGGAAGGTATTTGCATCTCAAAGGAAAAGAGGGTTTCTGTGAGGCAGAAGTGAGGAGGAAATTCATTCTAGGCATGGGGGACATCTACAAGTCTCCAGATCTTTATTTTTTTAAAATAATTTTTATTGATGCCTTTTGTTTTTCATATCTACATAGTTATTCCCAGTATCCTTTCCCCTCCCCCTTTTGGAGAGCCATACCATGTAATAAATAGTATATTTTAATAACAAAAAAGAAAAATAAAATAGAAGAGGAAAAATCAGCACATCTGATCAATATGTTGAAAAAGTCCCAAAACATGTGGAATGTGTAATAACAGGGGACATTCTCCAGATGGTTTGGGAGTGTCTTGGAATAGCTTTTCTTTTATGTCATGTTTGATCTTTATAATTTTATTACATACACTTTTAGTTTTTTGGTGTGTGGGGTTGCTCTTTCTGCTGACATTGTTGTAGTTACTATGTATGTTGTGTTCTGCTTCTGGTATATCATGCTGTGCTTAATTCATTGTGTCAGTTCATGTAGATCTTTCCATGCTTTTCTGTATTTATCACATTCATCATTTCTTTTAGCATAGTAATATTCCATTACATCCATGTACCAAACTTTGTTTAGCCATTCCCCAATTGATGGGCATCTACTTTGTTTCCAACTCTTTTTGCTACCAAAAAAAGTATTGCTATAAATATTTTAATGTTGTCAGGATCTCTATGCCAAGACTATCTCTTTCTTTTTACTATTAGGAGGCTACCTGTTTTCCAGAGTTAAGTGCCCTGAACTTGGCATAACAACAATTCTTTGTGCTTACCCCCTGGATGAACTCAGCCATAGCAAAATCCCAGAATTGTTTTACACCAGCACCAGGTAGTCTCTGAGCTTGGACAAGCACCTGTAGTACCCATGTTCTGGTGATAAAGTCCTACTCTGAATCAGACTTGTCTTGTTGTTGCTGTTATCTCTCCATTGTCAGAGCTACAGCTTACTGTGTAGCCATTGGTTTAAGTATTGAGATTTTTCCACACAAAAACGGTCTCCTGCTGGGAGGGAGGGGGCGGCACATGCATCTAGTTTTGCTCCTCCAATGGAATAAAGAAAGCTTTTTGCTAATAACCACTGTTAGCTCTTTGGTTTTATTTTGTTTTTGTTTTATTTTTAGAGTTAACTGTGGTTTTAATAACCTGTGTGAGGTCTCTTGGCTTATTTTTTTTAGAGTTAACAGCAGTTGCAGAGCTGCTGTGACGTTGGTCATTTGGACAGGGTTGACAGTGTATATGGGGACTTTCTTATGCATAATTCTAATTTGTTTTCCAAAATGGTTGTAACAATTCACAGTTCTACCAACAATGCATTAGTGGTAATCTCACAAGCCTTCCAACATTGACTATTGCCAATTTTTGTCATCTTTGCCAGTTTGCAGATTGTGAAGTCTCTAGGTCTTTTTTAGACAAGCAACTATAGAATCAGACTTTCCCCATCTTGTATATGGGTTGAAAAATTCAACTTCAAAAGTGTAAGACTTTACATTTTTCCACATTAAAGCTCATCTTATTAGATTCCCTCTAAAGTGTTGGCCTGTCAAAATCTTTTTACCTGCTGGGTCTGTCATTCATTGGGTTAATTTATTTCCATCTTTGTGTCATCTATAAATTTGATAGATGTCACCTCTGCCCTAACCAAAACATGTTAAACAATAGTCAATAGATATTTATTAGCGGACTGCTATGTGCCAGGCACTGTGCTAAGTGCTGGAGACACAAAGAAAGGCAAAAGACAGTCCTTGCTCTCAAGGAACTCACAGTCTAATGGGGGAGACTCTATGAAGCAAACCAGATATATGCAGGATACATTCAAGTTCATCTTAGAGGGAAGGCACTAGCATTAGATCAGGAAAAACTTCTTGTAGTCGGTGGAATTGTAGAAGGGACTTGAAGGTTGGGTGCATAGAAGACTGAAAGGGTAGTGGAAGTGGGTGGGGAAGCAGGTTATGATAGTCCTCAAATGCCAAAAGGGCCAAGTACAGACCCCTGGGGGATTCCATTGGAGAACTCCTTTCAAGGTGACAGCAGAGCATTGATAATAAACTCTGAGTCTGATTGTTCTACCAGTTCCTAATTAATCTAATTGTACTATGATCTTTCCCTCAGCTCTTTTTTCCCCCATCAGCTCTTGATCTTTTCCATAGTGCATGAGAGACTCTCTCAAACACTTTGCTAAAATTTGTTGCCAGAATTACCCTGATCTACCTATTTTTGTTCTTTCTTTTCCAGATATTCACCAGCCATCTCTTCAATTAATAAGCATTTATTCAGTACCTATGTGCCATGCACTTACAAAAAATAAGAGAGTTATTGCCCTCAGGAAGCTTACATTCTGCTAGGGGAATGCAACATGTTCTTTAATAAATAAATGTAGGATATACAAAATAGTTATGTGGGGAGAGCTTTAATAGGGGAATCAGGAAAGGGGGAATTGAATGAAGTGGCATTTGACCTGGGGCCCAAGAAGTGACAGAAGGGAGAGAATTCTAGGCATGGGAGATTTCATGTGCAAAGGAAGAGGTGAAAGACGGAAACAGCAAAAAGGCCAGTGTGGCTGGGAAATTAAGTACATGAAGAGAAGTAATGTGTGCCTTCTAAAGAGATAGGCTGGAGCCAGATTGTGAAGGATTTTAGATGCCAAAAAGAAAAATTTGTATTTTATGCTGGAAGAAATGCAGAGACATTGAAGCTTTTTGTTTAGGGGAGTGCCGTGGTTAGATCTGTGCTTTAGGATTATCAATTTGGCAGCCATGTGGAGGATGTGTGTGCTATGAAAAGTAGAGTGGAGGGTCCGGTACACAGCATGGAGGCATGTAAAAGTTCTGCAGCCAGGTGGTGCCCTGAGCCCCAAACTTAAATGGAGGCCCTGGGAGGGGCTGATTTCCACCTTCCACACTCCTACAATTAGAGGGAAGGAGGACCCCGGGTACAGAGGGTACCAAGATGTGAGTTTCAGAGTTGATTCCATCTTTCAGGAAGAAATTTCTAGAAATGATAAAATCCAAAAGAGTTGTCAGGTGGGAAATGAATGGGAATGCTTTGAGAATGCTTTCTAGGTTTCTTCTGGCATTTCACTTATGTCCATTTATGAATCAGAGGAAGTGGATTGTAGTTACCTGCTTTAACATTTTATATATATATATATATATGCACACACACACACACATATATTTATGTGTGTATATATATTTGAATGTCTTGGATTTGTGTCCCTGGATAGCAGTGGACCTCTAACATTATCAGGTTGACAAAAAATCTCGCCCCCTTTACCTGGGAGTCACCAGCCACTATTAGTCTTTCTCCGGATGTTGTTTCCTGATACTACCTGTGCATCTTCTTTATTATTCCTTAGATGATAAAGAGCTTCATCTTCTTCATAGCATCTGGCTTCCTTTTCTTTTTCAGGAAGACTCTTAAATTTGCTTTTTAAAAACTCCAAGTGAACAGTAATTCTTCCCCTTCAATGCAACATTCTTCCACAGGTCATGTTATCCTTTTGCCTCTTCAGATTGTTTCTACTTCCTTCCTCCCAACTCTTTCTCCTTCCCTCCCCCCAAATTAAGCCCCTTTTCCTTTTTTTTTCTTTCAGGAAAATTTCATTGTTTTTGATAACCAGAAATGTGGAGAGATATTCCTTAAGACTTTTACCTTCTCTTCTAGTGTATACTAACCTGAACCACAGGCAATCTTTTAGCTGTGGTAGATATACAAAATTTACACACTCAGTGAAAGTCACCTCTTATTTGTCCTGCTCTCCATTCTTAAGAGTGGTCAGATTTTCCATGCCTGTCATCCAAACTGCTTGTCCATATTTACAACTCACCTCTTTAGCTCCTTAACACTTTACACCCTAAATAGCCTAACACCCACACCTTAGTACCCTTTCCTTCTTTCTTTGACCTTATATTTTGTCTCAATTTGTTTGCTTACTTTTTCATACATACCTTGCCTTCAACTACCTTCTTCAGTTCTCATATATCTTTCCCTGTCAGATTGTGTCATTCTTCAACTTTTTCTCAAGTTCTCCCAAATGTCTCCTCTTCAAATCAATGCCTGTCCTTCACAAGTCCAAACTTCTCCAAATCACCTTCAGTTTTTTTATTTAACTCAAGTCCTTCTTTTGATCCTTTGGCCATACATCCTTCTCATTTAGAAGCCAGGAGTAGAACTCATTAGAGATGCCACAGAATACATGAAGAGACTTATGGCTCTGAGAAGCACATTGTATTAAACTGGAAGGTTCAAAAGCAGTTGAAAATAGCTTTTGCTAATTTAACATAGTCACCTATTTAATTTTTTTTTTTCCAGTGGGCAGATGACAATATAAATATCCTAGCTTAAGGATTGCTCACAAGGTGGTTCTTGCTGATCAGTGTACGGAAGAAATCTCCTTTTCTCCTAAGCCTTTGTAAGAATGCATTTGAAGGAAATATCAGCTCCTTCTTGGGAGTTAGTTTTCAAAAGAGGGCTTATTATGGATGAGAAGTCTATATAATCTTATGGCTCCTGAGGGATCTGTCAATTACCAATACTTAATTCAAAAGAGCATATCTGCTGTAATATGAGACTACCTGAGGAAAGTGTCCCTCAGTGGGTGAGAATATGTAGGTATGATTGAAGATATACAAGACTACAATCATTGTAGTGGAAAACAGGATAGAACTTTATGAAACATGGGCAAAAGTGTGTGCTAATACATTTTGGAGAAAAGCTATGATTTGTAATCTAGTGCAACATGCTAAATAAATGTCCAAATATAGTGGAAAGTGTTCTTGCCTGGGAAATGAGGGGGGAAAAAACCCAACCAAGTGACCACAAATCACTAACTTGGTAGGACCCAGTGTCTCCCAGTTACCCATTCTCCCCTCCATGAATGGGTAACTCAAAATCTTTGACTTAAAGGTTTTTTGCTATTTAATTTGCATACAATGCATTTTAAAAATGAAGTGGGGTATATTTGTGTACAAATATATGTATTAATATGCATGCATGATATATAATATATAACACATATACATTGCATTCCTCTAAACAACACTGGCATAGGTTGGGACCAAAACCCCTACATATAAATAATAAAAAACCAACATATATATACATATATATACCTATATATGTATAAATTTTTGGTTTCAACCTGTGGTGGAAAGGAGTGAATATTGGATTTAGAGTCAGAGGACCTGGGCTGACATCCCAGCTCTGCTACTTACTACTTCTGTGATCATGGGCAAGTCACTTTAACTTCTTTTGCCCTCAGTTTACTAATTTGTAAAATAAGAGGTTTAAACTATATAATCTCTAAAGTCTTTTACCACTAAAGGGGGTAGGGAATAAGCATTTATATAGCACCTATTATGTGCTAGGCACTGTGCTGTTTTTTTTTTTGTCTCATTTGATCCTTATAATAATCTTTCCAAATGGGAGCTATCATTCCCATCTTAACAGCTGAGGAAACTGAAGCAAACTGAGATTCAATGAATTGCCCAGGGGTAACATAGCTAGTATCTTAATCTGGATTTGAACTCTGGCCTTTCTAACTAAAGACCCAGTGCTTGTTCCATCTTGCCACCAGCTGTCATATAGCTATGCTCCTGATTTCAGTGGTGTGGGGAATTCCCAGTCTTAACATTCCTTCTCACTTGTCCAAGGTCTCAAAGTCAAGAATGTCAGAGGAAGGACTTTTACTTGGGTCTTCCTAATGCTAATCCTTTATTTCAGGAATGATGCTTCTCACAGTGATCTATTCGGACCACTTAAATACAGCTCATGTAATCTCTATCTTTGCTGTCTTTATGAGAACTAGTATATAGGCTATTTTATTTTTAACTCATAATACTTGTTAGTCATGTCCTTGTAGTCTTACTAAAGAATTATGCTTTCAAAAAAGTTCTCAAGCTTAGATCAGTAACAGAAAAATCCTATTGAATAGATTTCACAAGGAACTAGCACCTTTACTTACGGCATTTTCTTGAATTTTTAATTCAAAAACACATAATGAGAGCATCATCTATGGACAAAGCACTGGGAACTATGTAAGTACAAGTTGAAGCACACCAACCACCAGGAAATATACTCTTCCTATATCTGCCAGTAGCTAGTTGTGTATTAGGGTAAACTACTTAACCTCTGCCTGTTTGCTCATCTGTAAAAATAAGAGAATTGGACTAATCTAAGGTCCCTTACAGTATTAAAAATCTCATTCTACGGAGAAAAGCAGATAAATTCGATAATCCCTTTTTTGGGCTAAAAGAGGGAATGAAAAGGACACATAAGAAAATCCAGGTCCCTCTAGCACTAACCCTGAGCTAAGCACTTGACTGGGGTATCTTTGCATCAAATGAATTTAATTGGGAGTGCTTAAATAATATATTCAAGATGATCATAATTTCCTTCTCATCAGTCTTTTAAAAGCCACCAGCATTTTAGCTACTTCTTTAGGTCAGCCCTTAATACTCCTCACCTAGATTAATGTGACAACTTCCTAAATGGTTTCTCTGCCAGTCTTTTCCCTCCAATGCATTCTCTACATAGCTATCAAAGTGATATTCCAAAAGCTCAGATCTGAACATTTTACTCCCTTACTCAGGAAGCTGCAGTGGCTCCCTGTTGCCTCTAGAATAACATACAAACTCCTGTTTGGCTTTCAGAACCCTTTACAACAGAGTTCCAATCTACCTTTTCAGGCTTATTAAAACCCCTCTTCTGCATCCCATCCTCCAGCCAACCTAGTCCTTATTCATGACTTACCATCTTCCATCCACATCTCAGAATCCCTATCTGCTTTCATATCTCAGTTGAAGTGCCATCTCCTACAATAGGCCTTTGCTGATCATCATTCCAAATTTCCTTTGTATATACTCATATATGTAGATGTTTGACAGAACATAAACTCCTTGAGGGTAGAACCTTTTGTCTCTGTATTCCTAGCACCTAGTAAATATTCAACATGCTTGTTGATTAATTTCATGTCCATACAGAAAAAATGAAAATCCATTTTGTTTCCCCAATGGGTGGACAAGTACAGATCCTTCTGATTCAGTGACATGACATGCTGGAGAGCAGTGTTTTTTTTCTGATTCTAAGTGCTCTACAACCTTACATTCAGAGATACTTTAGATTCCTTAGCATATTTTTGATGTTATTCTCTAACGTGTGTCCTCATGTATCATATACACTTTGTATATAGTTGGCACTTAACATTTTTTCAAAATACACATACATGTTTTTTAACTCCATAAGTTAACTAAAGGGATTTTATTGGGGGGAAACATGCAATGGAAACACACATTTGAAGTTCTTCTGGCTTTGAATGTTTCAAATTTTTTCATCACCATACTCTTGCAATTATTTTGTCATAATGTCTTCTTTCTCATTTATTGTCTAGTATCCATCCATAATTTTCAGATAACAATGAATCTTCTTTATTCAACCTCAACATATTTAACACTCAGTTATGCTCATGAAAAGTGACTAATAGGTATCCCACTTTAAGAAGGGAATAAGAACATCACACTTTTTCTATTAAAATACACATTATGGGAAAGAAAATTACCTCTTTTTCATTTAAAGTACAATCATGGGGTTCTCCTTCAGATATATGCTTTTTCCACATGTGGGATAATAGTTATTTCCTACTCAATACACAGGTACACTTAAGGCAAAGTAAATTTGAACGACTACTTTTCCATTTGAGATCTCTAATTCAAATGTAAAAAAAGTTTTATGTTTATTCAAAATCAAAATAAGGATACCTACTTTGTTGTAAAGACTTTCTCTACAAAACATTAACCAATACTTCTCATCAGTAAAATCTCAGAAGCTATTTTGCACAGCTAAGAATTTAATGTTAATTTCCAAAACAATGCTTTTCTCACTTTGATTTTATATACTTCTACCACATCCACCTCAGAGGACTTCTAGTTAATTTAGCAAAGCTATTGTGAAATATGCCTTTGATCTTGCCTTAGAAGCAGCCATAATTACAAATTATCCTATTTTTCCAAGGTGGTTATTTCAGGTAACAAAATTGTAGACTAGTCTCCTCTTTAATAGTAGTAATTGTTTGCTAAAGATTAGAAATTTTAGTGAGACTGAAAACTTTATTACCTCAGGGCCATTACCAATTGGGTTTGTGATTAGCATAAACTTCATGTATAAAACAAGTCATTCTTGATAATAAATTTCTCTGGTTGATGGTTATCAAATACTTGTATATAGTTTGGACAAAAATCCTGGAGGCTTTCCACTGACTTAAAAAAAAAACCAAACAACCTAGATGTTCTAAGTGAACTATCCCTAAACAGCATGACATAAAATCTGCCCAACAAAATTTAAAATGTCTCACTGAATGATTATCTTATGAGATTTACTCAATAAGCTTTGGCATATTCTTGGCGGGTTATATATTCAAACCTTAGGAACCCAATTTCACAGATAGGAGGTAAGAGATAGAACCTTAATTTGAGATGACATGCTGTTATCCAACTGGCATACGGTAATTAAAAAGTATGTGAAAAAGGTGGCATGTATATATGTGTATATATGTATTTGAAAGTTTATTCATTGTATAAATTTTCATTTCTTTTAAAGATTACAAAACCTGACGACTTGTGCCAGGAATACAAGCAATATCTTTCCAGAATTGTTCATGTATACAATTGAAATAGCTTAGATTACACATTAACAATATGATTGGAAAATTTCCTAGACCAGACTTGGGAATAATTTAATCATTTAAATTGTTCAGTAATATTTGATCTTTTATGAGCATTTCATTATTATGGCAGTAGTGCCAAGCATCTGATGCTACTTCAACTGCCTAATAAAAGGATACATTATTAATTTATGATATAGTACCCTGGGCTTCCTGGCATGCCATACTAGAGAAACTAGTATAAAGTATAATCATATAATAGTAGAAAAATATTTATCTGATTTTTTTTTTAAAAACTGTTAAAGTACATACCCACCCTAACCCCTTCAACCCCAGCAAAAACTGCAAAATAATTACATCCCTCATGTATACATCTCCCTTTTTGATTAGGATAAGAGCTAAGATAAAGCTAATAAATTTACATCATTTTTGAGTTAAAACTCATCACCCAATAATTTTTAAACTTACCAAGGAATGGCATACCATGAAGCTTATTGTTTTCTTCCAAATAAAGAAGCAAAGCTTTAGAGGTACTGTAAACTACATTTACTAAGATAAAACAAAACAAGCTATCTATTCTTATGTCCTTGCTTTGTATTTAAAATTCTGTTTTAAATACATCAGCTGAAAATGCTCAGTATGTGTTTTGTTCAATACTATAACGATTACAATAGAAGTAAAAATTTTCACCCCACTGGATTGCAGAACTAATCTACTTAGTATTATAGCCAGCCTCTCTATCCTCTCTCATACACTTACATACAGTAACTGGCAACTTAGCTCTGAAGTTTTGTTTGAGGTTCCTCTGTGAATTATATCCATTTTTTTCTTGTCCAGTAATTTGGTAGTAATCACCAGGACAAAAACCTAAACTGTTGATGATAAACTTCAAGGTTATGTGGCAGTCATGAGAAAAGTGCCTTAAGAGGTAGAAGATAGGCTCTCATCCCAACCTTTAGTATTTCTTTCAAACAAACAGTTAAAAGACTAGTCAAAACAAAGTGATGAACATGAGATCAAGATCCCAGGTTTAAGAAAACAAAGTTGCTTGGTTATTGATTTCTTTGAGATGCACTGTGTCACACAGGAACCAAATGAAAAACTGCTTTTTCAAAGCACATTACATACATAAAATTCCATAGATAGAAATAGCACTAATTTGTTTCTGACTGCTTTGCTCGTCGAGTATAGTTATACAGATCCATCAACTGGAAAAAGAGTGGTTATGTTGGATCTGCAGAGTACCACAGGTATTAATAACCTCATTTTATTCCTTCATTTAGAGATCTCCAAATTCTCATTTAAAATTAGCAAAATATAAGCACCCTGGAGATAGAGGGCTACCCTTATTAACTGCAGTCACAGTACTGATTTAAGTCATCTGTTAACACATCTAATATAGTCCCTGAATTTAAAATTACAAGGATCAAAGTCTAAACTTAACCTGTTAGTCATAAAGAAGCTCCATCTATCACAGTAACAGACCGGGCAGGACTGAGACTTTCTGGGACAAGCACAAAACCAATCCTAGAAATAGTCATAATGCAATTATACACATATAAATAGTAAATACCTGGATGTGATGCTTAGTATCTCTAATAAACCAGAAAAAGTTAAAAGTGATTTGTAAAAAAATCTTAATTTTAATACAATCTCTTAAAAAAGAAAACAACAAAATGAATGGTGAATGTGCTCCAAATAATCTTTAGAATGATGGGGGTAATGTTAAATTACTAGCACTTTAGAAAACTAATCAATGCTTTCTAATAACTAATACTTTAATTTTTAAAAGCCTCCCATCCATTACTGGCAATGCAAGAGGACAAAAGAGGAAGCTTTTTCAAAACAGAATATTACCTTGTAGATTCTAAATAATAGCCTAATTGGTGAGGGAGATAAGATTAAATGTCCGTGTTAATACAATAACTAGAGAAATGTGGAAAAACTGGATTCATAGAAAAATGGGCCCTGAATTATTTTCATAACCTGCTTTTTAACCAACTGTGATAGCTTTGTGATTATATGAATTGCTATTTACAGAGTTAAGACAATTTATCTAAATCTAGCAGATAAGATCACACTTCTTTGATAATACTAAAATCAGAGTATCCAATAATAGAGTATATACTTTGTATTATAGTGATTTGTGTACAGTCTCCCTTATTAGCTCTAAGCTCCCTGAGGGCAGGCACTTTTTTATTAATCTGTGCCTCAGAAGATAATAGGTATTCAATAAATATTTGTTGAATGAATGCTAATCCTAAGAAAAATGTAACTCTTAATTTATTTGTCAAGTGGATTGGGAAGTCGTAAGATTCTAGGGTTGGATGAACTTTCTAGCAGGTCATCTAGCCCATCTCCCTCATTTTACAGATAAGGTAAATGAGGCCCAGAGAGGTGACATATTCTCACAAGTAATAAAAGGCAGAGCTTCTGACTTCAAATTCAAGATTCTTTTCATTATACCACAGTTTGCCATCTAGTAAACAGCTATGTGACCTTGAACAGGTTATTTCAAATCATAGAACCTTAAAGCTTAGAGAGCCTAACCCTCTTTTTAATGTGAGGGAAACTGAGGCTTTAACTTTTCTGGACTTGTTTCCTCATTTGTAAAATGAAAGGGTGGGACTGGATGATTTCTAATGTCCTTTTTCCTGCTCTAAATGGATAATTTTATGACTGACAATTGCCTTTTAAATTTTAGTCAGTAAAATAACTTTAGTACAAACAAAACAATCTGCCTGAATTATATCTTTTCCTGCCCCAAATCATGACCATAATTTAAAACAAACAATGTTAATGGATGTCAATGTGAGTCATGCTTAGTTCAATCAAGGTCAATGAAAAATATTTCTTCTTTCCAGGCAATGAAGAAAATATGAATACTTTCCTAGATATCAGCATTACCTATGCTAAAGTAACTTCAAAGTTTCTTTCTGGTGCCCCACCTATGTTATATTATTAGATCTTATTTCATTTGATTTCTGATAACCATCCTGGATAACTTGGGGTGCAAATATTTAATTCAGCAATCATCTTTCTTATTTAGTTTTAATCTCTCTTGTCATTTAACTTACTTCCAATCTACGAGATGTTACGGAAATAGTGTTATTTCTCTTTTATTCAAAATCATTAAAAACTACACAATTTATACAGAACTCAGCCTTGTTTCTGTTCTTGGTATTCGTAACCTCAAATCTATAGGACATAAATTAATAAGCTAGCTCATAAATTTAAGGCATGACAAACAGCTGCCATAAGATGTTTAGATAAACCAAACCAAAGCCTTCTGGTTTCATACTCTTATATAGAAATAATTAAAGCTTTTGGCAGGAAAAAGTTTCTGATTTATATGGCTTAGTGTATAAGATTTAACTAAGCACATTCAGAATGAGGTACATTAGCTTATTCCTTGCACAAGTATCTTTCATGATACTTAGGATTGATTAGTAAATAGCAGAAAGGGAACTAAGTTAATTAACCCCGACCATGGTCTGTAACAGTGACATTTGCAAAACAAGCATATATAATGACATCTGGGATTCTGGCAGAGATATGCTTCAGAAACTTCATGCGGGCAATCATGTTTGCATAAATTTCAATGGTGAAACAAAATAGTGATACCTGCCACGTTATATCTCTTTGATGAATGCTGACAGTCAGGTGAGTGTGGTGACTAACTAGTCAGAAGGAAGTATCCTGGTTCTAGATATTCAGGAGTATATAAAATCATTCATAAAGATGAACTAATTCCTATTTTATCTTTTCCAACTCAACACTGGATGGTCAAGAATACTTTTTGCTACAGGATAAGGTTTAACTTCAATTTCAAATTCAGAGCAGTGATTTATGCATCAATTTCAAAACAGCTCCTAATACCACAGCTACAATGGACACTTGAGTTTTTGATGATCTTTTCTTATCTAACTGTCTTACTCACAGTTATAACTCCCAAATAAAATTTAAAACAAAAATTAAACTACAACCAATATTAATCAATACCACTTAAGATTAAAAAGTTCAAGGAGGAAAATTTCTTAGCCAAGAAGAAAAAAACAAACAAAATCAACAGAGTTACAAAGTGGATAGGCTTACTTTCTGGCATATTCTTGATACCATGCCACACATGCATAACAATGCACCATTTCGACTTGCCCTATCACAACAGCTCCCTAGATTTGCATGACAGTGCACCTCACTTTAAGAACAAAATCAGTGACATAGACATGAGGAAGGGTTTATACAAGATCATAGTATTACATTCAATAGCTGTTGAGCAATCAGGCAATCTTCAAGCTGTCCAACAATACTGATTAATCCAGGTGAACTGCTTAACCAGATTTAATTGTCAAATTGATTCATAATAAGGTCCAAGTTAAACAAGGCATGTATACATTAAAGAAAGCAGTACAGAAATGTACTGTATATGAATTGTTTACAAAAACATACAAAATGCTGGATGGCACAAAGGATACAGTGCTAATATAAACGGATTGTTTAAGTTAAGTGCTTAACAGAAACTGTCCATCCTTATAAGTAACAAAGAATATTTTGGGGGACAAGGAATATTCCCTATAAAAATAATGCTATATGGTAAAGAGTACTTTATTATTCAGTGTGTGTATGTATATATATGTATATATATATATTTATATATACATACACACATATAAACCTATATGTGTATATATATTTGTTTAATGACAGAGGTGATGTTCATGACTCTTCTGGTTGATTCAGTGAACATATCTTCATTGTTTCCATTTTTCATTCCATCCAAAGCTCCAGAAAAGTCTAACTTGTCAACAATCATTTAAAGCGAGAACAGATGAAAGCAGGAGCAGCAGGAGCAGCAGCATTATGGGTACCAGCTGGGACAGTGTGTGCTTGCAGGTATCTCTCAGGTATGTGCTACCTGTTGCCATGATTTGTGCTATCATCTTATACCATGGTACCAAATAAATGGTTGAGGTCACTTCAGAGGGCTGTTGAGGTAATTTTTTTAATACCTCTCCGCTGAGCAAGTGTAGAGCGGCCTACTGGTTCCAAAACTGGTGACTGGTTGCGGTTTAGAGCAGAATATGTAGCTGCCATAGCACCCTAAAGGTATAAAAAAAATATATATATATATATATTTATATGTATATTAAGTTGAATTATATTAGCTGTATGACTAAAATAAACCACCAGGCTAAAATATCTCCTTTGGCTAAAACACACAAAGACAATGGAGGATCAAGTTTAGGGTGGGAAATGGAGCACATATTTTGTTTGGTGGGATGACACTGGTAGTTATTTTGTTGCAGTCACATTGAACAATCCTGACTTATTAAGAATTAAGGGCATGAACTCTACAATGTCATAATCTTAGAAGCAGCAGTATATTTTGTGGCTATCTTTTTTAGAGGAGAACCTGTATCATACCACTAGTACGTGAAAGGAACTGGGATGTCTTCAGAGACAGACTTGCCCTGAACAGTACACACTGATCATACGAACAGGCAGATGGAGGAACTAGGGTCCCAGTAGTTGCCAACAGTAAAGTTAATGAATGATTCTGCTCAGAAAAGGTTTTGTTTCTATAGAGCTAGGAACAATCTTTATTATTCTAAACAATTTCACAGTTTTTAGTAAATGAACCTTAAGTGGCTTTTAAAAAAAACAACTAATTTTATCTAAGGAAAGCTTAAATATGACTATATTAAATTCAAATTTCATTAATTTAAAAAACTAATTTTGGCTAGACATAGGACTATTTCATTTCACACAATTCAGATTTGGGCATAAGAAGCATTAGGAAATCCAAAAATATCCACTACTTTTTTCAAAATTAAAGTATACCTACATAAGATTTGTAGTGAATTCAGAAGTAATTTTCCCTTTTTTGGTGAATTTTAAAAAATTCTGAACTTAACAAACACCTATATAAAAAATAAACACTTCCAAATTCATAAGACAGAAAGAGGCTTGTATATGAAACATTGAATCTATTATATTCAGCATACTTTTCCTTTAAAATAAATAATAATTGTGACTTTCAAAGCTGTCCCGCTTGCCTTTGATCCTTTCTGACCTTTTTTCTGTTTCTGAGTTTAATTTTTAGACTAAATGTTCCTATTGATTTCTTTTCTTCCTTATCTACTCGTAATTTGTTGAGATAGCTCCCACCAGAAGCCTTCAACAGAGGGCAAATGCTCAACAACAATGGAAGAGTGGAGGGAGGGAACAGCAAGAATCTCTAGAAATCTTTATTTAGTCATCAGTCTCCTGGATCGTCTTAAAAATAGTAAGTTACATTAGCAAATTTACCTTTACTAGGTGTGGAGCATCTTGTCTGTTTAGCTTGTATTGGGGCAACTGGTCCCAGTGAACTATCCAGGGATGTCTAAGTACAAGGGCAGCAGTTAATCTTTGATGTGGATCTACATGAAGCATTTTTGAAACAAGATCCTGTAATCATAATAAAAGAAATTTAATGTTGTCTTTTGACAGTATGAAATGAGGAGGGTCCAGGACACAGCCTTGGGCAACACGTACAAAATTAGGGGATGTAATAGGAACAATTACCTAGGAAAGGAGACTGACAAGGAACAGTCTGACAAGTAAAAGGAAAATCAAGAGTAAAAAGTCTTATAAAGTCGGAGGAGAGAGTACCAAAGGGGTCTGTATTGTCTAATTTAGTACAGAGATAAAAACAGATTGGGATCAATAAAAAAAAATGATTAAATGTTATCATTTAAAAGATCATCAGTAACTCTGGAAAGAAAAGTTTCAGTAGAATGATGAGGTCAGAAGTTAGACTGAAGAGGGCTGAGAACTGAGTGAGAGGGGAGGAACAGGTAATCTTTGTAGACAGCTTTTTCTAAAAGTTTGAGAAAAGGAAGAGAGAGAAGCAGGTTAGGGTTCACTGAGCATTTTGCAAGGATAGGGAGATTTAGACCACAAGGATGAAAAAGAGCCAGTAGACAGGAAGAGATTATTGGATATATTTGGGTTTCAGTGAAGATTCCTTTCATGAATGAGTCAGATTAGATTGTTGTGGAGGTACCTCCAACTCTCAAATCCTGTCATACATTGATTGAACAGTAGCAACAGAAAGGGAATGATCTTTTGGGAGAAGATGGGACCAAAGGAATATGTGTAGGTGCTGGCCTTGGTTGATGGGAGACTGGAGCAAAGGAAGAAATACTAGATATCAAATGGTTCTAATACACAAATAGGAGGAGAAAATGGAATTCATGGTGAATGGCCTCTATTTTCCCAGTTAAGTATGGGGGCAGTTCTCTACTGATGATTGGGGAAGAGGTGAGGTAGGAAGGTTGAAGATTGGGGAAGAGGTGAAGTAGGAAGGTTGAAGAGAAAAGACAAAGTGTAAAATAGTCACTGTCAGGAGCAGGACAGAGTACCAATAAGAGAGGAATAAAATGAACAGTGATCCCTAGTTAATATTAGATAGATAAATTCCTAATGAAACTAGTCCGAAAGGCATGCCACTATATAACTAGCTTCATTTACTAAAATGAATAACAGGATAAGTAGGCAGATGGTGGCACTAATACAAGGATCACAACATAGTTGCAAGCAAGAAATATTTATGAAATTAAGCAAAGACATAGATACATTTTATAGCTGCCATTCTTTAGTGTGCAATTATAACACATCCAAGACTCAATCAACAAGTTCTGATTAAAAACCCATGCTATGCCAGATTCTGGAGCTCCAAGTACAAAGAATGCAATAATCTGTATGTGCAAGGAGGAAAACAAACAAACAAGTTATAAAAAGTTATAAAAAAAACAAGTTATAAAATAGCTGGTGCAAAGGCACAGAAATGGGAGACTGACAGACTGTGAGTGAGAGATAAGATGCCAGGGCAGGATGGATTGCAAAGTGAAGAAGGGGCAGTAATGTCCAATGAAATTAGAAGGAGAGGTCCAAAGCTAAAGGGAGGAGTTTATATTTTATTCTAGAGGCAACAGGAAGTCACTGGAGTTGAGCAGGGGTGTCCCTTGGTTGTTATCTGTGCTAAAGGAAAATTACTTTGGCAGCAGTGTGTAGGACAGACTGGGGTGGTAAGAATCTTGAGGCAGGAATATCAGTTAGGAAGATGTTACAATAATACAGGTGAGAGATGATGAAGCCTGAATTAAGGGGACTGTGGTGTGAGAGAAGGGGTTGGAAGCCTGAGGGGAAGGATTGCTTTGACCACTCTTCAGTTTTGGTAGGCTTGGGGTAAATCTAAGAAGCCAACAGAACTCAGGCCTTGGCTAAGTTGCTTGAAAAGAACAACATAAAATTATGACAACTCAGTAGGAATACGTTATTTTTATATTCCTTCTCTGTTAAATTGGCTGCAATGGTAATAACCTCTCATAGATGATAATATAGGGTGTTTAGGAGATTTAGTGAGGACAAATTAATCCATGTTACAGTTTTTAATGGAAGAACGGAACTCAACTGTCCTAAGTACAAGGGCTATGGGCCAGAAGACCATATCTATCAAAAAGATGAATTCTTCCTGAAAAGGGGAATTCTAAGTTGGGCATCAATGGTTAAAATGACTGTTTTCAGTAGTACTGAAGTCAGGGAATTATCAAAGATCCTATTATTTTTAAGGAAGAACAATCAAGAAGTTAGGTTGATATATCATGAACCATGATCAAATCATGTGAATAGGATAGAGGATCAAATAGGTTGGTATAAACTCCTAAGTCTGGCATCTAAGGCCCTCCACAATATGAATATGGAACTCAGGAGAGATATCATGGGAATAAAATGCTTTTTAGTCACCTGTGTAGAGGCATATAAAACTGCCAAGGGAGAACATATAAAGAAATGAGAGAAGTGAGTCAAGGGCAGAACCTTGAACAATCTTCTTAATGGGTGAAGAAGAAGACATGGAAACATTAAAGGAGAAGAAACAGGAATGTATAGCTCCTTCAGAAGCCAAGTAAAGAAAGAAAATTCAGAATTAGAGGGTTGTTAACAGCATTAAATACTTTAATGAGATTAAGATTGAAAACATCACTGCATTTGGAAACACTAGCAACCTCTGATGTAGAAATTTTAATAGAGTTGTATGATAGGGGAAGCTGGACTCTAAGAGATTCAGGAGAGAGAAGGTAGCAAGGAGTGGGTGTATGGAACTTTCTCAAGGACCTTAACATTGTAATCAAAAGCCAGGAGTATTTTCTGTATTGGCTGAGCTTACAGTTGGAATTACATCCTTGCTTGGGATATCAAAGATGAGAATCTTTCTCCAAGAGCCTGAATAATTTAACCCAACATGTTCCTATTAGTCTAGTATTATTTAGGGTTTCTAATGAAAAGTCACTTTGGAAGGATAATGAAAAAAGGTCAAATACCTCTAGGGGAAAAAAAGTAACAACGGGACAATTTTTTACCTAAGTATCAAGAATACTATGTATTAACCCAAATTCTTGGCATTCTTTTTATATGTTTACATGAACCTGTAACATAAATATAAAATTATATAATATAAATATAAAATTACCTTTGCCGTGTCTGAAACGGAATTCCAATAGCCACCACTGAGAGAGAACTTTCCACTGCCTATTCGTGCCAGTATCTCTTCTGGGGTATCATCAGGACCATTTGCAAACGGAGTGTAGCTAATTTGCAATAAAATTGAAATGTAACTACATTTTAAAACTGTGGCTTGCTTGTAAATGTTACTTTATCAAGGTTGGATATTGCTCAAATGAGAATTACTGGAGGCACTGTGTGCTTTGTCTTTGTATCTGAAGTACTAGAGAGAAAAGACCTCAGCCTGATTTCTCTCCCTTCCTCCCACCCTCCCTTTCGCTTCATGTATGCATGCATGTATGTATGTATCTATCTATCCATCAGCACCAAAGTGGAGCAGTAGATAGAATGCCAGGTCTAAAGTCAGGAAGACTCATCTTCTTGAGTTCAAATCTGGCCTCAGATACTTAATTATGTGACCTTGAGCAAGTCACTTATTGCTGTTTGCCTGAGTTTCCTCATCTGAAAAATGAGCTGCAGACAGAAATGGTAAACCATTCTAGGATCTTTGCCAAAAAAACGCCAAATGGGGCAAATCATCCAATCTTTGTGACTCAATTTTCTCACATGTAAAATGAGAGATTTAGACTCATGTTCTCTAAAGTTCCTGCAGCTCTAAACACTGACCTAAAACTTAAGCTTCATAATAAGAAGTGAAGGTGTAAGTTGGAAAGAGTTAATTATCTTTTAAGCAAAACCAACTTTCCTTTTTTTTATATCAAAAAAACTTTATGGGGTCATTTCTATGAAGTTGTTATTCTTGCATGTTTTAAGATCTCCACAAATCTAATTGCTCAATAAACAAAACATGTTTAAAAATTTATGCCCAATTGGCTAGATGATTGTGCTGCTGGGATACGAAGTCTGTTACCATTAATTGGTATATAAAAGTGAGGGTAGGATATTGGTGACTAAAAAGCTATGGTTGTTTGGTGATTATTCACTGGATTTAGATTTCTTCACAGTGTTTTAAAACCAGTTTGCTGTGTAACTAGCATTTAGCAAACAAGAGAAAATCCTATGTAATGACAGAATCAACACAGTATTAGACCTTTAGAGACAATTTCTTTAAAATTCTTCAACTTCTCATTTTACAGATGAGAACCTGGTGGTTCTCAAGCAAAGTGACTAGCCCAATATCATATAGTTAACAAAGTGGCACACCTGGAACCTTGACTCCATGTCACCTGGCTCCAAATTAAATATTATTTATACTATAAAACACTACCTAATAAAATGAGGAACAGAAATTACCATTTTAAAAAATCTATTCCAATTTTTTTCTCAGTTCTGTCACAAATAAATGACATTATCAATTCAAGGACTTTTTCACATGTGTAATAAACTAAAAATCCTTTTTTGGACATAAAAACATTGTAGACTAAAGTATCCTGAAATAGAATATTTTTTTTATACAAAACTCGAAAAGTTTATCCAAGGAAGATTTAACATGCAGTATGTATTTTTAATTAAAGTATGGGAAATTAGCATAAGCCAGGTAGACATTCCACAGAAAATCATAGATGATAATCTAATTGCAGATGTGACATCAATAAAGATTTAGATCTGACAGATTTCATAAAAAAATTAACTAAAAATATTCCACAGGAAGATTAAGTCCAAGGTTAAAAAAAAAAAAGGCCGACATTAAACTTAAAATGCATAGCAGGGATAAAGGGCAAAGAAATATTTATGACAGACACAGGAACTCACCCAGTAAGCATTGTATAAAGAAGAACACCAAGGCTCCATATGTCACATGCAGCATCATACCCTTGTCTTTTTAAAACCTGTAAAAACAAAGCTAACATTAATAATTCACAGAACCCTGATTTAGATAAATAAATTTTTGTTTGTTAAAATTAGATTTGTCATGGACTATTTACCTTCCTTGAAACAAAGCTACATAGAAAAAACACCTGATATGACTAATTAATCTGTTTGCCATGTATTTGTGCTGTCCTTCATCACCAATGTTACAGAGTTTGATTCAAATTAATTTTGATTGTAATAGTCAACACATAAGTTCTACTGTGTACAGTAGAGATCAATATAGCAAGTACTATGGAAGCTGAGGAGTGTGTATATGCATACAGATAGATATATATGAATGACAATGTTCTTTCTCCAAGGGGCTTCCTTCCTTCCCAGAGGTACAGATTATTAGACTGCAGCTGGTTATAAATGGAATACATTCTGGAAGCTGTGAATTTAGGTTTGGGTTTTGAAGAAAAGGAGAGTAATGTATTAGTATAGAGAAAGGCATACACTTAGAAAACACACAAAGCACAGAGGTGGAAGAAAGCAAGTAATATGAACGGTATGACAAGCACACCTGCTTAGCTGAAGCAGAAAATATATGCTGAGGAGTAATTAGAAATTCAATCCCCAAGTAAGGGTCCTGAAGGCCAGGCAGAGAATTTTGGATCTGATATACTAAGGAAACATTTTAAGTTTAAGTAGTAAGTTTAAGCAGCTGGGTGAGGCAGTGGGTAGAGCACTGGACTTGGAGTCAGGGAAGACCTGAGTTTAAATCCAGCCTCAGACACTTACTGGCTGTGCAACCCTGAGAAAGTCATTTAACCTCTGCATGCCTGTTTCCTCATCTGTAAAATGGGGATAATAACAGCACCTTACCTCCCAGCGTTCTTCTGAAGAAAGAAAATAAAATAATATTGTATTTGTAACGCACTTTGCAAACCTTAAAGTGCTCTAGAAGTCCTAGCTATCATCTTCCTCTTTCTTCTGCTCCTTCTTCTATTAACCACCATGGTGGCTCAGTGGATAAGAATTCTGGACTTGGACAACTGGAATTTGAGTGCTGCCTCAGATATTTACTTACTAGTTTTATGACCTTGGGCAAGGCATTTAGCTATCAGCCTCAGTTTCCTCATCTATAAAATGGGGCATGTACCTCAGTGTTACTGTGAGGACCAAATGAAATAACATATGTAAAGCTATAAAAATGCCAGGTATTATTATTATTATTAGCTATTTTTCTTTGTATTCCCAGAGTCTGAGCTCAATGCCTGGAAGCTGGTAGTGCCTGTTCATTGATTTCATCATTTACCATACTCTAGCAGCCCTGTGCAGGGCAGATTTAAACGGGGAGACACTAGAGACAGAGAGAACAGTGGAGAACGTGTGGCTGAGAATAGAAGTAAATAGCCTCTGTTGAGGAGATGATGATTTTGATTAGGATGCTGGTGAGAATGCTAAAGGTAAAGAATTCAGAGATACTGACAAGGAAGAACTGTAATAATTTGACAGTGAAATGGATGTGGGAACTGGAAAGAAATAATGCCAAAATTCTGGGTTGAAGGAAAATAAGATAATGACACTGACAGTGATAGAGAAATAGGCAAAGACAGTTTTTCTAGAGCATGCCATTTAAGTAGAGATATTATATAGAAAGTCAGAAATGTATTGTTAGAGAGAGATCAAAAACTTGTAGCTAGCGATGAAGTACACTTGATAATGGAACCATGATTCATTGTATTTCCAAAAACAAACAAAAAAAAGGGGGTGTCATTCTGCTTAAATTATTCATTAAAATATTCTAGTTATATTACTAAAAAAGGACTCTTTGCAACACAATGAAAATGTTTTGTTAAACTTAATCACACAAGGCATTAATAAATATTATAATCACCTCTGGAGCAACAAAATTTGCAGTATAACATGGAGTCATCAGAAGACCATTTTCTGCCCTTAGCTGTTTTGCAAAGCCAAAATCACAAATTCGAATAGATTCCGGGTTACCAGATTCGTCTACGTACAGAATGTTGCTAGGTTTCAGGTCTCTGTGAACCACCTAATTGAAATACAAATCAAAATGAAAATTTAAAGTTTTCATTATTATTCCACAAACAACCAAAAAAGTAGGCTTAAGGGAGTGATTTAAAAAAAAAAAAGATAATAAATTGAACAGAGTAGCTAAGCAAGACTATAAGCCACTGAACTATAAGCCTAGTGTCTGATAAACCCAAGGATATCTACTACTGGGGTAAGAACTCTCTATTTAATAAAACTTGCTGGGAAAAGTGGAAAGCAGGTTGGCTGAAATTAGGTTTAGACCAGAAACTTGAATTATATGCCACAATAAGCTTCCAAATAGATTTATGACCTAAATATAAAAAAGTCACATAATTTTAAAAAATGTAGAAATGAAGGAGGTAACTATGAGATGGGTAAGGTTTCTTAACTAAAGAGACCGAGATGCTCATTTTAAAAGATAAAATGGACAATTTTGATTACATAAAATTGGAAAGCTTTTGAATAAACAAAATAATTGTACCTAAAATTAGAAGAGAAATAGTTAACTAGGGAGAGAAAGTTCTTTGTATCAAATATCTTTGATAAATGTCTTATAACCAAAAAATATAGAAAATTGATACAAATATAAGAACACAAAGTGGTCAATGGATATGAATAGTTTTCAAATGAAGAAATGCAAGCTATCAAAACCATATGAAAACATACTCCAAATCACTAATAAGAGAAATGGCAAATTGAAACAACTCTTGAGATTTTAACTCACATTCAACAGATTAGAAAAGATGACAAATGACAAAAATTATTAGTAAATTTTGGAGGGGATGTGGAAAGAACTTGTTGGTATACCTGTGTACTGGTCAATTTATTCTAGAAAATATAGAATTATGCTAGAAAAGTCAGTCATCTATAACGTACCTTTTGACCCAAAGAAATCACTAGTATCTGCCCAAAGAAGGTCAAAGACAAAAGGAAAAATTCTACATACACACAAATACTTAAAGCAGCAAAGAACAGGAAGAAAACTAATTGCCTGTTAACTGGGAATGGTAGAACAAATTATGGTGTAACAAGGTAAGATAATGTTATATCCCAAAAGAAAAGATGAACATGAAGAATTCTGAGAAACTTGAGGAAACTTTTACAAACTGATGCTGAAAGGGGTAAGCAACACCAAGAGAAAAATTTACATGACCACAATAATGAAAAGGAAAACAATGAAACAATTCTTTCCTTCTGTGATTCATTTCTCCAACTTATCTTCTCTCTCTCTATATATATCTTGTACATATTTATTTTCATTATGTCTCCTTCATTAGACTGAACCCCTTGAAAGCAGGGACTGTTTTTTTCCCCCATTCTCATTGCATCCTCAACACTTAGGACAGTGCTTGGCACATAATAATAAACACAATAAAGGCTTGTTGATTGACTTCAGAACTCTTATCGATGATTAATATTTTCTGCTCTTTCGTATAGATTGGTAAAGAATAGTGTGGAATGAGGCACACATTTTCAGACAAGAGAGTCAAAGTGTTATTTGTTTTGCTTGGATGTACTTATTTTCAAAGTTTTAAAGGAGGGTTTTACTGGGGAGATTTATTTGGAAGTGATGTTAAAAAACCCAGAACCATAAGTAGTGAATAATAAGATGTTCTGAACTTTCATTTGTTTAATACTGATCAAATATTTCTTTCCTGATATATGCTAAATATTTTCTGTTTTTCTCCTAGTATAAAATGATCTAGAAAAATTGAAAACTTAAAAAGACCAGCATTTCTTCTCTAATTTTGTTCAAATGGATATATATTTATTTCTTGTATGAAAATAACTTTTAAATGCTGTATAAGCAAAGGAATTTCACACTAAATTTTAAGAGATGAACTTGCTCCAAAATAAAATGGTTGCTATTTTTAAAAATTTACTAAGGATGGAGTTGATTTTTTTTTCCCTTCTGCATTAGATTGAGAACATGGAAAACATTTAGGATAATCTTGAAAGAATTTTCTACTGCTGGGAAGCAGATTGTTATTTTTGCTCTTACTCTAGTATTGAAACAGCAGAAATGTTTTTGCCATCTACTACATTTGCTATCTATTACAGAATACCTGGTGCTTTCATTCAGAGAGTATTCTATTCCTAAAGATGAATTCTTAGTGTCCCTTGAAATCTAAATGATATTAGAATAAGGAAAAACTCAAATGAGAACAACACTTTTCTGTGATAATGCAACTATAAATTGAATTTAAAATAGGATTCTGTTCCTTATTATCATTAAGTAATTGAGGTTTTTGAGCAGCATAAACATCTCTCCCCCTCCCCCCATATATTGCTGCTCCCTTTTTATGAACAATCTCTTTGTTCTAATCAGCATTATTCTCAAGTGCTTTCAATCAAAGCGGAAGCCTGACATCTAGCCAATTCAACCAAGTGCTCCCCTCCAGCCTCACTACTCTGAAGATTCACTTCTATCAAACTATTTCACTCAAAGTTGATGCAGCATCTTCCTGTGAAGCTCTAAATCTATGTTCTTAATGTGTTCCAAAATTACTACTATCTCCAGAAGATTTAGATGCCTGGTACATCTTACAAATGTGGCAGGAGGCACAAACCCACTTAACAGTGGCTGGGGACAAAGGAACACAAATGCTAGACGCAAGAGGAATGTTGCTTTCAAATAGTATTTAGCAGTGAGCATTATAAGTCTATTTTTTTTCAATATACATTTGTGTGTACTGAAGGTCATACATAGGTCAAGATTGGGCTCCTTTGGTCCAATCCCAAATAGCTGTGAATTTCAATGGGTGCCTATAGGTTACTTTAAGGGATAGCTTCACCCTTACAATGGACTCAGTTAAGGGGTATCCCAGGGTCTGGGGGCACAAGAACTATGGCATCAGGTTTAATTTAACAAAAACATCATGGTTATACATAAGGAGGTTTTGTCTCCTCTCTTCTGGGGCACTGCAATGTAGGCGAGGGTTTCAAAACAGCAATGATGATGCCATAGGAGTTTGCTCTTTGCTCTCAGATCAATGATAAACACACGAAGAAGAGCAGAACAGCGAGGTGAACAGGAGTTAGAGCTCTTCACAATCACACAACAGTTGTCATCTTAATGCCAAACATGAATATTAAAACAGAAAAGTCAATAAAGAATATAGGTATTAGAGACATACATAAAATATTTAAAACACTTACCCCTTGTGCATGAAGATATTCCACAGTTTTGGTTATTGTGAACAGGACAGCACTAGCTTCTCTTTCAGAGAAAAATTTTTGTCTAAGAATTTTATCCAACAGTTCACCTCCTTTCATAAGTTCTGTTACTACATAGACATATTTTCCATCATCATAGACCTACAAAATACAAGTATCACAATGTGAATGATCCTTTGAAGCTTTGTGTCCAAAAATAAACCTTTAAAGCATCATACTCAAAATAAATTAGAGCTTCTTTTAGAATCAATGGAAAATTTCATCATCACAGCCCACAGAGAAAAAGAAATCTACAAATACAGGGCATGGATCACTCTACTTGTGCTACTATCTGATCTCTTCTAACTCATCCCAGACCTTGGTCTAGCAGTCAATCCCCTCCCCTCTCTCATGAGCCTTCTATGTCTCCCTCTCCAACAGCTCATACCCATTTTCATACAGAAGTAGGAGTTAAAAATAGCATCTGAAAAAAAATGAAAGAAAATCTACTTTTAATGATCAAAGCATATCTGCAAAAATATTCTCCATTTTCTTAGGTTATTTCTATATACACACACGTATTTTAGATGGATATAAGGGAAATGATTATTAAATAACAAATTATTGTGGAGATTTCTGACTTTTCCCAAAAATTTATCCCACTTTTTATCTAGGTTGAGTTGTTGCCCCACTCAACTAGAAAATCTTACACAGAATTTAATCTAAGGTGAATTCTGGCCCATTGTGTTCTACTCAGGTAGGGTGGGGGGGGGGAAGGGAGGGAGGGAAAGGTAGATCTTTTGTCTAGATGGCCCAAGGCTGAGGGTGATTTGGAAGTAAATGACATAATCAAAGTCACACCCCTAGCCCCTCAATGGAATAGGTCCACCTGTCATTATGATATTCATTCTTCTCATTTATTGTTAACCAATCAGAGTCAATTGCCACCCTCTGGATCACCCATTTTTCCAAGGGCATATAAGCATTGAGTGGATTCCATGAGAGGTCTCTGACATTCATGAGCACCTCTGATCCCTTTTATTAATTACTGCTAGCATGATTGATAAAATGATAAATTAAACAAAAACTATGTCTAACTTTTTATATGTTACAGATAAAACAGGGATGCCTTTTATTATTTAATTCTGGTGTATAGTATATAACACACTCTGAATGTTCAATAAATGATAAAGGCCTAAATCTTTGTGAAATCTGCCAAATTTTCCCTGCCCTCTGACCTCCTCCCCTTTCCTGATGAGGTACATTACTATTTCTATTGCCTCAATCATAAGCAGAAGCATATTTGGAAAACTAGACAAAGGTACAGAAGTTAAGGCTCAAACTTCTTAGAATTTAGGGCTGAGGCAGTTAATTGTTTACTCTTCACTCTCTCTCCCTCCCAAGATTAAGTCCCATTAATGCTACCTTCACAATAACTCCTGAATCCATCCTCTTTTAACTCATCCTGACACCAAATCTCATTCAGCTCCTCAGCATTTCTTGCCTGGACTATTTTAACAGCTTTCTACCCGGCAAGCCAGAGCCCAGGATTTCCCTTCTTCAGTTCATCCCTCACCCACCTGCCAAAATTAACTTCCAAATTGCATAGTTCTATGTCATAGGCCTGTTGAAAAAACATTCAATTGCTCCCTTATTGCCTCTATGATAAAATACTGACTTTTTATCCTGGATCATTTAAAACCCTCTGTGATCTGACTCCATCTTACATTTCTAGCCTTTCTTTTCTTTTTCTTTCTTGTTCTTCTGAACTTAATATACACTAAAAAACCTAAACATATCCATATAGAAAGAACTGTAAAACAGGACTGATTACATATGAAGCTGCAAAAAGTGTATATGTATATACATACACATATCTATGTAAGTATATATAACACCAATATAACATGATAGGTTAAAGCTCCTGCTTATCTGTGTCTCCCTTTGAACTTCTTCCAGTTCTATTCATATTTAAAAGTCCCATGCATGATGGTTTATTTGGCACCGTCACCCCCCCTCTCTCTCTCATCAATTTTCCTTCCCCCTCCAACTAAAACCAAAAAACCAAACCAAACAATTAAAAAATCTTCCATTGTAAACAAATCAGAATATTCAAGAAGAAAAAAAAACCTGTCTTACTCTACATCTCTATTATATTAGCTGGGTAAAGAGGTAAGATATGTAGTCTTATTTCATGTTATTCACCATCATATAGTCTACATTTTAAGTAGACTGGACTATTAATTATTCCCTGATTTTGTCCTGCCACCATCTGCCTGAATGCATTTACTCAGGCTGTCTAGAATGCTGTCCCTCCTCTCTACTTGGTGACATTCTTCTCTTAAGAAACACATTCTGAATTGGGGGAACCAGGAAACAAAGCAGCCCAAGTGCTGTTAGCTCCTCTTGTGAAGCCTCCCCCGAGTACTTAGTTTAAAGTGTCCTCTCCTTTGCTGTTAGCACACTACCCCTGGTATGATGACATTTAATCAGTCTATGATCAATGTTTACACAAGGCTTTGAACATACATGCCTAATAAATGGGTGCTGAATTGGTCTCTCCCTTTTTTGAAAGGAAAGGTTTGAACAACTTTCATTATATGTCACTTGAGACTCCTCCTGTCTGAGGGACAGAAGCAGGTCCATCCCAGACCAGTTCTGATCTACCAGACCCCTCCTATGTTGGGCTCATTCTCCTTGGTGCTCTTTTCTGTCCACTGTTGATGGCAAGCAGCAGAAACCAACTCTACTTGACTTTTTGGAAACTCCTGTAATTGCAGATATGGAACCACATACAGAATACAAAATTCCTCATCCTGATCAGAGCTACTCCAGTCTGAATGGATGGAGTCAGGGGAAAAAGTGGCAATAATAAACTTCTGACACAAAAAAGTGAGTAAAAACATCTAAATTCTTGACTTATAATCTGTTTTGTGGACAAGTAGTCTCTGAAATTACTTAAAACTCTTAGAACATAAGAATTGGAAGGGGCCCTCAGCAGCCATCTAGTGCAGCTCAAATGTGAACAACAATCCTCTGTACAACAACCTTAACAAGTGGCCATTTGGCCTTTGATTTGAGATTCCTCTTCACATATTCTGGCCATTCTGCCCTACCTGCTCTTCCCTGTCAGTAGCATTCCGCCTCCTGCTTCTGGGTTGAAGGTGTCCCACGTGCTTGAAGTTCTCCTGCATCACTGTTGCTTTGTTTAGAACCCCATAAATTTCTTCAAAGCACAACTCAGACACCGCTTTCTACAGGATACCTTGCCTAACTTCTCGGGTGTTGGTTTTCTCCTCTCTCAACTAAAATCAGTTTGAATACATTTATCTGTGCATATGCTGTTTTCCTTCAACAGAAGGTAAACATCTTGAAAGCACACTTCCATTTTTCTATTTGTATCACCAGTTTCTGGCAAATAAGAAGTGATCAGTATGTGTTTGCTGAACTGAATCTTGAGCCTTTAACAAACTTGGCTGCCTTCCTCTGGACACTGTCCAGCTTGTCAATGTCCATGTCCCTCCTAAAATGTGGCATCCACAACTGAAAATGTACTGGATGTGGTCTGACCAGGAGAGAGGACAGCAGGATTATTACCTTCTTCACTCTGCACATGATGCCCTTTTTAACAAAGTCTTAAGATGGTATCATCTTTTCTGGCTGTTAAAGCATGATGCTAAATAATGCTGAGCCACTAATGCTGAATTTACTAAAAAACCCAGATCTTTTTAATAGGAATTATTATCTAGCCATTTCCCCTCATCTTGAATTTGTAAAGATGATTTTTAACCTAAATACAAGACTTTATGTTTAACCCTATTAAATTTTGGTTTATTAGATTTAGAACAAGTTGTCAAGATCTTCTGACTTAGTCGCCCAAAACATTAACAATACTGCCAAATTTGCTGTCATGTGAAAATTTGATAAGCATGTCATTTATGACTTTAAGTCACTGATAAAAACAAAGACAATCACAGATCTCAAAGGCATGGCACTACAGACATTTGTCTTAAGTTGAAATCAAATCACTGACTACTCTTAGTTTGGCTATTCAATTAGTACTTAAATCCACCTAAGAATAGTATCATTAAGCCTATAATATATATTTTGGTCCAGACTCATGATTTCATCGATGTGGGGAGCTCCCAGTGTGGAAACTCCTCTCACTAATGCAGATTAGCAACTGATTTATTGCTAGTCTTAGTCAGTTCCCAGATGACGTGAGAGGGTAATTGCCCACTGTCACATAGCTAACTAACTAGCATGTTCCTAAAAGCAAGACTTGCACCCAGGTCTTCCTGACTCCAAAGTTGTCCCTCTAGCAAGTAGGCGTTGTTACTAATAAAATACTAGAATTTTGTAAGAAATTTAAGTCGTTTACTGGCTTATACCATAGTTTACAGACAATCTACTCTCATTTTTAAAATCTGAGACGTATTTCACAGAACCTTTTGAGAACCAGGCACTCTCTGGTTTTCCTTGTTTTTTCCAAGATAATGGAAACAAATCCACTGGTTCTTTTAGTACACTGGACCTTGTGACTTGGACTCATCAAGTTTTACCAATTTATCGTAATTTTCAATTCCCAATTAGCCAAACAATCCCAAATTATTTTTATTCTGTCTTTTTCAGTTCAAAAAGCATTATTCTTGGCAGAGAAAACATAAGAGTTGAATAGATTTGCATTCTTTCCATCATTAGTTATTATGATCTCATCTGTCCTGTAGAGTGAAACTCTCTCTTCTTTGACCCACCCTTTTATTTCTATTTATTTATTTGGCAGTTGGGGTTATGTGACTTTCCCAGGGTCACACAGCTAGTTAAGTGTCAAGTGTTTGGTCTGAGGTCAGCTTTGAACTCAAGTCCTCCTGACTTCAGGGCCGATGCTCTATCCACTGCGCTGCTTAGCTGCCCCTAGTCCCACCTTTTAAAAATGATATAGCTAATAAATCCCTTTGGGTTGTCCTAAGTTAATTTAACTCAACAACCATTTAATTCAGCACCTACTATGCACCAGACTAGGTGCTTGGGATACAAAAGAAAGTGGTCCTGCCCTCAAAGAGTTTATGTCCTATTGTAATAAAACATGTTTACAAGTAAGTATGAAAAATAAATGCAAAATAATTTCAGGGGTCAGGAGCAAAGGCTTCTAAGAGGTAGAGGTGAGCATTCTAGGCATAAGATTGTTGTTTGTCCTTTGTTCTCAAAGAGAACCATGACTTCAGGAATGTGATGCCATGACATGCAGGTGAACTGGATTTAGATGCAGGAGGGCTGTGTAAAGTCACCAGCCTCACTCTCCTCCAGAGCCATCTGGATCCAGTGGCAAGATATAGATCAAGACAACTGGAGATGGCCCTGGATGCAGCGGGAGACCTGGGCCTTTTTCAGCTATGGTCTTTCCCAGGTTTCAGTTTGACTGAGGTGATGCCCATTCAGTGATTAAGGCCAGATAAGAAATGAGGCAAAAAATGGGAGAGGAGATAGAGGAAGGAGGGAGGGAAAGGAGGAAGGAAGGACAAGAGGAAAGGAGCTGTGTTGCCCAACTGGAACTGGACAGTTGGGTCCTCAGTGGGGCAGATACTACTACTCACAGATTGTTGTTTGTCTTTGGTTCTCTAAGAAGACCATGACATCAGGAAGGTGATGTCATGATTTGCAACTGAATTGTATGAGAACAGCTTATGCAAAGGTATAGAGACAGGAGATACAATGTAACATATGGAGAACAGAAAGCAGGACAGCTTGAAAGGGAGTAACTTAAGCTGCTGCTATACCACTATACCAAAAAATCTGGGAAAAAATTTGCAAATGTTATTAAGAGAAATCAAACAATTTATCTTAAAAGGATCAACTCACATCTTTAAGAGTAATAATATTTGGATGTTGTCCATAACGGAGGAGGATTTCAATTTCTTCTGTTGGGTCTCTCTTACTTTTATCAATAATCTAAAAAGGAAACAGTATTTATATGAATAGCCAAGAGATTCCAAAATGATTAACACTTTAGGATTTATCCTGTATGAATACTGTAAACGTGAGCCTTTGACAACACATTTTACTAGTGCAAGACTAAAATTATTAAGGATTTTTCTCTATTTTCTAGCATTTGCTAGCTCTGTGACCATACTGATTGGAATATTTTGCTTTTTTCTTTGTATCTAGACTTTGTCAAAGATAGATTTTTTAAAGTCTCCAAATAGAAAAAAAACGTCAGAAGTAGCTTAACTGCTATCTAGTCTAACTTTATTATCATTACTGGGTTTGGAATTGGAACATGCAATAATTTTAGAATGACAGAAGAGTTTCATAAGCCATTTTCTTAAAATTTGAGCTATCATAGCTAATTTCCAAGTACTTATTTTCTGTGATACAGCTGGTAGATTATCCAAGTTGCTTCCCTTTTTGCTTTCTGTCCACTATTTTGAAATTTATATGATAGTGTTCATGGAAAGAAAAAAATTAAATCAATTCTTCAGTTTTTCTTTTTCCCAGTAGTTCTTTTAATATATTTGGCCAGGTGAGTGATGAAAACTACTGGTTATGGTAGAACTATTAGGTGATCTATGAATTTCACTTATACATGGTATTCCTATCCCCTATTAATAAGTAATCTGTACAGTTGGCTATATCGAGCCAGCTCCACATGAGCAATGGCAACTCTGTTCACTGGAATCTTTACTACCTTAAAGTGATGATTTTTACTTAGCTAAAACTAAGGTTAACCAAAGCTAGCCCTATTAAAATTCAAAGGGAATAGTTCAACTCTTAAAAATCTGTGTTTCAGATGCTTGACTATTTTCCTTAATGCTTTACTACGTTTCATAAATATATTTATAAACAGTATTTGGAAAAAAAGAATTTTCTGATAATTTAATATGATTTTCAAATTAAACTTTTCTATTTGCTTTGTTCAAATGCTTTCCTTTTTTACCTTTTGTGGTCCTTATATTTTAAGTGTAAAATAGTTCATTAATTAAGAATTCAGAATAAAGGCAGAACATGTGTAAACTTTAGTCACATAAAACAAACAAAACTACCATGTAATTTCCCACATAAACACGTTGTTACTTAATATATGTTTAGCTGCAGTGGAATTCTGTATTTTAAAACTATGGAAGTTAAATATATGACCAGGTGATCACTTGATAGTTA
This sequence comes from Vombatus ursinus, assembly GCF_900497805.2. Taxonomy (NCBI): domain Eukaryota; kingdom Metazoa; phylum Chordata; class Mammalia; order Diprotodontia; family Vombatidae; genus Vombatus; species Vombatus ursinus. The sequence goes on along the minus strand of NW_020941197.1, from coordinate 4,229,233 downwards.
TGCTGATTAGACAGATGGCCGAGGGCTCTGTGAAAACCAGAAATTATCTAAGGTACACCTCTGCCAGAACTTCTACAGATATGAGTACAGATAGAGCCTGAGGTGGGACTACTACCATCCCCAACTTACTATCTATTTAAAGTCACATGCCACCTCCAGACAGCCCAAGGAGGAATTAAAATTTTCTTGACGTCTATCTACAAAAAAAAGGTTTTGACCATTTCAGTTATTTCTGAGTCAGCCACTTTGGCTGGGTACATCCTAGTTCTCCCAGCTTCAGCCTTATTCCTCTTATTTACATAAAACACAAATTTCAGTCAGAGTAATAAGGTAGATGGGAAATTAAAATGCATTATTACCAAAGCTTACCAATCCAACATAAATATGCTATAAAGTTAAATAAATGTAAAAGATTACTAGTATCTCCTCCAGAAATAAATAACTGGATCACAGATATGGAGCTGGAAGAGACTTTGGAGGCCATCTAGCTTATAGACAGGGGATGAGGACAATAATTGATATAGGTAATGTCTAACTGAGAAAGTTCTCCCTGCCAAGGCAGGTTGGTATGTACTTTGAACCTTAAGCGTCTCAGAGAACTGCCTAGGGCACTAAGAGGTTAAGCAACTTAGTGGAGTTATACAGCATATATGGGTCAGAGGCAGGACCTGAATCCCTATGTCTTCCTGGCTTTAAAGTCAGCTCTCCCACATTATGCATGCTGCCTCAAATGTGGTGAAAATGAAGACTATCTCTAGTCATTCAAGAGTTAGGCTTCCATCACCAAAATCTCTAAAATACAAGTTCAGTCAAAGGCCTTAAATCTTTAATAACCATTTCCAATTAAATTGCTCCAGCTGGAGAGTCAAAGCCTGCTGACCTTGAGGGAAAAAGGCAGTAAGTTTGACAATGGCTTCATATTTACTGACTTCAAGCTAAAGGTTCAAATTTCAGAGGTATATAAAGCTCCCTTTCTATGTTTTAGAAATACTAAGTAAGTTTCAGTGGTCATGGGGTTAAAATTCTCAATGACAATAGGTTAACACATTTTAAGTCACTAGATATGCAATTTGATCTTAACCTGCTACAACAAATGTGAGACAGCCTCTTCCAAGGAGGGTTATGGTTTTTAATCACTACTGAACTACATGGGTGAATTGTAAAAATGACATTTTAAATAAACTACAAATACATACCTTAACTGCATATTCCATATTTGTGACTTTATGTATACATCTCTTGCAAATAGAGTAAGAACCAACTCCAATATCTTCTTTTACTTCATATCCATCAGTAAACTGAATACTGTTCCTGTGCAACTGCTACCAAAATAACATTATCAATTGATGAATGCTTCAACATATATTATGATTCATTTTACAAGTAGGAAACGTATTACACCTAGATGCCCCAATGCCTCAAGTCAATGTATTTTCAACAAACAATCCCTCTGTAAATGTACACTATAAATGCATCCAGTAAAATATATAGCTCCAGTACTAATGAAGCTACTAGGCCAAAGCTCAGCTGAGGATGGGTCTGGTGACAAGAGGGATACATTTTAAAAAGGGGAATTAAAAGTGAAAAAAATGATATAATTTAATGAACAAGAAACAAAAAGCCCATCTTCCCCAAATGAGGGTTAATTTACAGATTGCTACCATCAATAAGCAAAATGTTTTACCTTTTTTTTTTTTTTAAAAGCAATTCCAAATTAGGCTAACATATAAGAGCAAGCTAGAAGTTAAGAGTCTGGGATTTGTATGATCTCTCCCAATTATGAACTGCATGAATAAAAGGTTATAGGAAGTTCTTGCTCCATAGCTACGTGGGATGTGCATTATCTTCTAAGCATTAAAATCCTTCATAACCTGGGCCCAATTTATCTTTAGACTCATATCTCTTCTCATGCACTTTACACTATAGTCAAACTAGCCTTCCCTTGGTTCCTCACACACATAACTTTATCTTCCACCTCTTTGTCTCCACGCTTTTGTAATTGCTCTTCACACGTCATGAAGGTACTTCTTCTCCAGACTTCTGTCTCACAGAGTTCCTCACTTCAAGACCCAGCTCAAGTACTACTGTATACATGAAGTCTTTTCTGATTTGCCCCAACTGTTAGTGCTCTCTCTCTTTTTTGCCTAACTACATTGCAACGATTTTGTATTCATTACAAATATCTATCTACACTTATATATGTATGCGTTGTATATCCTCTGATAGAATGTAGGCTCCTTATGAACAGAAACTGTCTCTCTCTCACTTTTTGTGTCGCCAGGGCCAAGGACACTGCATGTCACATAATAGGTGCTTTAAAAAATGCCAACTCACAAACAAGTTTGAAAATTGTACCCTTTGTGTAATATCATTTACTGGGGGCTTTGAGACTTCAACATAAAGCTGCTATAGTATAAGCAAACTGACTTATTACAGAATATCTTTAAATATTGGAAATCAAAATTTTCTATGATGAAAATTATGCAAATTTATAAAAAACAATATTAAAAATGAATCTGGCTGCATACTCATAGGTATTGCACTAAATAACTATCTATCCTTTTTATCCACAGCCTAATCTCTGGGGGGAAGGATCTACCTACAGATCAAATATAGGTAAAAAAAAAATTTCAAAAATAAAAAAAAACACAGATAAAGGTATGATTGCTGGGATGGTTTATGGACTTTATTAACAGTTTTTGAACACTATAAAACTTTAATTGGTTCCAAAAATCAAGTTAAAAAAACTGTAAAAAGTAAGCAGTAGGTGCTCTTTAAATAAGCACTGAGTTGGATTTAAGTTGTAAAAGCAAGTATCAATTTACACAAAGCACATTTGTATTTAAAAATTTTTTAATGACAACTTCATTTAGCATGACAACCTAAATGAATTACTAAAATTCTCATTTTTAAAAGCCTTTCAGCTATATCTGAGGCTTTTGGCTTTAAACAATTCATAAATACTCATTTGTTTAGAATTTCAACTTCCACAATGAAATTAACCAAAATACTTGAGAATGTCAATTTAAAAGCAACAATTCTACCTATGTGCACAATTAAGGATATTTCTATTGAAAACTGAATAAATCTTTCTGTTTGTGCAAGTAAATAATATAGTAGAAACCATTAAACATTAAGAAAGGGACTTTTTATACATATCCTTCTGTGTTTATTTACTCATCTACATAATATGTAAGTACTATTAAGTTTTATTTATGCTGAATGCTAAGGATACACCAATTAACACTTAGAACCAGAGATTTAGACCTAGAAGAGGCTTTACTGGTTTTCCAGTCTAGCTCCATTATTTTACATATGAGAAAATTAGGGTCAGAGAGGTTAAGTGACTTGTCCCAGGTTACACAGGAGCAGCAGGTGGCAGAATTAAGATTTGAAACCAAGTTCTCTCATTCTGAAACTAGTGCTCTTTCTTCTGACTATGCTATTTCCTAATGAAAGCACTAAACAATTATTAAAAACTAATAATTATTATAATTAGATAATATTTTAAGAAAACTTTAACATACTTTATACTAAGTAATCAACAGTAGACAACTTTTAAATATGATTAGTTGTGAAGCTAAGATAAAATCTGAAAAAAGGAATACAGATGAGTCTTCTAGATTAAGGGAGTTTTGGGCATATATATCAGCCCATATCTCGAGGCACTTACCCAACTCTCACCAGTATAGCTTAAAAAACAAAATAAAACAAAACAAAAACAAAGCCTGTGTTTCACGTAAAATTACAAATTCATGCTGAACTGGCATGCCAATTCCTAGATGCCATGCCCTTTTTTACATGAAAATAAGCTTTTAAATTTAAAAATTTCCCCCATATATAAATCACATGCTGATTGATAATAACCCTTTTGTCTTAAAAAACTTGCCTTGAAAGAAGCACTCTGGATGAGATTAAATATAATATATAGTGCAGAGCTATTAGGTCTAAAAGTCAGTGGGTGAATTTAAGGTAAAACTCTATGACAAAAATAGCACTAATTCTGTGAGTAATTTACATAATATGCAAACAAAAAAGCACAGCTAAAATTCAATAATAACTTCATGGAATATATACACTGTTTTTACTGTGAAAAATGTTTTAAGTTAATACTAAATATAATACTCCTAGGCTATAGAACCTGCAGATTAAACAGAATTATATGACCAATGTTTTGCAGTGAATTACCAAATGGAAAGAGTTGCTTCAAACCCCATAGCGAAAGAGAGATATTAAACACTTACATACAATCTGTTGCTTTGTTTGGGTGGGGTGGCTAAGGTAAGTAGGATTAAGTAAAGTTGATTGGTACTAAATGGTATTAAAATGATAAAAGATGAGCCCCTCAAGTCGGAAGGTATCCAATAAGTTACTGAGGAAAAGTACAGAACAACTACAAGTAGCTCCAGTACTAATGAAGCTACTAGGCCAAAGCCAAAAGGAAGCTCAACTGAGGATGTGTCCCGTGACAAAAGGAAAGTCTGTTGTAAAGACCAGTATTGCTTAGGAACCTGAAATGTTAAGATCTATGAACCAAGGTAAGTTAGATGTAGTCAAACAGGAGGGGGAAAGATTAAATATCGACATCTTGGGTGTCAATGAACTTAAATGGTTGGGGATGGTTGAATTCAATTCAGATGATCACTACATATACTACTGTGGGAAAGAATTCTGTAAAAGAAATTAGAGTAGGGGCAGCTAGGTGGCACAGTAGATAGAGCACCAGCCCTGGAGTCAGGAGGACCTGAGTTCAAATACGACCTCAGACTCATAACACTTACTAGCTGTGTGACTCTGGGCAAGTCACTTAACCCTAATTGCCTCACCAATAAATAAAAAAAGAAAAGAAAAGAAGAAGAAATAGAGTAGCCCTCATAGTCATTAGAGGGGTAAGAAAAGTACTAGTGGGGTATAACCTCAAAAATCACAGAATGATACCTGTTTGAATCCAAGGCCAACTGTTCAACATCACAGTAATACAACGCTATGCTCTAACCACTGATGCTGAAGAGACCAAAGTTAATCAGTTCTATGAAGAGCTTCAACATCTTCTAGAAATCACACTCCCCAAAAGATGTCACATTCACCACAGGGAACTGGAATACTAAAGCAGGAAATCAGAAGATAACTGGAATAACAGACAAGTTTGGCCTTGGAGTACAAAATGAAGCAGGGCAGAGAGTAATAAAGTTTTGCCAAGATAACTTGCTGGTCATAGCAAACATTCTTTTTCAACAACCTAAAAGGTGACTCTTCACATGGACATCACTAGATGGTCAATAAAGAAATCAGATTGATTATATACTCTGCAGCCAAAGGTGCAGAATTTCTGTACAGTCAATTAAAACTACACCTGGAGCTGATTGTGGCTTAGATCGTGAACTTCTTTGCTGCAAAATTCAGACTTAAATTGAAGAAAGTACAGAAAACCATCAGACCATATAGGTATGATCTAAATAGCATCCCTTATGAATATGAAATGGAAGTAACAAATAAAGGATTATAATCTGGTAGATAGATTGCCTGAAAAACTATGGACATAGGTTTGCAATATTGTACAGGAGGCAGCAACAAGAAACATTCAAAGAAAAAGAGCAAGAAAGCAAAATGGCTGTCTGATGAGGCTTTATAAGTAGCTGAGGAAAGAAGGAAAGTGAAAGGTAAAGGAGAAAGGGAAAGCTATAGTCAAATGAATGCAGAATTCCAGAGAACATTAATATTAAGGAGAGATTATGTTTTCTTAAATGACCAGTACAAAAAAATAGAAGAAAACAACAGAATGGGAAAAATATTTCCTCAAGAAAATTAGATATCAAGGGAACATTTCATGCTAAAATGGGCACAAAAATGGTCGAGACCCAACAGAAACGGATGAGATTAAGAAGAGGTGGCAAGAATACACAAAAGAACTATACAAGAAAGATCTTGAGTGACTGGCTTGAGCTCTCTCTCCAACCCCTCCAAATACCTACAAAAAATGGCTCTAAACAAATTCGAAAGCAGCAGAACCCACAAAAAAAAAACAGAGTAAAACAAATTTCCAGCCCAAGACAACCTGGATGCCTGATCGGAAAGGTATATTGGGCCGGGCGGGGAGAGGAGCGCAGTTTGGCCTGGGCGTGCAGGCCGCAGCAAACCGCAGCAAACCTGGAGCAGGTCTCAGAGGACTGAATCACCGGCAGCTGTGGTGATTTCCAGACTTCTCAACCCACAAACGCCAAAGACAACTTGGAAGGCCAGTGAGAAAAGTCTGTGACTGCAGTGAGAGAAGAAGCTAGGTCTCAGCCGCTCCTAGGGCAGTGGCTATTTACTGAGCTTCCGGCCCACAGAATGAGGGGGAATCGAGTGGCTGATCAGAGGGGGATTGCAAGGACTTCTTTGCCAGGGCTGAGGCAGAAATCCTGTGCTTTGCCCATGCTTGGTTCTGAGGGGCGGTCCTGGGGCGAGGAGGTGGTGGAGCTTGTTGTGGTGGTGGAGAGGAAACACTTTGCCCCCTTGGAAGAACCGAAAATTTTCAGGTCCCTAGAAGTATTTCTGAAAACAGTTGTACAAACCCCCGAAGCTTGGGACAGTACATCCTCCACATTGCAAACAGACTCTTACCTTAACATAGAGTTTAAAACTCAAGTAATTGGTTGGGATCATGAGCCAGCAGTGCAAAAAAAAGTCAGACTATATTATCTTACTTTGGTGACAAAGAAATCAAAACATACAACCAGAAGAAGAAAACAAGGTCAAAGCTCCTACAACCAAAGCCTCCAAGAAAAACATAAATCAGTCCCAGGCCTTGGAAGAGCTCAAAAAGGATTTTGAGAAGCAAGTAAGAGAAGTGGAGGAAAAACTGGGATGAGAAATGAGAGTGATGCAAGAAAATCATGAAAAGCAAGTTAACAGCTTGCTAAAGGAGACCCAAAAAAATACTAAAGAAAATAACACTTAAAAAAAAAATAGCCTAACCCAAATGGCAAAAGAGGTCCAAAAAGCCAATGAAGAAAAGAATGCCCTAAAAAGCAAAATTGGACAAATGGAAAAGGAAGTCCAAAAGATCACTGAAGAAAATACTTCCTTAAAAATTAGAATAGAGCAATTGGAAGCTAGTGACTTTATGAGAAATCAAGACACTGTAAAACAAATCCAAAAGAATGAAAAATTAGAAAACAATGAGAAATATCTCATTGGAAAAACAACTGACCTGGAAAATAGATCCAGGAGAGAGAATTTAGAAATTATTGGACTATCTGAAAGCCATGATCAAAAAAAGGGCCTAGACATCATTTTTCAAGAAATAATCAAGGAAAACTGCCCTGATATTTTGGAATCAGAGGGCAAAATAGAAATTGAAAGAATCCACCGATCTCCTCCTGAAAGAGATCCCCAAAGGAAAACTCCTAGGAATATTGTAGCCAAATTCCAGAGTTCCCAGGTCAAGGAGAAAATATTTAAAGCAGCCAAAAAGAAACAATTCAAGTATTGTGGAAACACAATCAAGATAACATAAGATTTAGCAGCTTCTACATTAAGGGACTGCAGGGCATGGAATATAATATTCCGGAGAGCAAAGGAGATAGGATTACAACCAAGAATCATGTACCCAGCAAAACTGAGTATAATCCTGCAGGGGAAAAAATGGTCATTCAGTGAAATAGAGGACTTTCAAGAATTCTTGATGAAAAGACCACAGCTGAATAGAAAATCTGATCTTCCAACACAAGACTCAAGTGGAACATGAAGAGGTAAACGGGAAAGAGAAAATCATAAGAGACTTATTAAAGTTGAACTGCTTACATTCCTGCATGGAATAATGATATTTATAACTCATGAGACCTTTGTCAGTATTAGGGTAGTTGGAGGGGAAAAAATTATATGTACATAAATATAGATATAGATAGATAGAGGGCACAGGGTGAGTTGAAGATGAAGGGGTCATATCTGGAGAATAAAATTAAGGGGTGAGAGAGGATTATACTAGGAGAAGGAGAAAGGGAGAGGTAGAATGGGGTAAATTATCTCACCAAAAAAAAAAAAACCAGAAAAGAAAAGGCTCTTACAGTGGAGGGGAAATGGGGGAAGGTGAGAGGGAATGAGTGAATCTTATTCTCATAGGATTTGACTTAAGGAGGGAATAACATACACACTCAATTGGGTGTGGAAATCTGCCTTGCCCTACAGGAAAATAAGAGGGGAAGGGGACAAGAGAGTAGGGGGGTGACAGAGAGGAGGGCAGATTGGGAAAGGGGGTAATCAGAAGCAAATACTTCTGAGGAGGGACAGGGTCAAAAGAAAGAATAGAATAAATGGGGGGGGTGGGATAGGATTAAGGGAAATAAAGAGTTAGTTTTTCACAGCATGTCTACTATGGAAGTGTTCTGCATAACTGCACATGTATAGCCTATACTGAGTTGCTTGCCTTTTCAATGAGGGTGGGTGGGGAGGGAGGAAGGGAGAAAATTTGGAACCCAAAGTTTTAAAAACACATGTTTAAAAAAAAAAGTTTTCACATGCAACTGGCAAATAAGAAATACAGGAAATGGGTTACAGAAATCTATCCTGCCCTACAGGAAAACAGAAGGGGAAGGGGATAAAAAGGGGGAAGAAATAGAAGGGAAGGCAGACTACGGGAAAGGGTATTCAGAATGCATGCCATCTTGGGGTGGGGGGAGGGGCGAGATGGGGTAAAAATTTGGAGCTCAAAATCTTGGGGAGGTGAATGTTGAAAACTAAAAATAAATAGATTCATTAATTAAAAAAATAAATTTAAAATTAGAAAATAAAGGAAAACTTTTTTTGCATTAAAAAAAAAAAGAAAGAAAGATCTTAAGGTCACCAATATGGGTGTGCTTACTGATCTAGAACCAGACATCTTGAAGAATAAAGTCAGGTGGGCTTTAGGAGCACTGCTAACAATAAGGCTAATGAAGGTGATGGAATTCCCAACTTAGCTATTTAAAATTCTGATAGATGATGTTAAATGCTTCACTCAATATGCCAGCAAATTCAACAGTAGCCACTGGATTGGAAAAGATCAGTTTATAACCCAGTCCTTAAGAAGGGCAATGCCAAAGAAAGTTCAAATTACCAAACTCATTTCACATACCAGCAAGGTGATGTTTAAGATTTTGCAATCTGTGAACTGAGAATGACCAGAAGAGCAGGCTCATTTTCGAAGAGGCAGAGGTACTAGAGACCAAATGCCAACATTCTCTGGATTATCAAGAAAGCAAGGGAGTTCCAGAAAAACATCTACTTCTGCTTCACTGACTACACTAAAAAGCATTTGACTGTGTGGAACACAACAAAATGTGGCAAGTCCTCAAAAAGATGGGAGTACCATATCATCTTACCTTTCTCCTGAGGAACATGCATGTGGGCCAAGAAACAACAATTAGAATCAAACATGGAACAACTGATTGGTTTAAGATTGGAAAAGGAGTATGACAAGGCTGTATATTGTCATTTTATTTATTTAACTTATATGCAGAGTACATCACACAAAATTGCAGGCTGGATGAAACAAAAGCCAGAATTAGGGTTGCCAGGAGAAATATCAACAATCTCAAATATGCAGATGACACCACTAAGACAGCAGAAAGTGAAGAGGAATTAAGAAGCCTCTTGATGAGGGTGAAAGAGGAGAGTGTAAAAGCTGGCTTGAAGCCTGACATCAAAAAAACTAAGATCTTGGCAACTAGTCCCATTACTTCCTGGCAAATAGAGGGAGAAGAAATGGAAGCAGTGTCAGATTTTATATTCTTAGGTTCAAAAATCACTGCAGATGGTAACTGTAGACATGAAATTAAAAGATGCTTACTCCTTAGAAGGAAAGCTACATGGAACAGCTAGGTGGCACAATGGATAGAGCTCTGGCCTTGGAGTTAAGAGGACCTGAATTCAAATCTGACCTCAGACACTTGACACTTACCAGCTGTGTGACCCTGGCAAGTCACTTAACCCCAATTGCCTCACCAAAAAAAAAAGGGAAGTTACAGCAAATCTAGGCAGCATACTAAAAAGCACATTTATCACCTTGCCAACAAAGACCCACATAGTCAAAGTTATGGTTTTTCCAGGAGCAATGTATGGTTGTGAAAACTGGACTACAAGCAAAGCTGAGAGCTGCAGAACTAACACTTTTGAATTGTGGTGCTGGAGTACTTTTGAGAGTTCTGTGGACAGCAAGGAGATACTTAAAGAAATTAATTCAGGCTATTCACTGGAAATCCAAACATTAAAGCTGAAGCTTAAAAATTCTGGCCACATAATGAGAAGATGGGACTCACTGATAAAGACCCTTATACTGGGAAAGATTGAAGGCAAAAGAAGATGGCAGTAGATGAGATGGATAGATAGTGTCAAGGAAACAACGAACACAGACTTCGATAAATTTCAAAAGAGAGTGGAGGATAGAAAGGCATAGTGTCTTACAGTCCATGTTGTGTCAGACATGACACAACAACAACAGCATTTGTGGTCAAACTGAAACTCAGAAATCCTTATCTCATCTCTGATACAAACAGCCCTTAGTGAATAACTATTTTTTTCAGCACCTACTATGTGCCAGGCATAGAACTGGGGGTATAATGAAAGGCAAAACAATTCATATTCTCAAGGAGCTCATAACCAACCTCTTTAATCCAGTGGCTGTTAAAAGGACCTGAGAAAACGTTTTACAGAAATATTTCTTTTGAATAGAATTTGTTATAATCATTTTCTGGGTAATACTTATTATAAAGAGATTTTATAGGAGTACAATGGAGTTTCTTGTTATTGCTACTGTTGGGAAGGGCCAGACTAACATTTTAGGATAGTAATGTTGTACAAAGCTTTTATTTATATAGTTATAATAATGACAATAATACTAGCTAAGTTTTATACAGTGATTTGAGGTGTTTTGCAAACATTTTTTGTTGTTCAGTCACGTTTGATTCTTTGTGACCCCATTTGAGGTTTTCTTGGCAACGATATTGGAGTGGTTTGTCATTTCCTTCTCCAGCTCATTTTGCAGATCAGAAATGAGGTAAACAGGGTTAAGTGACTTCCCCAGGGTCACCCAGCTAGGAAGTATCTGAGGCTGGATTTGAACTTATGAAGATAAGTCTTCCTGACTTCAAGCCTGGCACTATTCACTGCACCACCTAGCTGCCTGTGATGTAAATGCTATTAATATCTCCATTATACAGATAAGAAAACTGGGACAAAGAGAAGTCAAGCGACTTGCCCAGGGCCACACAGCTAATAAATGTATGCGACAGGACTTTGGGTCTTCCTGATTTTAAGTCTAGTGCTAGCAACCAATATGCCATGCCATCTCTAGTTATAGTTTAAGACTACTAAACTGAAGAGCATAAGATTTGAATCTATGTAATAAACTGGGTTATATCAAGATTCTACTGCATTTACTTCTAATAACTCTTAAGTTTGTGGCTAATACAAGCATAATACCTTGCATAGGTACTCAAGTATTTATTAAAAGCAGATTAACAATTTAAAAAATTCTTTAGGGAAAATGCTGTCTATAAATAGCTAGTTTATTATTTTAAATATCTCTGTTCAAACAACTGCCTTAGATAGATTAACACTAACAAATGACAGCATTACTTCAAAGTCCGAAGGCTAAATACTGCATTATATTGCATTTACTTCAAAGAACTGATCTCAAATCTTAAATCATTATAAAATTCATACCAAACTTCAAATGAAAACATTAAAATGAAATATCATTTCTTAATATTAGTAACAGATGAAGTTCAACATGACAACATGAAGAGAAAAAAAGATATAATAAAACTCACTTCTTTGAGCATCATTCCTTCTATGAGGTCAAATTTTTAATTTATTAGGCCAGTTTCCTATGTTTTTTTTTTTTTTCACATAAAGCTACCACTTATATTTTGTATCCTTCAGCATTTCCACTTTTCCAAAGTATAAGAGGACAGAAAAATAATAAGTATAGGTATTGCTTTTAAGTGTATGGCATTGGGGGTGGGGAGTCTTCATGGTTCAGGCTAACCCATTCCCCTTAAGGGAATGGGTTCAAGTGAACCTGACAACAATCTAGTATATTTCATATTACTTACTTTTGGTTTTTGTATCACTTATAAAGAGCAAAAGGACCAGGGAATTCAGCTAACCAGGGTTTCTTGGTGAGCCCAATAGTAGAACAAGTAGAAATTAATCCAGTCCTAAAAAAAGCCTTGGAAGGATGGTAGAGGTAATGCTTGCTACAATTCCCACTCTGCAATCAAGTATGTGTTTCACATTTTGGTTAGTGTAGGTTCCTGAAGGTCTCTGCTATGTTAAATGAAGTATTTCCTGGATGATGCCAAATTTTTGCACTACTGAAATAAATCTAATTTTAAGTAGCTAATCTTTATTATGAAAGAGAAGATAAAGCCTAATTTTTATTATTTATATAATAAATTTCATTTTATCCCAGACTAAATTTGTTACTTAGAAATGCACTTACCTGGACAATTGAATGTACCCCCACTGTCTGCATTGCTTGGCTTTCATCATCTGATGTGATAGCTACAAAACTGAATCCTCGAAAAAGCTGATGTGCATTAGCACTAGGTGGAATGCCAGGTGAATCTGAGAAGGATGAGAAAATGATTACTAGAAACATTCTTTTAAAAATTTAAAATTAAGGAAGAACTATCCTGGGCTTATAATGTTCTATAACTAGAACAGGCTTATATAAAATATTACATGAGAACCACAAAAATCTCAACTGTTGGTTTGGGTCACATTGTTACATACATATGCCCCAACCCTCCCCTTCCTCCCCACCAACCCATACTCACAAATATATAATTTGATAGTTTAAGAGCTCACATGTCCTACTAAGATGAGAAAGCTCTGAATACAGGTCCAGTGGTAGATTCCTGTCTTAGGACTAGAAGAGCTAAATTTGGAGATTACTGAGGTTGGGTAGCAGGATGATTAATGTTTTGGCCATGGCCAATACCAAGACAATAGGCAGAGATGGCTAGGATCTGCACCAGGGAAAGGACCTCCCACACTGATAATATCAGGGATTCATAAAAATATATTCACCAAACATTTCAATCAATCAGTCAACATTTATTAAGTACCTACTATATGCCAGGCACTTTGCTAAATTCTAGGGAAACAAAGAGGCAAAAGACAGTCCTTGACCTTAAGGAACTTACAATCTAATGGATGAGACAACATATAAACAGATACATAATAAGCAACATATAGAATAAATAGGAAATTATTAAAAGAAGGAGGGCACTTGAATTAAAGGGGTTGGAGAAAGCTTCCTGTAGAAGGTAAGATTTTAGTTGTGCCTTAAAACTGGGGAGAACAGTGCCCACTGTGATAGGTGACCTAGATACCTAGACAAAAAGTGAAATAATCCTTATTCTCTAAAAAGCTTACAAATTCTTTCAGGGGAAACAACATGTACAATATATATATAGAATAAATGCAAGGTAGTTAGAGAGTGAGAATACTAGCAGTTGGGGAGACCAGGAAAGGCTTAGTGTACAAGATGGTGTTGGTACATCTTGAAGGATTTTATGACGCACAGGTGAGGAAGAAGTATATTCTAGGCAGAATGGGCATAGGCATGGAAACTGGAGGAGTATATGTGGGAAGAATGGAGATAAGGCATGTGTGAATATCTACCAGTGTTTCCCTCTAACATGAGTCAGGCCCCCTCTTCTCCTCCCTCCTGTGACAGAGAATAGTTTGCCCTAAAAGGATACAAACTGACTAAAGAATCAGATTGGCTCCTATTTCACTAAAACAGTTTTGTGGTTACCTAAGGGTATAAAAAGGCCCAAACAAATAGTCAGGGCCCCTCCCACTTGGTGGATTTCTAGAGATCATATGAGTCAACATGTTCTTCACAATATCCTGCCTTGATGACTAGATGTTTTTCCATATGAAGAAGGGTCCTGGGAAGTTAAATGTCAGTGTATCCTAACTGCATTATCTTGGCTGTGTTAGGTCAAAGTGAACTTCCTTTTATTAACTGTTCAATGACTTGATGGTGCCCCAATTTGTTTAAACACTGAACATGAAATAAGAGAATGCTGGTGTTAGAGCTGTTTCCAACAGCAAGTATGACTGGATTGTAGAGTGTGGAAAGGGCAGTAATGAATAATGAGGTTAGAAAGATAGGCTGGGGCCAGGTTGTGAAAAGCTTTCACCCTTTCTAAAAACGTCATTTTGTTTTTATATCATCTATTTTTCTCAATGTATCCCTACCCTTTCTCAAGACCTATTCCTTATAACAAAGGACAAATTGGGGGGGGGGGGGGGACAGCAGTTCAGCTACAGTAACCAATTCAACAAAAATGTCTGGGCTGTTCCACATACACAGCCCCAGCTTGTGCATAGAAGGGGGTCGGGGAGCTGCCTTCTCATAAAGCTCTTATGAAAGGCTTTAAAAGTCAAACTGAAGTTAACATTTTATCTTACAGGATCTACAGTCTATTGATGGGGAGATATGGTTGGATCTAGGCTCAGGGAAAATCATTTTGGCATCTGTATGGTTGATGTAATAGAGTGGTCATGTCCGATAACCATGGGTGTCCTTCAGGGCTGTGTCCTGGGTCTTCTCTCTCCACTATTTCACTTGATTTCATCAGTGTTCATGGATTCAATTATCATCTCTATGCTGATGATTCCTCAATCTACTTATCTAGACCTAACCTCTCTGCTGATCTCTCTCACATCTCTAATTGCCTATTGGATATCTTGAAGACTTCTAAAACTCAACAGGTACAAAATGGAACCCAGTATGCCCTCCCCATCTCAACCTTTCTGTCTTCTGAAATCTTCCCTATTACTGTTAAGGGTGCCATCATTATTCCAGTCACCCAGACTTGCAACCTAGGTGCTATCCTCAACTTCTCTGTTATCTTCCATATTCATTCTGTTGCCAAGTCCTGCCAATTTTACCTTCTAAGATCTTTCATATATACCTTCTCTCTGACACTGCTACCTGCTCTCATAATTCCACCTCTCAACTATCACAATAATTTGTCTTCTCTATGTCAAGTCTCCACCCTCCACTTAGCTGTCAAAGTTATTTTCCCCAAATGCAGGTCTGGCTATGCTATTCAATAAACTCCACTGGCTCCCTATCACTTACAGGATCAAATATAAAGCCCTTTATTTGGTGTTCAAACCCTTTTATAACTACACTCCTGCCTCATCCAGCTTCTGGTCTTCTTAGACCTTACCCATGTCCTCTTCAATCAAATGACACTAGCCTCTTTGTTCCTCAAAAAAGACACTTCATCTCCAATTCCAGGCATTTTCAATGGTTATACCCCTGCTTCTAATTCTCTCCTTATATCAGATTCCTGGCTTCTTGGAACTTTAAAGAACCAGACAAAATTCCACTTTCCACAAGTAGCCTTTTTCCCATTCCCTCTTAATGCTAATGTTTTCTCTCTGTTGATGTTCTCTGATTTATCCTGTATAGAGCTTGTCAGCACATAATTGTATGTTGTCTCCCCCATTAGACTAGGAGCTCCTTGAGAGCAGGGACTTTGTTTTGCCTTTCTCCCTGGAGGCAACTAGCTGCAACAGCACAGACTGGAGTAGATGAATCTGGTCCCCAGTCAGCCCTATCTAGATATTGGACTAGACTGAGACCTTGTTCCTGATAATTTCTTCAATTATCATCTCTACTGTCCTGGGGAACTACAATTGAATCATGAAGGGCTTGAATCATTTTATGTTGGGAACTCTCATTAAACAGGATTACAGAATTAGACAATTTTTATTGTGTGGAAATATGTGTGTGTATTCATATAAGTTTTTTTTAACTGATACTAATCATTAAGCATTTAGAATCTGCGTAGGGTCTTTTCCTCTTTTCAGTGATTAACAAAGTGAAACTGTATGCACTGAAATAATTAAGAGGGCATGAATATAATGACTGAAATTGTTAATAAAAACAAGTTGATAGATTAACCTCCTGGTAATTATCTTTCCTTGGAGATACAGTTCTTAACAGTTTTTATATTACATAACAGCTTTGGCACCCATGATCAAATAAAGCAGCCCCCTGCCCCTCCCCGCCCAAACAGCAAAAAACCTCCAGAGAAAGAGCCGATGGATTATGAATGCAGATTGAATCACAGTATTTTTTATCTTCTTTATTTTTTTTGTGTGTTTTTTTTTGGGGGGGGGCCTGTATTTTCTTTCACAACATGACTAATATGGAAATGTGTTTCACATGACTGCACATGTATAACCTATATCAAATTGCTTACCATCTCAGGGGGAAGGGGATGAAGAGAGGGAGAGAATTTGGAACTCAAAAAAATTTTTTTTCTAAATTTAATATTTTCCTCCCAATTACATGTAGAAACAATTTTTAATATTTGTTTTTAAAAACTTTTGAGTTCCAAATCCTCTCCTTTCCTCCTCTCATTGAGAAGACAAGCAACTTGATATGCAGTACATGGGCAAAACATATTTCCAAGTTGTGAAACTGTAGTCATGTTGTGAAAGAAACACACAAAAAGAAAAAGTATGCTTTGATCTGCATTCAGACTCCATCAGTTCTCTCTCTCTCTTTTTTTTTTGCTTAGGCAGTTGGGGTTAAGTGACTTGCCCAGGGTCACACAGCTAGTAAATGTGTCAAGTGTTTGGTCTGAGGCCGGATTTGAACTCACGTCCTCCTGACTTCAGGGCCGGTGCTCTATCAACTGCACCACTTAGCTGTCCCCATCAGTTCTTTCTCTAGAGATGGATAACACATTTCATCATAAGTCCTTCAGAACTGTCTTCGATCATTGTATTGTTGAGAATAGCTAAGTCGTTCACAAGTTGATTATCACACAATATTGTTATTACTGTACACAATGTTCTCCTGGTTCTGCTCATTTCACTTTGCACCAGTTCACGTAAGTCTTTCCAGGTTTTTCTGAGAGCATCCTGCTTGTCATTTCCACCACAATCACATACAACTTGTTCAATCATTCCCCAACTGATGGGCAATTTTAATTCCTTGCCACCACCAAAAGAGTTGCTATAAATATTTTCATACATATAGGTCCTTTTCCTTTTTGTTTTTTGTCTCTTTGGGATACAGAGCTGGTAGTGGTACTACTTGGTCAAAGGGTATGTTTTATAGCCCTTTGGGCACAGTTCCAAATTGAGCTACAGAATGGTTGAATCAGTATATCATTTCACCAATGGTGCATTAACGTCTCGAGTTTCCCATATGTCCTCCATTATTTGTCATTTTCCTTTTCTGTTGTATTAGCCAATTTGATAGGTGTGTGGTGGTAGCTCAGAATTGTTTTAGTTTACATTTTTATAATCAATAGTGATTGATCATTTTTTCATATGATTATAGATAGCTTTGATTATTTCATCTGAAAACTGCCTGTCCATATCCTCTGACCATGTCAACTGAGGAATGTCTCATTTCTGTAAATTTGACTCAGTTCTCTATATATTTGAGAAATGAGGTCTTTATCAGAGAATATTACTGTAAATTTTTTTCCCGTTATAATCTATTTTTCTCCACCCTATTTATCCTACTCTCTCACTCTCTCCTTTCTTTCTTTCTTTCTTTCTTTTCTTTTTGGTGAGGCAATCGGGGTTAAGTGACTTGCCCACGGTCACAAAGCCAGTAAGTGTTAAGTGTCTGAGGCTGGATTTGAACTCAGGTCCTCCTGACTCCAAGGCCAGAGCTCTATTCACTGCACCACCTAGCTGCCCCTCACTTTCTCCTTTCACCTTGTCCATTCTCAAAAGGAATTGAAAATTTTTAAAGAATGAATGCTAAAAATTGTTTTTTTACATGTAATTAGGGAAAATATTAAATATTATTTTTAAAAAACGAGTTTATTTACATTCTCCTGGGATGGGGTAGTCTAGGAAAGGTAAAGCACGTGAAAAAGAATAAGGCATACTCTGGACACAGATAATGAAGAGCTTTGAATGCTAAAGAGTGGAACATATATTTTATGCTAGAAGTAACAAGACAGCCACTAGAACTTTCTGAGCACGGCAGTGACACAGTAAGACTTGTGTTTTAGGAATATGACGTCAGCAGTTGTGTGTGGGATAACCTAGAGAGGGGAGAGACTAGAAGAAGAGAGATCAATTAGAAATTAATGTAATAGTCCATATGAGAAGTAATGAAGGCTTGAACTAAGGCAGTAGCCTATGAATTGAGAGGAAGAAATTGATGCAAAAGATATGGAGGTAAAATCTGAAAAATTTAGAAGTTGATTGGGCATGAGGGATGAGGTAGATTGAAGAGTCAAGGATGATCCCTAGTTTTCGAACCTTGAAAGGATGATGACAGAAATAGTGAAGTTAGGAAGAGAGGTAGGTTCAGGGAGAAAGATATATTATTCTGTTTTGGATGTACTGAATTTGAGATACTTAATGGGGCACAAAGAAATATGCAGAAGGTGGTTAATAAGCCCATGAGAGAAAGCAGTGGTGGATAAACAGAACTTGGAGTCATCTACAGAGATTATGTCCATAATTCATAATTGAATATAATTATGATAATAATTAAATATTATATAATTACAATCACAACCCAGAATTCATAGGAACTGATGACATCACTTTTCACAGTGAGAAGGGAGAGGCTCCAGGACAGACCTTTGTTGGGGGGACACCAACAACTAGAGAATAGGTCATGGATGATGATCCAACAGAGAAAACTGAGGAAGAAGTGCTTTATTACGTGCTACTGTGCTATGCATTGGTGAACACACAAAGCTACTATTCTTTTCTCCACAGTTTCCACTTATTTTCACTCCCTCCTTGACAAAAATTATTAAAGCAGTTTAATTTTTTTGGTTGTTGCTTTAAGTGGCTGTTCAAAACATTCTAAGAGGATTTTGTAGCTAAAAACCAATTGGAGAAGCAGTATGGCTAGTAGATAGAGAGCCAGCTGCACAATTATGAAGCCATGGGTTCAAATCCTACATCTGACACGTATTGGCTCTAATCCTGGACAAATCTTTTAAACTTCACAGTGCTCTGGGCAATTCTCTAAGACTATAAGGGGAAGAGAGGCTGATGACCTACCTTGGTAGAGAGATTCCAATACCAATGAAATTAAAGTTCTGTCCTTATCTCCTAAAATTCTATTATTGAAACAAGTTCTGGAGGAATTTCTTTCTACAAAGTTTGTACAAATTAAGGCAATGTCAGATAGGGTCTACCATGCAGATGCAAAACAATTTTTGAAATGCAGTTCATCTTTTAATTTTTACTTCTCAATAAAACACTGTACAGGCATTTGAGAAATACTGAGAATTGTATTATATGATTTATCTTGAAGTTATCTCATCTCAAATAACATTCTAGTGGCATTTGAAGCCTGAACTTGACAACCGCTTCCATTTTTTAAAAAAAAACTTCATCTATGTTTTTATTAATAAAAGGAATTCCTAAAGAAACATAATCATTGCCCTTGGCACTTGCTCTGTAATTTAGAGGTCCAGATAGCTGCTCAGGGCACTGAGAGGGTCACAGAGTCAGTATGGATTAGAGAAGAGACCTGAACCCCAGTCTTCACAACTCTATTTGCCACATCAGACTTCCTCTTCAAATTATACATTGTTGTTATTGTATAAATTTCTCCTGATTTTGCTTGCTTCACTCTCTATCAGTTCAAACAAGTCTTTCCTGGTTTTTCCAAACCATCTCCTCCATAATTTCTTAGAAAATGACAGCGTTCTATTATATTCATATGCCACAGTTAGTTCAGCCATTTCCCTAATTGATAGTAAGCACTTAATTTTCAGCTCGGCCACCACAAAAAGGAACAACTATAAATATTTTTGTCTGTATGGGTCTCATCTCTCTTTGGTATCTTTGGGAGTACAGATCTAGTAGTGGTATCATTAGGTTATAGGGTCTGCACAGTTTAGTAACTTCTGGGGCAAAGTTCGCAATGCTTTCCAGAATGGCCGGGCCAGTTCACACCTCCATCAATAGTACCACTTGTAATTATAAAAGACACTGCTAGGTGCTGCAAATATTTTTTTAATGGCTAGAGGTTCCTTTTACCTTTTGGAGTTTTTGCAGTAAATTCAGGATCAAAATAAAATGTGTCTTCAGGTCTACCAGTTGCAGGCTTAAAGGGTGGAAGAATTTCTCTTCTATACAATTTCTAGAATGGAAGAAATAAGAATTATACTCATATATGTAGTTAACTACAAAAAATATTTAGAATCACAGGATATTATGAGATAGAAAGTATAGTGTTCAGTCTCAATTATACAAAGGGTAAGACCAAGGAAGGCCAAGGGAAGTTAAAAAAAAAAAAACAGTTTAAGGGTCAATTAGCCCAGTAACAACAAATGACAAAGGAGGTTACGTGGTATTGTAAAAAACAAACAAACAAGCAAACACTGGATTTGGAGTCAGGAAAGCTGAATTTCAATCCTAACTCTGGTACTTATTATCTTTTTGACCTTGAGTCATTGTACTTCTATAAAACAAGTGGGTTGAATTAGATGATTTATAAAATCCCTTCTCAGGTTACATGTGATGAAAAATTATTCTATGGTCAGTGAAGTAGGCAAGTCAAAGTTAAAACAGGAAGGGTAGTATGAACCAAAGGTAGAGAACAGATAGATAGGCATGGAGTAGAGAGCTAGAAAGCTGACATAGTCTAAAAATACTCAAGTGATTCAGCCAGTATTTTTGCAAGGCCTTTTCCTTTGAGTACCTCATAATCAATTCAACAACCACTTATTAAGGCCTTATTACGTGGCAGGCCCAAATCTCTAGGCAAGAGACACAAAGAAGAAAATAAAACTGTTCTTGCCCTCAGGAAGTTTAGATTTTACTGGGGGTCAGGGTAGATAAAGGCACAGAATGGAATGTATTAGTAAAGAGGCCAATTTGGGTGGAACACAGAGTGCCTGAAGGGGAATAATGCATAATTAGCCTGGAAAGACAGGTTGGATATTGCAAAGGGTTATAGAAGCCAAACAGAGACTCTTGTGTTTTATACTAGAGGCAACAGGAAGTTATGGAAGCTTCTTAACATGGGTATTGACATGGTCAGATCTATATTTTAGAAATATGACTTTGGTAGCTCTGAGGAGGATGAATGGAGAGGAAAGTGATTGCTGGATGCAAGGAGACCAATTAGGAGGCTACTGAATTAGTTCACACAAGAAAAAATGAGGACTCCAACTAAGGGGTTATGGCATAACAAAAAGAAGGGCATAGAGCTATATAAGAGATGTTGTAATGGCAGAATCAACAAGACAGTATCTGGATAGACATATTATACTTATTATTCTAGTAGAACGCAAGCTCCTTGAGAGAAATAATTTTTGTTTTTGTCTCCCCAGGGTCCAGCACAGTAAGTGCCACACAGCATGTGCTTAGTAAGTGCTTGATGATTGACTGATATATTGAAGGGGTGAGGGAGAATGAAGAGCAGAAGATATGATCTCTGAGTGGTGAACTTGAGTGATTGGAGGGATGATGGTGCCCCTGACATAGACAGGGAAATTAGAAGAAAGGCCGGGTCTAAAAGGAAAGACCAAGTTCTGTCTTGGATATGTTGGTTTTATAAGCCAATGGGACATGTACATGGCAATGTCTAGGAGACACATGGAGATGTGGGATTAGAGCTCAGAAGACAGAATCAGAATGGATGTATAAATTTGGGAGTCATCTACTTAAGTATAATATTTGAAATCATGGATGCTGATAAGATCATCAATAAAGAGAGTATAGGGAGATAAGAAAGCCTAAGATATATCCTTGTGGTACACTGACAAATATGGGGAAGTACATGGATAATTGTACTGGCACTCTAACTGATGTAGGGCAAATGTTCTTCACTGAGCCTTGTACAGAATTTAAAAACAATCTATTTCAAACCCCTTATTTTAGAGATGTGGAAACTAAACCTTGGAGAGTAAAGTGCCCTGCCCAAAGTCAAAGCAAATTATTGTAGACAATCAAGCCTACACCCCCTGACTCTTACATCAACAGTTTTTCCACTTACAATTACAATGCACTACATTTTCATATTAAGCAAGGTTTTATTCAATACTTACATTCCAGTCTATTGTGGAGAAAAATGAATGCCTTTTAATTTCTTCAACTCCATCTGGCCCTGCTCCTATCAAAAGTCACAGAGATTAGATGCTCACTTCTCATCAAGCAAGTAAAATTTACTTATTATAATTTACTTAATCAAATGGTTGGCTTAAAACCTTAACATAAGAGTTTTGAGAAGCAAAAAAAGTTTACCTAATCTGTTTGCAGGATTTCGTTTGAAAAGCATACGTAAAAGACTCTGTGCTTCAGGGCTTAAAAACTGTGGCATTCCAAGTTTGGCTCTAAAGATTAAACAATAATATAAGTTTGTTTTTTTTTGATAATTGTGTAAAACCTTTAATTTCAATACCTAGAAAATGGATACAATTAAATAATTCTTTCATGTATTTAAAATACTCACTGCAAGTTACATGTTTTAAAAATGTGATTTTGCAAAAACAGAGGAAAAAGTTACATAGACATTTCTATTTTCAAGAAGAAAAAAAGGTAGGATGCAAGAGTTCCTATGTGAATTAATGCAGAATTTGTACTGTATGGTTTTGAGTATGTATTTTATGTATCTTGCTTGAGTAAATTAATATAATGCTGATTTATGATTGAGAAATGTTTGAACTTGAGAATAAAATGGTGAAAAGGTTTTTTAAAATGGGGCCACAACCCAAATTTGTTTTTGGATGGGACCTATGAATTCAAGGATGTATAAATACCTTGGTAAAGAAATTCCACAACTACTGCAGAACAACAACTGCTCTGCTCTCAGAGAGTTACCTGGGTCGAATTGTTAACTGATTTGACCAGGGTTAGACAGACGTGGGACTTGAATATAGTTTTTCTTGACCAAGGGTTAGCTTTTTATATGCTATAAACCATGCTGCCTCTTACTACCCCTATAGAATAAGACAGGGCTGTTTTAGTTCAGCACTATAAAGCTATGGACCTTTTTCATACTTAAAAAAAAAAACAACCCAAAAAAACCCCACAGTGAATGTAATATTAATTTCTCTGCTACTTTTTATACACCAATTAGAATTTTCCTCAATATTTCAAAATTTCCAGGCTGAGTCATTTACTAAAGTAAAAATACTTCAATGAAGTCCTATTACGTGACATTCAATTTGACTCTGGATACTGGAAAGTCTTGCCAGTGGAACATAAACATTTGTAGATCCTATAAAGAAGACAAGGAGTTTGCATTGTACAGGCCCCTGGATTGACTATGTTTGTTTTATGATGACCATTGTAGCTCAAATCATAGCTGTAACTAAGAAAGTTGGCTGCAGCGTGATGTATTTTTGGGCCACAGCAACTTCTGAAGATTAACTAACCAAATTGTACAGGAATTACAATTGGCATTAAAGGAGGGAGTGCCAACAACAATGACATCATGGATCTTTGAAGTACAAAATATACATTTTAAGTTTATAGTGTCGTATAAATAAGAATACTTACTTGAGAATCATAGTCATAGTTTCTTTTCGGTCTTTTCCTTGAAATGGTAGAGTACCAGTAAGCATCTCAAACTGCAAATAAAATATTTAGTTGCATCAACTAATTGGATAAATGCCAAACAGGGAACCTAAAAAAATGCCACAATGTAAAGAACCAGGAAATTAATAATTTAATTATATTTATTATTAGCATATACTTGCCAGTTTTCTTAGAGAAATTTATGAACCATAATTTCTTAGTTGAAAGTTTTCAAATTTTCAAAGTTCTTAAGTATTTCTGAAGCATTTGGCAGAAAAATTCATATATCAAAATTCATATATTCAATGAATGAAGAATGGCTTGTGACATGACCAATGTGAATTTGTTTTGGTTTACTATACATATTCATAACAAGGGTTTTGTTTTTCTTTTTTTTTCAAAAGAGAGGTTGGGAGAGAATTCGGGGGAAAGAATATAGAATTTTAAAAAACAAAAAGCTACAGAAATATGAGTTATCGTGTATAAGTTTAAAAAACTACAAATATATGTATAATCATTTCTGTTGCTTAAGTACAAGTTCAAAATAAATTACTTTTTTAAAAAGTGCTTTGTAAACCAATCCTATGGAAAAAGAATGGCTTGTGGTAGAGAATACTACTATAAGGAAATAGAACTAAACTAATAAAAAAATGAAAAAACTTAAAGAACTAAGAAAAACATAACATGAAGGGAAGCACCATGAAAGGAAAATTAGGAAAACATAAACATTGTGAGTATATAGACATTATTATATGGTGAATGAATTAGAGTTGTAAAACAAAGTACTTCCTATGTGAGATATAAGGGGAGAAAGGCATTACTGAATGGGGGTGATTCAGGGAAGCTTCGTGAAGAAAAGGGCACTTGGATACAATGGGTAAGATGGAGAAGGACAATACTCCAGGCATAGGAGGGAGCAACATGAACAAAGGGGTAAGAGGCATGAGAGGGCAGGGATGGGGAGAAGAGAGTAGACTGGTTTGGCTAGAATGTAGTGTATAGGAGGGGAATACTATAAGGCAAGACTGGAAAGGTAATGCCAGATTATAAAGAGCCTTGAATGACAGGCAGAGGAGTACAAACTTTATTCAGAAGGCAACAGAAAATCCCTCTAGACTTTTAAGTGGGAAAATGACATTACCAAATCTACACATAAGAAAGATGATTCTGGCAGCAAAAGGAACATAGGATCATAGATTTAGAGCTGGTAGACACTTTAGAGGAGGACACTGTGTCCAAATCCCTACTTTTGCAGATGAGCAAACTGAGAGTAGATTGAGGACAGTGGATAAGAGAGTTGAAAATCAGCAGGAATATCTGTCTACTGAAATGGTCTAGGTACCGAGTAATCAAGGCATTTACTAAGGTCCTGGCAATGGGTAACACAGAAGGGGCAAGGATGGGATCAGTCTTGTTGAGATGTAATCAACAGGACCTGTTGGTTGGTAATTGATCGTAGAGGGAAAGGAAAGGGCTGAGGCATATATAATCCAAAACAACAAATCTCAGAGTTTAAGTAAGTGGTGGTACTGAAGAAATAGCAAAGTTAAGAGGAAGCTTAGTTTGGGGCAGGTTGGATTTGAGATGTTAGATAATTAGTAGAGATGTTCTATAGGTAGTTGGAAGTGGGAATTTCAAGCTCAGAAGAGAGTTTATTTGTGAGACATTAATGTCCACAGTAATTGTAACCATGGAAATGAACGAAGTAAGGCAAAGAATAGAACAGGGCCAAAAACAAACATCAGAGGAACACTCACACTAAAAGACTGTAAAGAGAATGAGACAGGGAAGGGATTATAAAGATAAGAAAAGAACCAGGAAAGTACAGTTTTCATGGAATTCAGCAGGGAGGGAATATCTAAAATAGCAGTCAGTAGAGTCAAAAGATGCAGAGACATCAAGAAGATACATCCCAGTGGAATTTGAAGATTAATTTCTTTCTTGTTATGTATACATTACTTTTTCAAAGAAATATCTATTATTAATTTAAAATACAAGAAAAGGCTCCCTTTGTCTCTCCTCAAAAGGAAACAATACTTGTAAAAGAAAAGGAAAAAGCTACTAATTCACTGGACAGTTCCCATTTCCTGACAGACTGAGTAGAAAATTTGGGATTATACACATTCCTTCCCTTATTATATGCCCCTGATAGAGTTCTATCTGTGTAACAAGTATTGTTGAAAATATTCACACAGTGTAACACAATGGATTGTTCTTTGCTGTTGGCTATAGCCATTATTTATAGAGCCTGTTATTACTTATGACCGTCTCTTACTTTAGGTTAAAATAAGGAAGGATTTTATGGAGGGACTAACTTGTCTCAATCTAATACAAAAACAAATTTACTATTAAATCTATGAATACAGGAAACCAAAATATAAAATAATTGACTTTTAACATACTCTTATTCTCATCCTTCGAAGCTTATAATGTATTCTTTTGGTATGCTTGTTCTTATTTAATAAACAAAGCCTTACCATCAAAACACCAAAAGACCACCAATCTGCACTCTGCGTATGACCTCGTCGATTAACTACTTCTGGAGCCATATATTCTACTGTTCCACAAAAAGAATATGCCTTCTTCTCATGATCAATAGATTCTTTACTTAGGCCAAAATCTGTTTAAAAAAAATCAACTTCATTATTTTCCTTAAGAACTTGTCATTTAAAACAATCTCAAATTTATATTTTTTCTATTTAGATATAATTATTTTCTACTTCAGTAATTTTCTTTAAAATGACAATGTGAATTATAATGGATAGGAAGTAATATTTTCATAAAACTAGGATTTAGATTTACCTGTTAACTTGATGTGGCCTTCTTCATCAAGAAGAATGCTGGAAGAGAACACACAAATCTAAAAATCTTTTACCATCTTGTTTCTAGAACATACAAATATATTAAACTAACTTCACAGAAGAATTTGTTACACAGTAGCTAAAACTGAAACTTAATATATTTATCTAGAGAAATAAATTATAATACTGGGTGGAAAACATCACTTTAAACTGTACCCGGAAGGTAATAAACATGAAACAACAAGATTGGGGAAGTAGAGTGGTATTGTAAAAAAAATAACTTTGGACTTGGAATTAGAAGACCTCAATTGGAATTTTGGTTCCATCGTTTACTGGACTGTGGAAATTAATCAACTTCTTCACTGATAAAGTGGGAAAACTTGCACTACAGCCATCACAGTATTATGCTGTGGAAAGCAAAGGTGCTACACAAATGTATGCTATTATTATTCTAATATAATTTTTGACAAAACAATACCAAATGCCAAAGGCAAAATTATAGTATTATATGAATGACCCAGAAACACTTAAAATAGCTATCACTAAATACAAATGAAGCTCTGGAAATGCTGTTAGTTATACATTCAACTACCAGTCATTGACGGCTAGATTCCAAAACTTTAAATTCAAAGAGTAAATCTTTTCTAATCATGTGTTATTGCATCTTCTGTGACATTGGTCGCCAAATCAGCATCACTAGGGTTCTGCAGAAGGGTCCTAAAGGAGCCTCAGAAAGAGACACTGTAATCTCCTAGTTAAATCCACAGAGGGGCAGAAAATGGGAAACTTTTAAAGTGAAGGACTTAGTGCCTTTCCCTAGCAAATTCAATCCATGGAAGCAGTGGGGATAGCAACTCCTAAGCCACAACCTCAAGCCCCTTTACAACTAAAAATATTTTCAGCCCCCATACCAGTGGTTGTTAGAGCTAACAATTTATGTCTTTTGAACAAAATTTACAATTATAAGTAATTTGGAAGAGGTATTTCTCCCTCATTTAACAGCTATCTTTTTGATGAGAAAAAGACCCCAACTGTGTGGTAATAGCTTATATACAAGTAACATAAGCATATTCATTGACTAGTTACAATAGACTAGTCCACCTTCTAGGACTAAAAAAAATAAAAATAAAAAAGGTACAGTACTATATAACTTTTGGCAAAAAAACCTCCAAAATTTGGCATTTACTTTCCAGACATATAATAGCACTATACAACGTAAGGAAAACTACATTTAGAGTCTGAAAACTAAGTTGTGAGTCATGGATGTGCCACTCAGAGCAACTCTCTGATCTGAAGTATTAAATTTTTTGAGCCTGTATACTTGGAGTCATAATACTTCTCCCTTAATACATTCTATTGCAGCTTCATCACAGGATTGTTATTTAAGTTATATTACTAACTAAAACTAAGTAAATAAATACAAACTTCAGTAATAACAAAATTCCAGCAATGTAAACAGCAACAAAAGTGATTCTGATGAAGCACGTAACCTAGAAATAGTGTTATTAACCTGCTGTTAAACAGAGCTCTAGCTGGGAATGCTAACTTTGGTACTGCTTTGTAAAAGTTAGTATACCCAGCTTGTGCTCTATTTAACACCTGGCTAATAACACAAGGGACAGAAAGTCAGTGTAAAAGCACAGACACAAGAGATTGAGTGCTATGTATATAGAGCAATAAATAAGGTCATTTTTGTAGGACATTATTTATGAAAGGGGAATTATGTGGAATAAGTCTGGAAAAGACAGGATGGTACAGCCACAAATTACTATATGAATCTAATGGTCTCTAAATGCAGAGTAATAAAGCTAGTACGTTTCGAAGGTAATATTTGAACCCATGTTGTCCTGACTTCAAGACCCTCTACCCTCTATATCAATGAATATTAATTGAATATATGTCTGCACATACACACACATTCTGTATCTATATACGCATTATTTCCACACATACATATAACACACTATATATATATCTTATTATACATATACATACACACATATGTAAACGTACATACATACACATATCTTATTGTAACAGGCTTCTTGGGCAGCTAGGTGGTGAAGTGGATAGAGTACTGGGCCTGGAGTTAGGAAAACTCATCTTCCTGAGTTCATACCTGGCCTCAGCTACTTCCTAGCTAAGTGACCTAGCAAGTCACTTAACTCTGCCTTAGGTCTGCATTTGTAAGATGAATAGGAAATGGCCAACTAATCCAGTATCTTTGCGAAGAAAACCCCAAATGGGGTCACAAAGAGTTAAACAATAGGATTCTTGAACCTTGTCAAATCTTCCCTTGAGCTCCATGACACAAAACCTGTGTTTATATAGTTCTGCAAACACAGTGGTCTGCACATACACTTCAGAGGCATAAACACTATAGATATATTTCTTTTATTCAACAGTCTCATCTTGCTGAATTTTTCTTCTATTGTAATGTAGAAGAATAAAGTACCTCTCCTATGATTTCATATGACTTCGTTTATTCTTACCAGAAGTCAAATTTTGTGCCATCACAATTAGATATTATGGAAATCATAAAAAACAAAACAATAAAACTATAGAGGTGTTTTGGGAAGTAAATAGAAACAAGGAAAACTCACCTAGAAATAAAACACAGAGGATGAAAAATGTAAAATGTATAAAACACAATTAGTTCTAAATGGATCAAACGGTACCTTCTAAAAAGGTATTACAGAAAATAAGCACTGGAAGGGCACTCAGAGATCAAATCTTTCATTTTTAAAGATGAGAAAATTGATTATCTAGACACGTTAAATGCTTGGGCCAAAGTCAAATATCTTATCAGGGAGAGAATTTAGGTTTTCTCATTGCCAACTTAGTAATCTTTCTGCTACCAAATACTGACTTCAAGAAACCTTTGTTCTAAGCTACATCTTATCTTGTTGAAGTTCAAAGAATTTTTTGTTTTTAATTTGTTTCTCAAGATGTAGAGAATAAAAATTTCAACAGGTTGAGTGTCCCCTCCCACATTTCCAGTCATTTTACTTCCCCACTATCCACTGACACTGGTCTCCCTGCTGTTTCTCACATACCACACTCCATCTCCCAACTCCATGAGTTTTCACCAGCTGTCCTTTATCCCTGGAAATCTCTCCAGTTATGACAGAATCTAGTTTGTCATCTCTACCTCCTAGCCTCCCTTGGGTTCCTTCAAGTCCCAGCTAAAGTCCTACTTTCTGCATGAAGATTTTCCTGATCCCCATTAATATTAGTGCCTTCTGTCTGAGATTATCTCCAGTTAATCCTGTACATATCTTGTGTGTACATGGTGGTTTTCGTGTTATGTCTCCCATTAAAACTGAGCATCTTGAGAGTAGGGACTGTTTTTGCCTTTCTTTGTATACCCACAGCTTAGCACAACACCTAGCACATAACAAATGCTTAATAAATGTTTGATACCTTCACCTGACTTTCAAACAAAATAGTTTATACATAGGAGAAGCAGCATGGAACAGTGGACAAGACATTAGATCTGGAGTAAGAGGGCCTTCTTTCAAATCTGGCTTCTTGTTGCTGTATGACCTTGGATAAATCACTTTGGGTCACATCCTTACATCTTTTTATCACCATCCAGCATTTTACTTCTTTGCTCATGAACTAGAAATTCTTTTATTTGATCATAATCATTTATAATTTCATCTTTCTCTTTGCATTATGATGCCTAACCTTACTTTTTATCCTCACCATGACCTCTGTTATTTCCACACCTCAATTCTCTCCCAAACTATTTCCCTTTGTAGTGGCAATACTCTTCCCTTCTCTATTTCACACAGGAGGCCAGCCAGTTCCATTTGACATCATCCTTCAGCCTTCATTCCCTTCCCCCACAATGCCCCAGGTCATGCCTAACCAGAGCCCACCCCAGGTTTATTGCCAGCATCTACTTCTTTCGCTCCTATTCATTACCTAGCCTAAACCACTGAATGGGCATTGCCTCAGTCAAACTGAGACCTGGGAAAGACCTTAGCTTTAAAAGGCCAAGCTCCTCCATTGTATCTGGGGCCATCTCTAGTCTTCTGATCTGTATCTTGCCACTGGGCCCAGATAGCTCAGGAGGACAGAGTGAGGCTGGAGACTTTGCACACCCTTCTCTCACTTAAATCCAATTCACTTGCAAGTCATGGCATCACCTTCCTGATGACATGGTCCTCTTCAAGAACTAAGGACAAACAAAAAACAATGTGCTGCTGAATGAAACTGGAGGAATTCACAGAACTGCTGACTGGGTAAACAGTCGCAAGGTAAACATTCTAGTCTTCTTCAATTGATTTGCTGTCCCATTTCTCCATAGCGGTTTGGATTAGATGATCTATAAGATTGCTTCCGGCTAACTTTCTTTAATGCTTTATGGGAAGGTGCTGTTTGAGCAATTTAGAAGTCATTGCGCTTAAACATTTTCCATTTCTTCTGCTACGTGGAGCATTTCTAGGTGAGTTTCACTTGTTCCTATTTACTTTTCAAAACACCTTTAAAAAAAATTCATTAAAATCTATTTGAAAGCTTGTGCTATCTCACTTGGTAATCTTACCGGCACCCATGAGTTCAATGATTTCCAGATTTCCAGATCCAGATTCTCTCTTCTGAGACACAGTCATGAATGTCCAATTGTATCTTGGAAATCTAGAACTGGAAGTCCTATAGGCATCTCAAACACAGTAGGTCCAAAAATACTCATAATTATTCTCCCTTAAATTCTCCCCACTTCTAAACTTCATATTACTATAGAGGGCACAATCATCTTCCCACGCATTCAAGCTCACAACCTTAGGGTGATCCTTAACTGACCATCCCATATTTCCAACTGATTGCAGAAATCTTATTGTTACCTTTTCAACATTTCTCTTATATTTTTCTCTTCTCTCTGCTCATATAGCTGCCACCATAGTTTAGGTCTTTATCATCTTCTTCCTTGACTAATGTTGCCTTCTAACTGCTCTTCCTTAGTCAAGTGTTTTCCCACTCCAATTCATCTCTAATCAGCCACCAAAGTGATTTTTCTATGGTGCCAATCCGACCATATCACAACCCTGCTCAATGAGCATCACTGGCTCCCTATTACTCAGAGCAGTGATGTCAAATTCAAACAGAAATAGGAGTCACTAATTCATACATAAGGATCTCTGTCGGCTGCATATTGACTTGGTTTTAAAATATATTATCTGTTTTGATGTATTTTTAATTTATTTTGTTAAATATTTCCTAATTATATTTCAATCTGGTCTGCAGTCTGTGGGCTGCTTGTTTGACACCTCTGGCCTAAAGGATCGAAGAGAAAGTCTTCTTTTGCATTTAAAGCTCTTCATAACCTAGCCACTTCCTGCTTTTTAAGTCTTCTTACACTTTATGTCCTTCCTGGTACTCTATGAGAAAGTGACACTCCTATTTGCAGTTCCTTCATCATGACACTTCCTATACTATGTCTGGGCCTTTGCACTGGCTGTGCCTCATGCCTAGAATGCTCTGCCCTCCCACCTCTGACCAGTGGCTTCCTTCAAAGCTCCCCCTCTTGGGAGCCCTTTCCAAGTCCTTGTAGGTGCTGGTGCCTCCCTTTTCAGATCACTTTCTATCTTCTCTGCATACAACTTTTATGTATCTAGTTTCTTTTTGCTTTTCTTTGTAGTTCCAGAGTTAAGCATATATCAAGTCATTTAATGTTTGTTAAGTGACTTAACCACTCCTAGCTTCAGTTTCCTCATCTGTAAAATGAGGATCTAAATCTACAAACCTGTGAAAATACAAATTACACGTATCAAAATTTTATATAAAGCTAAAATTGGTCATGTCAGCTATTGCTGACAATTATGCTTTAAAATTTTAAGCTTAAAACATTAAGTCTATCAACTGACATTTTTGTTCCTGTTTTAACAATATTTTAATTGCCATATACATGACTACAGTTATAAAGGAGAATTTCAGAATTTAACAGAAGCAATCCTTACTTTTCGGGTTTTAGGTCTCTATAGATTATTCCAAGACTATGTAAATGATCTAAAGCAAGTGCAAGTTCAGCCAAGTAGAATTTGACATCTTCTTCTGTGAACATCACCTAAGGAAAGAAATCAAATTTTATTTAGTGCTCATTTTTAGTTTGTTCTTGTGCATTAAAAACAAATACAAGTGTTTTCCATCCTGTGGCTCTCGTATTAAAAAGCAATTTGCAAATATGATTACATTCCACTTTATCCAATCAATTATCAAGACTTTATTACGCACTAGGGATGTAGCCAGGGATTAACCTACCTTCTTGGTTTTTGAAGAGCTTTGAAAATTAATTCAATTGACCAAATATTTATATTTCTTATGCATCTAGTACTATATGAGACATAGCAAAGATTTATCTTATAAAATTTAACTCTGTGATGACTCAACTGTTGTCCTGTCATTCATTCAATACCCATTATTAAGTACGTACTATTTGCAAAGTCCCTTTCTTAAACAGAAAACCATGTTTGGATTACTGAAATTGTACTATCACTCAAGGATATCTTTTCGATGCATCTTCCCACCAGCAATTGTTTTTTACTTGACATAACTGAAAGAAGTACCAGCAGATAAAAGGGCTTTAGTCATTCACCTTTCAAGAGGTAAGGTCCTTATTTTCAGGACAAAACTAAAAGGTAAGAAAATAATTCTGGGTCACTGATTCTTTAATGAGAATCTTGTGTCACAGATAGGTTACAACATAGTGAAGGAATAATATATAGATTTAATTACTTACTTCTTTGGATAAGCGTGTAAACAAATCTCCTCCCCTGAGAAAATCCAAAATAAGATATAGTTTCCCTTCTGTTTGAAAAGCTGAAAATATTAATTTAAATGAGACAATGTCAGTAAGCACCAATCAATATAGTTTATATTTTTAAGTGTTTATTTGGGCAATTTTTAAAAAAACTTTTTTGAATAAAAGGGAATAAATAATAAAGTAAAATAAAAAATAAAAGAAATGCTAATAATCTATAGCTTAAAAAAGCTAAAGTTGGGGTCAGTGCAAGTCACTAATTTTTCCTGATTTTCAATTTGGAAATATAAAAATCAGTATCAAATAGGAAGTGATAAGAGCTTCTGTTAAGTTTTCTTCACTGCAGTTCTTATATTTAATTTTCTGACAGACTGGTTGTGAAATATCAAATTTATAAAATATTATTTTCTTCTGTTATGGAAAAAAGCTATTCTACCCTTGAAATGAAGAAACACATCCATATGTTTAAAATGAAGCATGGATGGACCTAGTCATATACCACAAGAGCCATTATTTTTTATTTATAATAAGGAAACAAGATAGTCTGGGGTTTTGGGGACAAGGTTACTGCTGTCTCAACATTCCTCTCTGGCATTCCTATTTTTAAGACTGCTCCAACTTATAGTGCTTATTCAAGTATTAAGCGTATCTTTAGAATATTTACCTGAAACAGCCAAGATGAACTTAAATTTTAATCCAAAATAAATTTAGCCACCAAGGTCAATGTAAAGTAAAAAACCAAAACAAAATACAAAAACACACAACAAACTTCTCTACATTAAACTATTCCTCTCATTACAAATACTACTTGTAATTAGGAGTTTGCCACAGCAAACAACATATTAAATTTAACATAACTAAATACAGAGGGAGAAAGCAATAAATAAGAGATCAAACTGTGGAAGCTGTACTACAAGAATAATTTAAAACAAGTCTTTTTGTAAGAAAAATGTAGTGTAAGTTTCAAAATTTAAACATATATATATGCTTCGTACTGCCTACCATTTAGATACTGTATTTTAATTTGTCATACTTTGTGTAGTAAACGTATATATTGGCAAATACACTTCCACATATATTTAATGTTTACATATTACTAGCTGCATCAAGCAACTGTAAAGATAATTTTCTATTTACAACTCAAAGACATTTGAGAATTACTTAGAAAATATTTCAGTTTCAGGAAGGAAAAAAATAACTACCAGTCTAAGCTTAAGCAACTATAGTTATAGTTTAGACAAATGAAACTACTTAAAAATCCAGTCTATCTTTAAGTCTGATATATAATAACTTCTCCCATTCTCCCAATAACTTACCATAATGCAACTTAACAATAAATGGATGGTTAACTTCTACCAGGATATCACGTTCCATTTTTGTCCGAACACGATCTCGAACTATAAGACATAGTCCACATAACTGAATCAGAATAGTTTTGAAATCTTTAATTAATTACTTTTCTGAAAAGCCATGTTTGTGTGTATTATAAGTGTGTAAATATAAACATATAATCGGTTGCCTTTTGAATCACTAGAAAGTAACAAAATATATCTAAGTTAAATATAATCAAGAAGAATTCACTGGAGGCTTCAAACATGGCTTGGAAATGCTTTCCCCCTTCTTTTTAAAAAATAAGCATACTAAAAACTGGTTTTAAAATGGATTAAAGCATCTCTGGGAGGGACTGTTAACACAGTGAATGATAGTTAGGAATCAAAAAGCTTTTGTATGATAGGCGATGCCAGCTGGTCAAATCTATTAAGATGAAATTTAAGAGAGCTAAATGAAGGTCTTATATATTTGGGATATGAGGAATGAAAAAGAACAGTCTTGTTCACTGAAATATTCTTTTACTCTGTCTTATATAAGACAAAAGGGCTGAACTACCAAGTTTTGAGTCCTGATGACTAGAAAAAGTTATGCCACTGACAGAAATTTTAAAAATCTGGACAAAGGGACTACTGTTTTGTGGTGGAAAGGGATAGACTTGATATTAGTTTTGTTGTTTTTTATTCATTTTCAGTAGTGTCCGACTCTTTGTGATGCCATTTGAGAGTTTCTTGGAAAAGATAAGAGTGGTGTGTCATTCCTTCTCAATCTCATTTTACAGATAAGGAAACTGAGGCAAACAGGGTTAAATGACTTGCCCAGGCTATCCAGTTAGGAAGTGTCTGAGGCCAGATTTGAACTCAGGAATATGAGTCTTCCTGACTTCAGGCCTGGCACTCTTTTCACTACACTACTGCAGTAGAAAGCTGACCTTTCTACTTTCTCTAATTATCCCCTTGAGTAAAGCTTCTGGTTCCTACTCTATTTTACATGTGTTAAATTATTAGTATTACATGTGTTAGTAACTTGGTTACTGAGGTGATATGGGAATAAAAATACAGATAGAAATAAATTAGACTGAAGAGTTAATGTCCAATCTTCTCATTCTGCAACCACTGACCTCTTATCTAAGACAATGATATAATGCTCCTAATAACAGGCAATCAGGGAAAGAAGACTAATTCTTCTCTCTCTCTAGTCAGCACTGCTCTTCACTTGAAGTCCTGCTGATATCTAAAACATTGTATTTAAACCAAGGTTCTGCATCTTCCCCATTACTATATGCCCTATCTCTCTTTCCTATTACCATCTTTCCATTAACTTTATTGTCTGAGGTTCTCCTCTTTCCTTTACTCCCATAACATATATAACCGTTTGTTATTTTCTCACATCTCAGCTCCACATCTTATCCAATGGAATCTATGGAACCTACATCGAGGCCTTTATTACTTTATATCTAAAACAGTGTAACAGTTTCACAGTAAGACTCATTTAGACCTCATTTGATTTATTCTATACAAAGCAACAAGTAGCTTTTTCTCTAACATTTTAATATCACTTCAGCAGTCAGGAGACAGGTCTTGCCTTTGCTACCAATTAACTGTGTAACACAGAAAATTATTTAATCTCTCTGAGCCTCAATTTCCTCATTTACAGAGAAGGGGGAAAAGGTTTATCTAGATATTTCTATTCTTTCATGACATGACTGTTGTCTTAAATAGCTTTTTTCCACATTTCCTTATATGTAACACTGAGGAGACCTTGTTTATACAGAGTTGAAAATTAGCAGAGTCTCATTCACTGGTCTTCCTTTACTTCTTCTGATGTAAGATTGTATAAAAATTCTTTGACCCAGTTTCTTTTGCTTATGTAAAAGTACTGGGAGCAAATATAAATCACCCAATGCTCAAGAATTTTAATTAGTATACTGGTTCTGAATTGAGTAAGAGCTCTCTTTTGCTCTGGTAAACTACAAACCCTAAAATGGAATTTGTTATACTGATCTATGCTGGCAAAGTCACTACATTCCTTTGAATACATTTTTCCTATGTAGTAGTGAGTTATTAAATCTAAACCCTGCCTGGAATAAGAAAACAATTTTAAGGGCTTTATGGCACCCTCTTAGGGTCTCTATGGTTCAAAAATAGTTTATATCACTAATTTTTAAACTTTTTAGAAATACATGCTACTCAGGAGGACAAAAGATTATCACGGATCTTTTTGTTTCTACCAAAATTAATGAGAAAAGTGGCGCAACTTGTGAAGAAACTTCAAAGAGAAATATAACTATGCCAGAAACAAAAAAAAGAAACCATCAAATTGTAAACAGTAGTACGAGACCAGTCTATAGATCAAAAGAAGCATCAGAACACTTTGAAAATCAATGTTTTAGTCAAAGGCTATAGTTAAAGTATAGTAGACTAAGTGTAGACTTGGGAATTAGGAAGGCTTGAAATGGTAGTCTATACTAGATGTTTCTACTTCCTCTCATTAACCCCTTTCAGTGAAGCTTTTGTCTCCCATTCTATTGTAACCCTAAGCCAAGTCCAATGGTCTTAAGTTCTCATTCTGCATGATCTCTCTGTAACTTTGAACCCATTTCCTTCCTGGATACTTCCTCCTCTGTTGGTTTCTGAGACATCAGTCTCCTAGTTTTCCTCTTACCATTCCTCTATCTCTTTTCCCTGAGCTCTCATCTGTGTTCCAGATACATATTTCTACCTGTCTTCAGGACATCCCCACCCGGATTTCTCACTGGCAACTAAAACTCAAACAAGTCCAAAAATGAGTTTATCTTTCTCCTAAAACTTACTCTTCTTTCTCACATTACCATTTCTTGTTCTGGTATCCACCACTCAACCTTCTTCGTATTTGACTCTTTCCTTTTCCTTTAGCTTTCATACCTAATCAAGTAACAGGTATTCTATCTCCACAATATCTCTGTATTCTATCCCCTCTTCTCTATTACCACTGTGACTCCTCCATGCCTGCACTTACACCATTCCCTATGTAATTCTCCACAGTTCAATAAATTCTTACTCAGCCTTTATAACTCAAATCAAATGTCACCTCCTCTCAGGAAACCTTCCCTGATCCCTATCTCTATCCCCAATTCCTCACCTGATAATGACCTTTTCCCAATATTTTTATGAAACAGATATGAAATATTAATCCCACTTAAGATCTGTCAGGAGTTTAAAAAAAAAAAAAAGCCTTATCTCTAGTCAGCACTGCTCTTCACTTGGAAGTCCTGCTGATACTTAAACCAAGGTTTGGATAAGGCTTCTCTAAATCTCTATCACCTCTCAAGGAATACTCCTAATAATTTTCCCATTAATAAAGAAGATTCTTTTAAAATAAAAGATAAGTTCTCCCTCTATGAATTAAAAACTGTTTTGAGACAAGACAAAAATCCATGGGATTTGAGAGGTAGAAGACAAGGGTCACAGAGGAGCCCAAGGTCCTACAAGTCATCCTCCCATTATTCAGAAGGATATGTTAAAAAAGTAGGTGACTTAGTACAAAATACATACAAATTACTATCATCAGTTCAAGAGAAAAATCTGTAAACTTAATGCCTATATTTGAGAGGTAGGGGTGAATTGACTTTAAAATTAGCTATATTTTGCATCTAAGAAAAAGATGATACAAATTTATCATGTTACTCTCCTGAAATCAACTACCACATACTCACTGTTCCTTTGTTCCTATGTTCATTTAGCTGCCAAATTCTATTTTCCTTCCTTAAAGTATTGTTCAGTTGTGCTTCCTGACCTATATAACTATAACTACAACATCACCCTGGATTTACCTACTACCTGGACTATTTCAACAAGTCCTTGTATCAGCTTTTCCCCTCTCATCCACTGCATGAACTACAGCAAGACACCTTCCTTGTAAAGCTTTAGGCACATTATTCTTAAGAAACACTCCTTAAGGATTATGATCAGAGTGTTTCAAAGAAAAAGTATAATGAAGAGGAAGAATTATGATACTGGGAACAAACTAAAAGTCACACAGTAGTATATTGAGAGATAACTGTCATTAAAACAGCAAAAAGAACAGTTGCTTCAGAGGTTCAAAGGTCAAGTTTAATGATAATAGTTACCACAGAATTCTATTTTTAGAGCCAAAATATAGTTCAGTTACAGATGAGGAAACTGAGACTAAGAGGTGAAAGGACTTGTTCAAGGGCCTAGTGAATTTGTGATGAGGACCAGGTCTCCTGACTTTCACTACAGTTCTTTTTCCATTATATGGCACTGCTTTCCAAATTTCCAACAGAATCATCATTATAGGCTTCAGTCAGAACCATTAGATAAGAGACCAAAACCCAAAACCAGAGAAATATATGGAAGCGGTGTGTGTGTGTGTGTGTGTGTGTGTACACACACACTATTTTTACCTGGATTATTAAAATTATACCTTACTGAGAGTCTCTGGGCACACAAAGAAATCTAAACAATCTAAAGAAAGTAGAATATAATGAATCAAACCCATAGATGTAGTCTTGTAGGCTGCCAGGTCTACATCCGGGGGTAAGAGCACAACTTATGAGTAGCTAGAACTTCTAGAGCCAGGCATCTGCATTCTGACTTTTCATATGCCTCCAGATCATCTTGATAAAGACTTATAGGAAAGCTACATCAAAAGAAAACTGTACTTAAGAAGGAAAATAAAAGCAAATTATGAAAAGCTGGCATAAATTTTTTTTAAAGGTTATTAAGTAGAAATCCATGCTAAATAAAATTTAGACCTTCAAAAAGCACTATTACTTACCTTTCAGGGTGGCCTTTTTCAATACTTTCATTGCATAAAGCTGTCTAGCATCAGATCCTGAGATTTTTTTTACTAGAAATACCTATTTGAAATAAAGAAACAAAAAACAAAAAACAAAAAATGTTTAAAATAAGCATTACAAAACACTGCTCTTCAATACAGTAACTCAAAATATAACCTAATTAGGATATACTGTAGTTTATTACTAGGCAGATTCAGATAAATTATGGATAGAACTACATCTTTTCAAATTTAACAATTACACACAGTAAAACCCTATAGCTTTAGTCTACAAGACAATTCGATAAAAGTTATAATAAGGAGGTTTTCACTTAATACTTTATCTATTAATAAAGAAATCCCTGCACAAATGGATTACTGTATAGTTTTCATTTATAATTTCTTACTGTAGGACAACAGAATGTTTCTGTTATTAAAAATCACCTTTGTATTTAAGCAGTTTTCAAATATTCAATTAAGATTAAACCATCATCTTTCTGTTCTAACAAATAAAATATATAGCCAATTCTGGCTTTACATAAGTGGACCTTTCTGTAGACCTTCCCCTAGCGACACCCCTCTGAGCCGCCCCCTACCCATCTCAGCTGTGGCCCCATAGCTAGAATGCCTGCCTAGGAGTCAAATGTGCATAAAGCAACACGTGTCTATTCAACACAAGAGAGAAACAGAAAGCGCTGGACATGGTGCATATATTTATTAATACTTTGGCTGTTTTCAAAATACTGTGTAGCACTTAGTCAACCAGTTATATATGGATAAAGCCTACTCTACATGATTCATGGCAAAAGATATCCCAGATAATCCAAATCCCTGGTGGGGATTTGTCATCACAGGGAGAACCTTCCTAGTATTAGCAGAAAAGTTGTTACAGGGAGTTCATAGGAACAATGTTACAAATAAGCAACTGGTAGAATTTATAGCAAATTTTAAAAACAATATATTGATGTTATCATGAAATAACAATGCTCAAGGCAACAATCTGTGGGGTATGTCTGATGTTTCACTCTTTTACCAAACTGTACACAGGACCGAAAACTGAATTTTTAGCTTTTCTTCTTGTCAGGCAACCAGAAAGGCAGAAAAGGAGAAGCAAAGGGTCAATATATCACTAGTCCTTGAAAAACAGGAATGAATTTTATTATCTCTCAAAGATATACAGGGAGGGGCTCTTAACACAAAGTGTACAAACAAGCTATTTAAGAACAAGGCTTTAAAAAACTTGCCATAGGTAATGGGGCGATGTCTACAACAGGCTAGCACAACCTACAAAAGACTGCACACATTCCTCAGCTTCCCTAGTTCTTTTTTAGTCAATCTGCAGGAATCAGATAGCTAAGAAACAGGTATTTCATCTCTAGATCATCCAGACAGGCGAATCATCTAGGGAGACTGATCAGGAAAGGATATTTACAAATCCAAGATTTTACAAATCTATGTAAATTAAATAAGAAATAGGGAAAATTAGGGTATTTATCTGATAGCTCTCTTCTCTTGAGGCTTCTTTATTAGTTCTGCTCTAGCCTATAAATAAGAAATTCTTCTTCCCCATTCCAAACCTTTCCCTCCCATCTTTTAGTACACCTGTTTCTAGCCTCACTGGGCTGTTGGCATACTCAGACAGTGTCTGATAAACATAGCCTTGGCTTAACTTTTTTGGTGGAGAGAAGCAATTGAGGTTAAGTGACTTGCTCAGGAACACACAGCTAGTATGTGTCTGAGGCTGGATTTGAACTCAGGTCCTCCTGACTCCAGGGCTGGTGCTCTCTATTCACTGTGACACCTAGCTGCTCTGGCTTAACTTTCTAAAGTAATGCAATGTTCTGTCTTTTCTTGCCAGGCAGCTTGGTGGTGCAGCAGATAGATCACTGAACCTAAAGTAGAGAAAATGAGTTCAAATACAGCTTCAGTCAATTACTAGCTGTGTGATCCTGGGCAATTCACTTAACCACGGTCTGCCTCAGCTTCTGCATCTGCAAAATGAGGATATTAGTAGCACATATCTTCCAGAGTTGTTCTAAGGATAAAAATGATTAACACTATTTGTAAAGTGCTTTGCAAACCTCAAAGCACTAGGTAAATGTTAGCTATTATTATTGTGTGACTCATCTAAGCCTTGCACGGTTGTTTTCATCATAAAATATTTTTTAGCCTAGATTGATTGTGGGATGGATGACAAAGGGTTTCTGCATTTGTAATAAAGTATTCAAATTTTAATCTAGAGTGAAAAAAACCACAACTCCTAGGGTCTTGGATGTCGTCTTTCCTGAAATATGTATTTAGCACATTTTGTAGGCTAAAATAAAACCTTAAGTGACAAAACAAATGAGCACTCAACTCAAGATTTGTTAACCCGTGTCTTTAGACTTTATTCATGAGTAGATGGTTCTACATTGTGCAAGCTGACATAATGCCTCAGATATCCTGGCCTGGAGAAATCAAGTAATGTAACATATATTATATTTACAATTCTGCATGAAATAAAGAAGCTGGACCAGAAGAAATGGAAAGTTCCTTCTAGCTCTTAAATTCAGTTATTTGTACATTACTCTACAGAAATAAAGGTTGCAAAAAATTAATGTCCATCAGCCAAGATGGTGTCCTGGTCATTTATTTTCTTTTTTAACCTTTTAGAGAAGGTCTATAGAGATCATGCTTTCTGAAGGTAAAATGTAAGGCAGGGCATGGACCTGTGTAATTCTGAGGTCCTCAAAGAGGTTCCAATGTACTTGTGGATGACAGTTGCGTTCTTTTATTTGATAACTACATATATACTGTCACAGTAAGTGTCATTGATATAGGTATATGTTGCTTTTCTTTTAAACAAAATGTTTTCTAAATCCCGTGGTATGTGTTACTTAATTTTCATTAGGATATGTGAAGATAACATACCTTTCCAAATGATCCTTGCCCTAGTACTTTTAGAAGTTCAAACTGGGAGGGATCTGCTTTTTCATGTCCTTCTTTTACATGATGTGTGATTGCAATTTCTTTGATACTGCCTTCTTCCTGTTGAAGCAAATAAAAGACCTCTGTTATAGCCATGGGAAAACAACACTTCAAAGTAAGGTTTTATCAAGTTTAAGAAAAAAAAAACTCTCAAATTAAACAAAGTCACCTTTTACATAGAAAGCCTGGTTTCAACAAGGAACAA
The DNA here is from genome assembly GCF_900497805.2 of Vombatus ursinus. Lineage (NCBI taxonomy): Eukaryota > Metazoa > Chordata > Mammalia > Diprotodontia > Vombatidae > Vombatus > Vombatus ursinus. Next base: position 4,186,869 of record NW_020941197.1, on the reverse strand, counting down.
ATCAACTGGCAGACAAGGAAATAAGTAATGATGCCAAAACTGCAATTTTATATTAAAAAACTAGTGGGAAAAGGAGCAAAGTTTACAGCAGCTAGGTGGGGCCATGGATAAAGTACTGAGTCTGAAAAGTTAAGAAGACCTGAGTTCAAATCCAGCCTCTAAAACTTACTAGCTCTGTGATCCTGAGCAAGTCATTTAACCTCTATTTTTACCTCTTTCCTCATCTGTAAAATGGAGTTAATAATAGTAACTTCTTTCTAGGGTTGTTGTGAGGATCAAATGCAACAATATTTACCAAGTGCTTAGCAAAGTACCTGGCAGATAGTAGGTGCTATATAAATGCTAGTTATTATTATTATTATTGTTAAGCTTAAATATCTTCTTTTTTTTACAAGTGCAATGAGTGCCAATTTAGAAAAACAAGAAAGTGTATACTACTCCATAAGCAGAAACATCTGATTAAACAGTAAAATAATCTTATGATTCACGTAGATATTTAAAAATGTTTCTGGACAGTAGAAATCCTATTTCTATAATGAAGCTAAAAAATATTTATGTAAAACTTTTACCTGAGGTCCCAATCCTACAGTCTTACACCTGGAAGGCCTTCAATAAATAACACTTTGATTAAAGAAACTTCCATTTTTACTCAAATTATAAGCAAAATATTAAAAAATAATGAATAAAATTAAACTGAAAAACAAAACCAAAACCAAAACACAAATCTATTTTAAAAATTCATTTTGCTCCTTAATGGCAATATGACACAGAACATGACATTTCTCACAATTTCCAAATTTCGCAAGTTTATATATTTACATTAAAAAAAAACTTAATGAACATAAAAGAATGGCTTTTCACTTTTTAAAAAAATTTAATTGATTACATATACGTCATATGGTATATATTAATTCATTTTGTTACATTTTAAATTCCAAATTGTCTCCATCCCTCCCTCCCCACTCTACACTGGAGAAGGCCAGCATTTGACGCAGATATATATGTACACACACACACACACACACACACACACACACACACAGTTTTATTACTCTTTGGGTATAATTCCAGATTGTTCTCTAAAATGGATGGACCAGTTCACAGTTCCATCAACAGTGTATTAGTGTTTCAATTTTTCCACATCCCTCCAACATTTGTCATTTTTCCCTTCTATCATTTTGGCCAGTCTGATAAGTATGAGATGATATTTCAAAGTTGTTTAATGTGTACTTCCCTAATCAATAATGATTTAGAACAGTTTTTCACATGACTATATATAGCTTTGATTTATTCATCAAAAATTGCCTTTTCATATCCTTTGACCATTTATCAATTGGGGAATGACTCATATTTTTATAAATTTGACAAAGTTCTCTATCTGTTTGAGATATGAGACCTTTATCTGAGAAACTGTCTATAAAAATTTCTCCCTAAATTTTCTGCTTTCCTTTTAATCTTGGTTATGTTGGTTTTATTTGCATAAAACTTTAAAAATTAATGTAACAAAAATTATCCATTTTACATCTCACAATGCTCTCTACTGCTTGTTGATCCATAAATTCTTCTCCTATCTATATGTCTGATAGGTAATATGTTCCATGCTCTTCTAATTTACTTATGATATCTCCCTTCATATCTAGATCATGTATCCATTCTGACCTTATCTTAGGAAACAGTATTAAGTTATTGATCTATACCCAGTTTCTGTCAGACTGCTTTCTAGCTTTCCCAAAATGTTTTTTTTTTTACCAAATAGTGAATTCTTATCCCAAAAGCTTAAAACTTTACATTTGTCAAACACAAAGTTACTATAATAATTTACTACTGTGTATTGTATGCCTACTCTATTCACTCATACACCTTTCTACTAGATAGGTTTTGATAACTGCCACCTTATAATACAGTTTAAGATCTGATACTGTTAAAACTCCATTGTTTACACTTTTTTCCCATTAATTCCTTTGATATTCTTGACCTTTTGTCCCTCCAAATGAATTTTATTATTTTTCCTAGGTCAACAAAATAATTTTTTTGGTAATTTAGTTGGGATGCCATTAAATAAGTAGATCAGTTAAGGCAGAATTGTCATTTTTATTATACTGGCTCTGCCCATCCATGAACAACGAATATTTCTCCAGTTATTTAAATCTGACCTTATTTGTATAAAAAGTATTTTATAATTGTGTTCATGTATTTCCTGGGCTTGTCTTGGTAGGTATATTCCCAGGTATTTTGTGCTGCCTATGGTTATTTTAAATGAGGTATCTCTTACTATCTTTTCTTGCAGGATTTTGTAGGTAATATATAGAAATGCTAATGATTTATGTGGGTTTATTTTATATCCTGCTACTCTGCTAAAATTATTAACTGTTTCAACTAGCTTTTTAGTTGAATCTCTAGAATTTTCCAAGTATATCATCTTATCATCTGCAAAGACATAATTTTATTACTTAACTGCCTATTCTGATTCCTTCAATTTCTTTTTCTTCTCTTAGGCTAGCATTTGAAACACAATATTGAATAATGCTGGTGATAATGAACATCCTTGTTTCACTTCTGATCTTATTGGGAAGGCTTCTAGCCTCTGTTAATCTGGGAAATTTATATTTTTGTTAAGTATCCTTCCATTTCACTTAAATTGTTAAATTTATTGGCATATAGTTGGACAAAATAACTTGTAATAATTGCTTTGATTTCATCTTCATTAGTAGTATATTCATCCTTTTCATTTTTTACATTAATGATTTGATTTTCTTCTTTCTTTTTAAGAAATCATATTAACAAACTGGTTTATCTATTTTGTTGTGTTGTTTTTTCTTTCATAAAACCAACTCCTAGTTTTATTTATTAATTCAATGGTTTTCTTACATTCAATTTTATTAACCTCACCTTTAATTTTTAGGATTCTCAATTTGGTGTTTAATCGAGGATTTTTAATTTGAGCCTTTTCTAGATTTTTAAAAATTGCATACCCAATTCATTGATCTGTTCTTTCTCTATTTTATAGATGTAAACATTTAGATATATAAATTTTCCTCTGATTACTGCTTCTGCTGCTTCTCATATGGTATATTGTCTCATTATCATTCTCTTGAATAAAATTATTTTATCATTTCTATGACTTGTTCTTTATTATATCTTGGTGTCTTATTAAGTATTTTTACTCTATAGGTATCTTTAATTTTTAAACATGTTTCTTAAAAACAACACATTATCAGACTCTGGTTTTTAATACATTTGTTTTTATGAGTGAATTCATCCCATTCATATTCAAAGTTACAATTACTAGTTGCGTGAAATAGCATTCAAGAAAAAGTTGTAGAAGAGGGGATGGACCAGAACAAGTACACAATGAGAAAATCCATGCTAAAGGCAAGCTGATCTTTAAAATATCTGAAAGCCAAATTACAACTTATTTGAGGAAATTGAAGATGCCAAAACAATGGAGAAATTACAAATGACATTAATAACTTCCCCTCCCCAGGCAAATTAGAAGTCATTAATACCAAATTATATGTTGACTTTCTCATCTTTAAAATTTTTCTTCATAAAAATCATTTATATATGCATCAAGGATATTATTGATGAAAATATGAGAAGGGAACAGGCAGGCTCTAATAAAGTTTTCTATCACAGACATATTCAGGGTCAGAAAATTAACTGAAAGGAAAAGAGAATTTCAGATTCTTATGAGTTTAGTTAAAATAAAACAAAAAACTCAAGCCCAGCCGTAACTTGACAGAGCATCAACCTTAAGAACTATCTTCCCACAAATCTTTCATGCTAAGATCACATAAAATTTCTTGACACATAAATGTATCTACATAGATAAATGCTCAGTGACCACCTTTATTTTAACATCAAATGAGCCATCCACTTCCCTTCTCTCCAAAAGGGAAATGTACACTTGGTAAAGGTATCGATAATTGTCACAGAAGGTATCCCCCACAAGGCTCATACCAACAAGATCACATATATAAAAGCATAGATTGTCATTTTAAACCTTTCCCAAGATAACAAATAATACTATTAGTTTCAGACAACTTTATGTTAAAGGAACAGGAAATTATTTCCTAACTTTATATTAAAATAATAGTTCTATTGCTACATGAACATAAAAACAACTGATTTATTCATTTACTGAATAAACCTACCATGTGCAGAACTCTGCCTGGCACCACAAAGAATTAAGAAGATAAGGAGGAACAGTTTGGTACAGTGGAAAACACACTAGATTTTTAAGAATACCTGCACCAGCTATTTTGTGCTCTTCCAATCCCACAGCATGCATCTCAAAGGAGATTTTTTTTCTCACACAACTGTGATTCAAGGGTGAGAACATAAACTCTGGAGGGTATGTGCTGAAGATGTTCCCTCCATTTACTAATAAATGACGTAGTCCCTCTTTCTAAATATTTCAGTTAGAACAACAACAAACTCAGGTTTGAATCCTAGCTTTGTCACTTAATAGCTGTTTGACTTTGGTCAAGTATGAGTTTTTTTGGGGGAGATAATTGGGCGTAAGTGACTTGCCCAGGGTCACACAGCTGGTAAGTGTCTGAGGTTGGATTTGAACTCAGGTCTTCTTGGCTCCAGGGCCAGTGAGTAACAAACAGTTTTGATGATTATAACTGAATATAGTTCAAGATCTGATACTACAAGTTTCCTTTCCTCTCCCCTCCTTTAAAAATTATTTCCTTTGATATTCCTGACCTTTTGTTCCTCAATGCCTTCAATTTCTTTTTCTAATTTTATAAAGTAATCTTTTGTTAGTTTGATTGGTATAGTACTTAAAAATTAATTTACAGAATATTGTCATTTTTATAATATTGGCATAGCCTAACCATGAGCAACTAATGTTTCTTCAATTACTTAAATATTCCTGTTCCTATAAAAAAAAATGTTTTGTAATTGTACTCATATACTTCCCATGTCTGTCTTAGTAGATGGGTTCCCAGATATGTTATACATTCTGTAGTTATTATGAATGAAATTTCTTTTACTGTTGTTTCTTGTTGAGTTTTATTGGTAAAATATGGAAAGGTTGTTGATTTTGGGGGTTTATTGTATATTCTGATTTTTTACTTGTTATTTAAATTACTTTTTAGATGACTTTCTAGGGTTCACTAAGTAAATCATTTATCATTTGCAAAAAGCAATAATTTTATTTCCTCTTTCTTATGCTTATTCCCTCAACCTCTCTCTCTTTCTCTCTCTCTGGTCTTATTGCTAGCATTTCTACAACTATATCTGAGGTATGTTGATCGAAACCAATAGTTGGCAAAGTTGCAGGTTAGGAAGCAGTAAGGTTCTAAGATGGATTCTAGTATTTGGCTGCTCAATCTTTTGTCTAAGAATATAGGAAGCAAGACAAGGAAATATCAAGGACATGTGGCATTCTCCCATTCAGATAAGAGCACATCAATGTATTCCTCTGGTTTTTAATCTGTACTGACAAGTGACAGTTAGTATATATGATTAGGGCATAGTACTTATAAAGACAAGGTCTTTGGTAGTCAAGTGACATCATAGGTTCAGTCCTAGAAGGAGCCAATTAATTTTATATTGAGAAAATTTGCTCTTCTAGGTAAAATCTTCTCCTAATCTAGGCCATTCATTTTAAGCCTGCAGCCAAGGATGGCTGTTGAATATCTCAATGCTTTACTGCTACAGCCGTGGACATTAAATTTTTTTGCACTTGAGACATAATAGATATACTAGCTAAAATTAAATACTATTTCCCTGTCAAGTTAAAATTCTAACAAGTCCTAAACTTTATGTAGTCAAACCCTGATGAATGATATATGTGAGAACACAAAATAGGTTAACAGTCAAAACATCAGGCCAACCTTTTATCTGTATACTCCAAATGTGCATAGTATAGATCAATTTTCCAACTTTAAGGATCGTCAATCTTTTAGATAGGAATATGAAGCAGTCAGAGCCTCTATTACCCTCAGGTAGCTATAGATTCTACATAGAGAAACAAATCATTGTCCTATTTGACTTATCTTTATATATCAGACGAAACTAGGAGAGCATCTGGAATTTCCAAGGACATAAGAGACTTGATAAAGATCAATATTTGCGCCTGATATGTCAATGTCAAAATAAAAATAGAGGTAAAAACCTCTATAAAAGCAATGCATATACAAGAATATTAGACCCTTCTCATTTCTAAAGGAGGTAAAGTCTAAAAAAGAGTCTGAGGCATAAATGTAAATTTTGATTATTATTGTCTTCAACCACTCCTGAGAGGCAGGGTACATATAGTAGACACAAGCGGGGAGGAACTAGATTCAAGTTCTGAGTATGATCCCTACTAGCACTGACTTTCAGTTAGTCACTTAATCACTTGGTACCTTAGGTAACTCTCTAAGACTTTCTAAAAGTAAGTGTTGATCTACATTGGCAGAGGGACCTTCTTCACTATACAAATGAAATCACAGGCACAATCCAATTATTCTTTTAGAAAGTTCACTTTCATTTGGTTTTCTTCACCTTATTTAGGTACCTATCCATTCATTACTAAGCAGGATTTATTGGTGATAGTGTGTACATCACAGCTACTAGGCCTCTTGCTGCCCAGAATACCTGGGCCCTCACCAGAACCTTCAGGCCCAGATACAGTTGCAGACCTCAGATATCATTGCAGAAATGCTAGCAATAAGACGAGAGAGAGAGAGAGAGAGAGAGAGAGAGAGAGAGAGAGAGAGATTGAGGGAATAAGCTTAAGAGGAAATAAAATTATTGCTTTTTGCAAACGATAAATGATTTACTTAGCGAACCCTAGAAAGTCATCTAAAAAGTAAATTAAATTAGGAGCCCAGTGCATTCTCCATATGCAGGCAGCCTTCTTATAGGCACTGCCTCATTTTTCCTTATCTTGGTGTGGGGTTATGGAACTGGTGCTTGAGTGAGAGTTCACATTCTAAGGATTTTGTCAGCAGGTATTTACTGAACTAGAGCAAACTTGCTGCTGCCCCTACCTCCAGCTCTTCCAGGAGAAATAAAGCACCTATCACCAAAGGGTTCTAAAGAATCAGGCCCTTTATCAACTGGTACTTTTTTAAGATGACTGGCGAACTGCCACACCCTGTTCCTTTAAAATCCTGTGATTCAGGGCCATCAGTCTGCTCCTCCCTCTGCTACACCTGGCTTCATGATTCGTTGTCTTCTTCAATTCTTCCATGTTATTGGACTCTGTGGAAACCTGTTCTATCATTAAACTTTTCCACTCACACTCTATTTTCTTATACTTGTGGAATCCTGACTCTTTTCACAAGATGCATTATCTCCCTCTCCTCCCACCCTTCCCACCCAGTCTTGGCTGTATGTCAGCACACTCCTTGCTTTTCCACTGTCATTTCCAGACCCTCTCCTCTGCTGCGATCACTTTATAATTTTTCCTACTTTAACGCTCATTCAAATTCATGTATAGCACCCAGTCTTGTTCCTAGTAGCATTTTGCTTTAGAATCATTATCTTTTCCTAAAAGATTTAGTTTAGATGTCACTTCACTTATTCTCCCCATTGTGCACTCTCCTCCCCTAAATGGCATTCCTGGAGGCCTGGGACTATTTCCCTCCTGTCTTTAAATTGCACTCAACATTTATCATTACAGGACACAGGTAGATACTTAATGTACATGTGTGCCACTGAGGCAGCAGAGCATAATTCATTAAGCATTGGACTTGCAATTACAAATCTTGTTATGCTATATAAACTTTTTTTAAAATTATAGTTAGTTTTATGTATTATTCTATAAAGCACATATTCATCTGAAAAGAGTTGATCCCATCCCAGGCAAAACTGAAGTTGGTACAGTTATTAATATCCTACTGTATTCCTATTTAGTTCTGATGCTTCCAACTTCCCAAACTTTAATTCATGGGACTTTCAAAGTGCTTATGCTTCTGTGACACCTATCTAAAAACCAAGTGGCACTCCATGTTTCAGTTCTTTTCCAAACATATGGTCAATATTTATATGTCCTGTATCACATTCTATTTTATTGGATAAAATAGCCCATGCTGTTAGTCTTCTGAGGTAAGAGCCCTAATTTATTTAAAAAGCACCCACATTTAGAAGACCCCAAAGAAATGACTAAAAATCTTAAGCACAATGATAAGATGATGAGGGAAAGGATTGTTTGGAGATGTCTGTGCTCCAAAGCAGGGATAAGGGCAGCCACATGCCCAGCCAAGCCATAGAACTGGTTTTGTAAACATTTGTACGTTTAATGAAAAATATATAGCCACACTTGTATAACCAAAATGTTCACGTTCCAGAGCTATAAGACAAGGAAATGTATTTTCTGATTTTAAAAGCTGTTAAAGAAGAAAAACTTAAAAATATTTTTAAAAATGAGCAGCTAAATCCTGATTACTTGGATTACATAAGACTAATTCTGGTATGCGGATATTAAGGGCAACAAACTTACCAGGGGTGATATTAACTGATTTTAAAAGGATGACTCAACATTTGGAATTGTTCCCTGCCTTGTATACATAATTTCCTTTTTCCTCCCCTGCCCAGAGTCAGGAAATGTTCTAGATGCATTTATATTCCATAATAACTTGCTTTATTTTTTTTAAAAACATCATTAAAGTTCTAAGCAAAACATTCAAGTACTACCTAATAAATGGCTATAAATACATGCAAAAAGCCCCACCCGTTTACTCATTTTCTAGAATAGCATAATAATATGTAAAAAATCCTCCACACAAAAGGATTTCACTAAAATATACAACTTTTACTTACATCCTAACTGTAATGAAAATACCTATTCTCCCCAAAGGCAAAATATCTAATTCCAGATTGTGACATATCTAGGTTTATAACACTCCAGAGGGAAAATGAATGCTAAACTTTATAAAAACAAAAATACATTTCCCCTCCCCAAACCACTCAAAAAATATATATATATGGAATTTAATCTGGCTTGTTACTTACAAAATAGTGAGAAGGGAAATCAAGTTACCTTAACTAATACCTGATTTAGTGAAATTTATGTTTGGCTTTTTCTTTCAAATGGACATTCTGAGATACTATAAACTAATACCTGGTGTCTAAAGTTGAAAAAATAAACCCACAAAAAAGGCTGTGGAATAGTAATTCTAATAACTGCTATATTATACATAAATGTTTATTTCTAATAGTAATATATTTCAGCACTGTTCTTGTCTTCAAAAAAATTATTAAAATACAATTCTGAAAGCAGATGTCAAGGAGACTTGGATAAATGCAATTTTTTATAAGTACAGTTTAATGTTAAACATATCTTTAAAGTTACTTTTTCTATACTCAAAATATATTTTGAAAGTATAAAAAATCCAGTTGTTTTCAAACTATTTTTTTTCTAATTATCAATTCTAGAAAAAAGTAGGATTTGAATTTATCCATGAAGTTTATAGCTATGTTAAGAATAGATCATTCCCTTCAAGAAATATTGGAACTGTATTTTAATGTTTCATGCTGAGAATTTTTAATTTTTGTCCATGTTTACTGTTTAATGCTAATAAATGGAACTGTATTATGTGATTTATTATAGAATATCACAAATTACATGCCACTGTAAATAAGTTTAATAAAACATCTATTCACCTGCATTATAAGAACTGATGTCTAAAACATATTACTGGGTTACTTTCAGTAAAAGAAAATTCAATGCACTTTTAAAAAGTCTACTGTTTAAAATACTTTAAAAAACTCTTTAAAGCTTCTTATGAAAACCAATGGGTTTTATGCTCTCATTATTTGGATTATGGCTAGTCTCAAGCAAAACATTTTCCTTTAAAATGCCAAACAAACTTACCTGAATAGAACGAATTCTAAAGGCCCAAAATTTAAACATGGCTATGAAACCATGATGTTAATTTCTGACTGTAAGGTTCCCAAGTTAAAAAGGGAAACCAAACCCCTAGAAGTTCTTTCTCCTACCAACTATTCCGGCAATTGGAAAATTTCCTGTCAGGCGGGTCTGAAAATGCTTGAAAAGGACCTGATAGTTTTCCTGTGGTAAAGCAAAGGGAAACCTAAAACAGGGTACATAGATAGCTAATAACTCTACTGCAGGAAACCAAAACAGATTTGCTGATAGTAAAACCCTGTGGCAAACATTCTTTAGTTCACGTTACCAGAAAAGTCAGAAAACCTGTAAGATAACAGTATATTACTAATAACAACAGATACAATATTTTACTTAAAAATCTTCACAAGTGGCAATCCTTTAATAGTATGTGGCACATTTGTACAATGCTACTTTATAACTTTACAAAATCAATTTTATTTCCTAATAAGCATAAATTTGATTTTTCTGAAAAAGTACATAAAAAATAAGCCATTAAGACTTATAACATGCAAAAAACTAAACTGCTTCTTATTTCTGCTCCTATCTGACCTACACTAAAAAAATGTTACATGGATATATTTAAAACTAGCTTAAGATTTTAGGCTTATTTCAGGAATGTTCCTAGTCTATTTAGAAAAGTTTCAAAATCGCCTTTTAGAAGTTTTACTTAGAAACTGAAACACAGAATGTCATGTTAGCTGAACCGAACCTGAGAGATCAACTATATCAATATGTGATAAAACTGTAAGGACCACATAAATTGTATGAACCACCAAGTTCCTATGGAAACTTGGTAGTCTATACAATATATGAAGAGAGGTTCTATGAAAATATTGCTAGCAATATTTTTTTCTCTTAATATACCTCATATGAAATTATTTATGCATCCACTTTAAAAAATATAAAAAAGGCCTTTTTCTAAGTTCTCCTATTTTGATTGCTATGTTCTTATCTTAGAAGTACTTCCTAGATTGAACTATTTCATAATACCCCAAATGACCCAAATATCAAGAGTCTTCTCAACTCCCAAGATAAGCATTTAAGGGATTTGCCAATATATTTCAAACTCAAAAGTTTCAGTGACTTTAGAGAAAAAAAGCTACTTTAAGAAATACTGATTGAGGGGCAGCTAGGTGTCACAGTGGATAGAACACCAACCCTGGAGTCAGGAGGACTTAAGTTCAAATCTAACCTGAGACACATAACACTTAGTAGTGGTGTAACTTTGGACCACTCACTTAACCCCAATTGCCTTGCCAAAAAAACAAACAAATAAAAAAAGAAATACTGATCGAATCCAACTCCTCAAATTATAGAGAAAGAAATAGGTTCAGTTGCCCAGTCCAAAGTGGGAAAACTTAAGTTTCTAATTATTTCACCTACAACTAAAGGTCACAGCCAAGAGGTCACACGAGTTACTATCTTACACAAAAATGAAGCATATTTAAACCCATAATAGTAGCTCATTTACAAAGTACTTTCCTCAAAATAATCCTTTGACATGAGCAAGAAATGCTATCTCCATTTTAAAGATACGAAAACTGAATCTAGTGAAAAGAACACTGAATTTGGAGTACTAAGACACTAGAAGCACAATTTTCATTTCTCCAAGTTTCAATTTCCCCATATATAAAATGAGGGGGTTGAGTTTTAAAGTCTTTTCCAGATCTAAATTCTAATTCAAAGAAGAAGCTTTGGTTATGGTAACACAGATTTTAAGTTTTATAATCAAGGCTTGACTCACTTATTTTATTTGACTTCAATACTAGTGCTTTTCCTAGTCATCATACATACCAAATCACTGAAGGACAGGTATTATTATTTCCATTTCACAAAGAGGAAACAGAGGCTGAAGGTGTAGTGGCAGTGACCAGAATGTTGTAAGACTGGGACAGCCCAGGTCTAGGACCTCTAACACTGCCTTCTGAGAGAATCAGTGCTCCATCCTTCAAAGATCTGAGAGGGGTGGGGTAGTAGATGGGGGGGAGGGGTGTTCCTAGTCCTCAAAGGTAGAGGTGAGCACAAGAACTCAGGGGATCCAGGTCAAGATCAAACAAGGCTGAACACTCCAGCCAAAAGTACAGCCAAGGGCGAAACTTAACTCTGCCACAAAGACCCAATTCAGGAACTAAAGCTGGAGAGTTCAGTAAATCAAAGAAAACATTCACAAGTATAAAAAAATTATTGCAAATCTAATTCCATAACAATCGCAAGTGGAGATTCAAAAGAAAAAAATGGATTTCCAAAAGGACTACATGAATACCTAAAATAAATGAAGTGAGATAAAAAAAAAAAACTAAACGAAAGCTCTTGAAGAAAGAATTGGAAAGAGAGTAAGAGGCTGGAAAAAAAAAAGTGAACTTTATCCAAATGGACTCTCTGGAAATTGAAAAAGACCAAACAGAAATCAGTAACTCCATGAAACAACAAGAAATATTAGAACAAAATCAAAAGATCAGAAATAATAATGTAAGATACTTGATATTAAATACAATAGACAGCTCTCCTGGAGAAAGGAGAGCTCTTTTAAAATTAATTGAATTCTCTGACATTATTAAGTGAAAACTGCACAGTTCTATTAGAATCAGAGGGCAAAGTATCTACTGATTACCTCCTCAAAGGAATCCCTTTCAGGAATATCATAGCCAAAATTTGATCTTCCTATGTCAAAGAAAAAAATACTGCAAACATTCAGAAAGGAATTAAGAACCAAAGAACTTCAATTAAGATCACAGGAGACCTAGCAAATTCTACTAAAAAGCTAAGGAGATCTTGGAATACTCCAACAGGCAAAAGATATAGAGAACCAAGAACACAACCAAGAATAACTTATATTGCAAATCTAATTGTAAATGGGGAAGGAGTGGGGAGGAGGGAAAAGGATCTTTACATAGAAGACCTCCAAGCACTTCTGATGAAAAGTCCACAGTTGAATAGAAACTTTGAAATATATAATAAATTTATCTGAGCAAGTGGAAGGAGCTATGATAATGTAATATGATAATGTAATATTTTAATGGTGGGGGGTAATGGCAAAAAAAGAAGTGTTTTTTCAGGACCTTAATGTCTTCAGGGTACACTGAAGTAATTAATAAGGAAAACAGGTCCTGAGGGTGGACTAATTTGGGGGCTTGAAGAGGGGAAGGAGAAGTGAGGGTAAAAGGAGGAATATACTAGTATAGAAGATGTCAGAACTTAATTTTGCTTATAAATAGTGTGAGAACATATAAACATGAAGAGGGTAGAGGGGAATAGACATCAGATGAACCAGTCTCTTGGTATAGAAATATATAAAACTCAACAGGGAAACAAATGGGGATGAGGTGGGGATTTAGAAGGAGGATAATACTGGCGACAGAATAATAACAAGCAAAACAAACTTTATGAGACTGAAGGGGGTTTTAAAAGAAGATTCGGGTGAGAGGAGGGGGAGAGAAAAAAACTAGAAATTAAGAAGATGCCTTAGCATGCTTCTTAGAAATTTGGGAATGGTTGAACAAAGTGTGGTACATGAATGTACTGGAATATTACTACACCATAAAAAATAATTTTAAGCAATCCTGGGTAGGAACCGAAGCAGAGGGAAGTGAGCAAAATCAGGAGAACAATTTCTAGAAGGACAACTGTCCTGTAACGAAAAACAACTTTAAAAGACATAAGAACTCTGATCAATGCAGTTACCAACTTTGTCCAGTTACAGTTACCAACCTTATGTCCAAAGAACTCATCATGAAGCATGTTACCTACCTCTTGACAGAGAGATGATGGACACAAGGTAGAGAGACATACTACTGTATGGATTTATTTTGCTTGACTATGTTTATTAGTTACAAGGGTCTTTTTTCTTTTCTTTTGTTCAGTTATTTGGATAGGAGACAGAAGGAAGGAAGGGGTGTGTGTGTAGCAATACTGATGCCAAGAAAAGGCCATTGTAACATTTTAGAAAATTAACAGAAGAGAAGGAAATTCAGAAAGAAATTCAGACAACCAGGATTGTTTTTGAAAGTGATATGTATAGTATATCATTCATGCATAATTGTTTTAAAAAAGCTAGTGGTATGAAATGGAGGATTCATGGTTTCACATACAATCCTCTTTTTGGGTTCTGCTTGTGTATGAAATACTATTTTTTAGTACTGAAGTTCAGAATAAAAAATATTTAATTAAATGTCTATGAAGTCATAAAAAATAATGCATTTAAGAACTCTATTGCCAGGGGAAAAGGGTACTGTCAACTTAATTATCCTCAACAAAACTGGGATTTTTTAATTTCTTTTTCTTCTCTAAACATAGTATTATGCCCATTTCAGTTGTTTTAATCTACTTTAAGGCAGCCCTATTCCCACCAGTTCTCTCCTCCTCACTCTGAAGCCTCTCCTCCCATTTGTTACCCATTTCCCTCATTTTGGAGTTTTGCTTGTTAGTTCTTTTTCTTTCTTGCTTTGATCTTGTTATTTAATTCTTCCTCCCTTCCCCCCCTTTGAGTTAAGTACTCTAGTAGAATTCTCCTTTTCTTCCCTTCAGTTTGTTTTGCTCATTATCAGTTTCATAAAATTTAATTTTTTGTACCTTTTTTTTAAAAAAGGACTTCTCTCCCTCATTCTCATTATTTATCTTCCCTTTCTGTCTTTTCTCGACTTTGATTCTTTGGTTCATGGCCCTTTAGCCAAAAGGGACAATCAGAGGTGAAGAGGGTATTGATGAGACAGATGCCAGTACTAGGCAAATTCAATCTTGCAGCACAAGGAGATTTCCCAACAAAGAGTTTCCTGGGGAAGTATACTGGAGAGTTCCAAAGAAGTCCAAAACCAATGTAGCTGGTGGGAAATGGCTTTGTGCAACTCTGCTGCCTGGAGTTGGTGGAGGAAGAGACCTCTCCTCAGTCTCCTTTGCTGGATCCTCCTCCAGCTCATGCTCTCTAATCATAAGTGTTCCTAAGGGGAGTAATCCTGGATTCTCCAATTTCTCCCCTCACACTCTGCAGCCCACCTCCATCCAATCTGTTGCCAAGGTCTATTGATTTTACAATTGAAACATCTTTCAAATGTGCCCCCTTCTCTCCTGTGACACTGTTGCCACTCTAGTGCAGGTCCTCATTACCTCATGCCTGGTGGTGGGTCTGCCTGCCTCAAGTCTTTCCCTATTCTAATACATCTTCCATTCCGCCACCAAAATGATTTTCCTAAAGCACAGGTCTGACCATGTCACTCTCCTACTCAATCAACTTCAGTACATACCCTTTGATTCAGTGATACCTCTATTAGGTCTTTATCCCAAAGAGATTACTTACAGCAGTTTTCTTGAATATGGACAACACAGGAATTTGTTTTGCTTGACTATGCATGTGTTACATGGGTTCTTCTTTATTTTGCTTAAAGGGGAGATGAGGGAGAAGGTAGGAAAGAGAAAAATCAATGTTTGTTAATTGAAAAAAGTCTCCCCTAAGACTCCTTATTTGTTACTGATGGAAGCAAAACTATTCAATTTTCCTTAGTGACAAAACTTGAAGTAAAAAAATAAATCAAAAACACCAAAACTCAAGGTATTAACTGTCAGAAATTACAGTAAAATTGTTCACATGGATGTGAGTGCATTTATCAATACAACACTGCACCTTGCTTTCTATAATTTACCAGTTCCTGAAGAGGGGATAAAAAGTGGAAGAGCTCAGCTATAACTCTACCTTCCCTTCTGCTTAATAACAGAAATTGCTGACAAAAGTGACTATTTGATGGATAAGGACCAAAAAAGGTACTTATTTATAGGATTATTTTTTGTAAGCAATTTACTGTAGTACATCTTAAAGCACAGCAGGAACAACAGTAGAGGTGGAAATTGCTTTAGAATACACATATGATATCAATTGCTGAAATGCGTTATCTCTATATCAGAAAGGCTCCAACTTATATAATTTCATCAAATAGAACACATTTCCCTATAGAAACTATTACAAAAAGTTTCTAGGTTCCCAAATTCTCACTCAAAAAAGCTATTCAACCTATAAATTTGCTATGAAAAGAAGAAATGTAATACTAATGGTCAACTAAAATAGACACAATATTGAATAAAAACTACATAAATTTAAAATGCTGGTACTTCATGAGAAATGTCAACCAGATGGACCATTCAGTAAGCAGTTTCATTTACCTTACTGTAAGGAAACTTGAAGAGTTAGCATAGAATGGCCACAGCTGTGTGGAATTCGCTAGGGCCCAGAGCTTAATAATTGAGGGTCAGAGTAAGGCTAATGACAAGATAGGAAAACAGGCGAATAGATAAAATACAAGAGACTAAAGAAACAGATTAGTAATGCACTCAATAACTGGATATGACAGGTAAGAGAAATAGGAAGAATCAAAACACTGAAGGCAAAGTCTGTTTATTTGTATATATGTATATTCCTTTATACTTAAAAGTTTTCTTAAAAGTAGATAAGTTACTATCCACTACAACTTTTCAGTTCTCTTAATTATAGCTATTTGTCAATAATTTATGACCTGGATAGAAAAATAAGAAAGAGAATTTCAAATAGTTTGTAGCACCTAGCAAAATGAACTACAGATGCAGCTTCCTCCCACTAGAGGTCCAATATGAAGTGAAAATAATCCACTGGAATTTTCCTTGTCAGTCTCATTCCATATATTTTCACTTTCCTCTTATTCTCTTTATGGTTCTTACTTTCTCTTGACCTTTAAACACAGATGGTATGACAGAATGAACACTGGACTTTTAGGTCAGGCTTGAATACTAATTCCCACACTTACTGCTGTGTGCCCCTCCATTAAATCACTTAAACTCTGAGGCTTAGTTTCTTGAACTGTAAAATGGAGATAATAACATTCATGCCTACTTTACAGGGATGTTATGAGGAATAAATGAGACTATGTATGTGAAGTGTCTGACAAACCTTAAAGCTGGATTGTTAGCTATTATAAGTTAGTTGACCTTAATGATCTGCAATCTCAGTTTCCTCCTGACACATAACTAATTCACTTACTTTCTCATTTGTTTAAAAAGGGGGAGAGGGGAAAGCAAGCCCTTTCAATATAATAATGTATTATTAATTATGAGTTCTCTAATTCAGGCCTTTTGGACTGGCCTAAGGTTTTCCCTTGACTTACTCAGGACTGGAGTAAGAAGGAATTTAAGCCATACAAAGTCATTAAAGGTCACTTTGTATCAGAAGCAAATGGGGGAATTTATCAGAATAAGATGATGATGATAATACTACTATTACTACTAATGATGATTACTGAGTGGCCAGAATTATACATCTGGAGCTTGCTGTCCAACATAAACTGGCAACAAATCCCTGTATCCAAATGCAGACCCTTCAAAATATCTTTTTGAATTCAACAGACACCCTGTTGGAATTGAAGCATTACTACAGACAAAAGTGTTGTCAACAACTGCCTGAACATAACATTGATCCATAAAAATGTAAGAACAACATTTTTAATAGATATCTTCATTCCAAATACCTGGCCTCTACACTATGTGAAATGAAAAGCTTTTAAAAATTAGAGATCTAGAACAAAAAAAATAAAAACCATGAGGCAACAGGATGCAGTACGTATGTCCTCATTATCCTGGCTGCTACTGGAATTATTCTAAAGGCTTTCAATGAGCCTATAGAATATGAACTTAAATCTAAACACTCTTATTCAATTACAAAAAAGCAATCAAACTTATCCACTTGTGCAATAATCTGCTAAACTTTAAAAAGTAACAGCAGAATAGTGATTTGTCCCAGTTCTGTTTCAATCTAAACTGCAGATTGTTTACCATCAGCTATAAGGTGAGATTCATAATGATTTTAATAAATGGTATTTATATAATGCTTTAAAATTTGCAAAGTATCTTACCTACATTATATTATTTGCTCTTCATAACAGTCCTGTGAGGTAAGTTCCATAGTTACTATTATCCACATTGTATAAAATAAGAAATAGAAGCCAGAGGGGATTGAGTGATTTGTCTAGGTCAAACAGTCAAGTGTCTGAGATGGGACGTCACTCTAAGTCCAGTACTTTATCCTCTGTATCACAGATGAGACTATCCATTTGCCATAGTCTTCCTAAGGAACGACAAAAACAACTACAGAGTAAAAGCTAGCAGCAGAGACAACTTAGTCTTTATTTGATGCTCAAAAACCACCTGTCTTGAAAGGCAAGTTCTTGCAATATGTTTATGGTGTAAGTACTGTATAAACATGAGATTAGATATAGGCTATGAAACCAGAGGATTTTCTTAAATCACAATAGTCAAGGAATTACACTCCTGTTTATTCAATTGTGTGCATTTGCATTTCTCCCTGGGCTCCTGCACTTCTAGGTCTGGCCTTGTTGGAAATTTGTCTGATTCATGTATTACTGGGAAGACAAAGCCAATTGAATAGAGGACCTACTGGTTTGCCTTTGAGGGCTGAGAAAAGGAATTAAATTAATGAGACTGATCTAGCCAAATCACAAAGTATTAGTCCACTTGTTGATGTTAATATCACAGCAGATTTAGCATTTGGAGAAAAGAACAGTTTCTTCACAGCTTAGTATTTCAAAAGAAAACTGTTTACTAAACAAATTATCAGTATAAACCTTTTTTTAGAGGTAAGTTTGCCCACTAAAAGACCAAATCTATTGATTTAAGGACTTTGAAACTATATGAACAGGGGCAGGTAGGTGGCAGAGTGGATATAGCACTGGCCCTGGAGTCAAAAGGACCCGAGTTCAAATCCAGCCTCAGACACCTGACTCTAGCTGTGTGACCCTGGGCAAGTCACTTAACCCCAACTGCCTTGCCAAAAGAAAAAGAAACATAACTTACGTGTAAGTCAATGCTTTTTCTGATTGGAATGGGGAGGATGAGAGGACAAGCTTGGGGAGAGGACAACAGACTTTAGAGACTACAGTGTATTAAGTAGGTAGTTGGTAAGAAAATGTAGAATGATGGAGAATTCAAATGGAGATGCCTAGGGAGATAACAATGCTAGCACATATGCCTTAATTTAAGATTATCAGTACTAGTTTGGAAGACTGTAATATCCAAGATTTCTCTAATATCCATTCTGTCTTCCTCTCATTGAGAAGGTAACACCCCCCCCCCCCAAATAAACAAAGAAAAAGAAAAGAGAAAGACACAAAAATATATCTCTCTTCTGCATCTTCCTTAATCAGTGCAAATTCTGGAGTGTTGGGAGGTTATTTTTGTGGGGAAGAGATTTCCTACTTCCCTTGATCTTCATAATATAGCTACCATAAGGAAATGGGAGTTTTTACTGGAAAGAAGAGAAAGGGGCAAGAGTAGAAAGAATGGTCAAAGCTGATTGGTGTGTGCTAGGGTGGGGGAGGGGGGCTCCCTGGTCTTTCAGCATACTAAGATGAAGATACTAGATCACGTTCTGGAAGAGAGAATAGAGATAAAAAGGGAGATGACAAAAGTGTTTGCTCAGGGCTGGTTCTCTTTCTTCCAGGAGCCAAGTCAGTAGTTATATAACTACTAAGACCATTATGTTCTGTGTTTTCTGCCTGAAATTTTACTAAACAAAGATTCATTTGCAGCTAGGTGGTAAAGTAGATAGGATGCTGGGTCTGAAGTCAGTGAGACCCGAGATCAAATCTAGTCTCAGTTGTGTGACCGTTACTTAACCCCTGTCATTCAAACTGCATACTTTTTTTGGAGCTAAAGATAAAGATGACAATGTTTGGTGAACATATTGATTTATGTTAGCGTCATCAAAGTATTTAAATGCGAATTTAAATTACTGTTGATATTTTGTTATATGATGATCAGCTTAATTAACCAAGTACATTTATTTTATCTTGGAGGAGACTTCTTTAGGAAATAGTTCACTTATTCTCTGTTCCACACTTTTTGGAGCCCTACACCCCCCACCCCCTCCACCAAGTTAACACTGTATGACCTCATTTGCCTCCACTACTTGAACTGCAATGTAGGTCCTGGACCATGATAAGATATTTGCTGCACATCAGGTTAAGAAAATACACCACCAACTCATTTATGTAAAGTTTTAACCTGGTCAATTGGGTAGCACAAGTATCATTATTCCTATCTTGCTGCTGATGAATTTGAGGTGTAAAGAGCTTAGGATGGGTTTGGCTATGATCACACACCTAGTAAACGTCTGAGATGGGATCTGAATCTGGATCTTAAGTCTAGTGTACTATAATGCCTTGTAAGGAATGATCTAAATCTCTACAAAACATTCACCAACCATATCAAAGCAAAACTCTGAAAAACATAATACCCTATAACAAATGCAAGATGACATTTGAATAATTGAGTTCAGTTTGCTCTAAAAAGGTTAAATGAATTTAGTTGCCCTTCCAATCTACTTTCTAGCACCAGTGAAATTAAACCATATTCCAGATTTCATAATCTGTGTAGTCATATTCAAGAATGGAAAAAGAATCCAAAAGCTGGTGTTAGAATGTACGTGAAGTCTTTTTATAGATTCAACATATCTCAACAAAAATAATTTGAACTCTGAGACAAATACTATTCTGTAAAGTTCTTTGAATAAAGAGAAGAGTAGGCCATGAGTTCAGTTACTGACAAATTAGAAATCTTAATCAAAAGCAAGCTTACTTTTTGAAAGGCTAGAAACAGAATGTGATTGCCAACACCTATCTGAAGACATAGAGAAGGCTGGGATTATAAAAATTTCTCATTTCTCCTAGAGTCATGGAACAGTAAGTCACAGAACTCTAGAACTGGAGGGAACTTTAGAGTCATCTATAAAACCCTCAGGGCAGCTAGGTGGCACAGGGGACAGAGTGCTGGGCTTGATGTTAGGAAGACTCATCTTTCTGAGTTCAGCTCTGGCCTCCAAGACTTACTAGCTGTGTGACCCTGGGCAAATCTCTTAATTCTGCTTGCCTCAGTTTTCTCATCTGTAAAATGAGCTGGAGAAGGAAATGGCAAACTACTCTAGTATCTTTGCTAAGAAAACTCCAAATGGAGTCATAGTCAGAAATAACTGAAAATAACTGAGTAAACAACAACAAAATAAAACCCTCAAGTTTTACATGAGGCAATTGAGGCCTAAGAGGCAAAAATGATTTACCCAATGTCATACAGCAAGTTTATAAGCTGGGATGGAAAACAAGGTCTCCTGATTCCTATCCTAGAACTTTTCCCATTAAACTACAAGATGGCATAATCAACCTAATCAGTTTTACTAGGAACACCTGTAAGCTAATGGTATATGAGATCTTCCATGACATCTTGAAAAATTGCCTATAACCAATGAAAAAGACTCCATAAAATAACTACACTGAGCTGGATATAAATAGGACCTGAGAGGGTTAGACTAGATGACCTCTAGGGTTTCATCTAACTTTAAATCTTATGACAACAGGCTGTTGTTATTCAGGCAAACAGGATTAAGTGACTTGCCCAGGGTCACAGAGCTGGTAAGTGTCTGAGGCTGGATTTGAACTCTTCCTGACTCCAGGCCTGGTACTCCATCCACTGTGCCACCTAGCTGCCAACAGGACAGAAAAGCAATTATTAAGCTAAAACAAGAAATGGTGAATATAAATTCTAACAGCATGATATAGAGCTAGAGAGAAACAGGACACAGGAGACTCAGAGATTCATGTAATGATCATATTGTAAATGAAGCTTTTTTCTTTTTGCAAAGGCATCAAGAAAAATATGAGCCTAAGAGGCAGCCACTATTGTCAATTAAAGAATATTCTTTACAATACAGAAAGAGATGGTCACAAATTCATCTTTTAGCTACATCTGGATAGCATTCATCGCTAGTAAGTCACTTGCCAAACAATTGGCAAAATACACTTGTTTTAAAAAAAAAAAGTTCATTTTTATTTGCTGTAAGTTCACCCTCCCCCCACCCCCCCCCCCCCCCCCCCCCGCCACCATGGCACAGAGAGGTAAAATAATTTTTTAGTAGTCACCTACTTTGTCAGTGATCAGGCCTTTTGACTCTGAGTCTTGTACTCACTTGACTATACCATGATATTTATTTCTTGGGGGAAAACACAAACAAAAAATTTTCCCCAGTATGTCAGACATTTATTCTTACTAAATTTATGATCAATCTGAACTTTTTTAAATACCCAAGTTTTAACTAAGTAACAAATAACATGAAACAAGTCATTTCCCCCTTATATCAAAATCAGCTAGACAGTTTCACAAGCTTATTAGAAATGGATTTTAAAAAGAAGTAGATCAAGCATGAAACCTGGACACAAAGGCTTCCTAAACTTGAGTTTCCATTCTGCAACTAATCAGCTACATGAACTTGTCCCACAGAAAAAATATATTTGACAACTATAATTTTTGAAAGCATAAATCACTTTTTACTACTACTGCTACCAATAATGTAATATTAATATTACAATATTACACCACTAATATCACTTGAAATTTTGAATCCTGGAATTTCCTTCTTGTAAATTAAAGCTAACTAAAGCTAGTGATCTATTAATTACCTATGCTATATTTTAATAAGGTTGGTTTTACTTACAGTCTGTGGATTAATTTCCTCTTCTCCCATAGGCTCATCCATAATTTGCTGCCCATTCTGTGAAAAGGGGACCAAGTATAATGTTACTAAAACAGTTCTCAATTCAGTTAAAAATATATGTGGGCATATATGGAAGTTCTTTTTCTTCCCTACAAGTTGTCTACAGCTTGAATGACACAGGACTGTATAAGTGGTTCCAATGAATTCACTGGCTGTGTTATAAAAGTTTGTTTTGAAGTTAGTTGTAGGGAACTTGGAATGCATTTTCCTACAGAAACAATATTATAAATGGTGGCAATCAGCCAAGCAATGAGCATTTATTAAATACCAACTATGCTAGGTGCTTGGGATTCAAAGACAAAAATAAAAGTTTCTGCCTTCAAAGGGCTTATATTCTATCAAGGGAAATAATATGTACATAAAAGCACATATAACATATATGAAACAAAATAAATGTAAGTTAATGGGGGTGGGACACTAATTGCCAGGGTGAGGTGGAAATCAGGCACAGCTTCATGTAGAAAGTAGCTCCTGAGTTTGAAAAAGTTTAAGTCTGAAGTTTGAAATTTAAGTTTGAGTTTAAGTTTGAAGGAAGGTTTCTAAGGGACAGAGGTGAAGAGGGAATACTTTTCAGGAATGAGGAACAGCCTAGATATAAAGTGCTTTGCAAGTCATAAAGCACTACATAAATGCTAGCTATTATTATTGTGTGTCAGGAAGAGCAAAAATAGCCAGTCTGGCTAGACCTGTGAGAGCACAAGACAGGGAGTCTAGAACAACAAAGTCTAGAAAGATGGGTTGGAACAAAGTTGTGAAGAGTTTTAAATGACAAGCAGGAAGTTGTATTTTATCCTTGAGCAGGCCTAGGATATGCAGAAAGCCACATGGTAAAGGCGTGTGCTTCAGCAAAATCAATTTGGCAGATGAGTAGAGTATGAATTGAAGAGGAGAAAGGTTTAAGACAGGGAGATCAATTAAAAGGCTATTACAATAGTCCAGGAGAGATGTGATTAGAGTCTTCACTAGGGTGGTGGCTGTGAATGGAGAGAAGGGACAAATGTGGCAGAACCAGCAAGATGTAGTGACTGATTGGATATGTGGGATGAGGGAGAGTGAAGTGTCAGGGATAACTCTGAGACTGTAAACCTAGATGACTAAAAGAATGATGGTACCTTAAACAGATATAGAGAAGTTCAAAAGTAAGGGTAGGTTGAATGGGCTAAGGAGTGGGGAGTACAGATGAGTTCTCCTTTGGACATATTGAGATGTCTATGGGATAACCAGTTTGAGATGTCCAATAGGCAATTGGTGACATGAGGTTAGAGATGAAGAGAAAGATTAGATCTGGAAGTTAGGTGCCTAGAGATGTTAATTAAAGTCATGACAGCTGATGAGGTTACCAGGCAGATGTAACTCACAACACTTCAACTGAATTACAATATTTCAGCAACTAATCAATTACAAAAAATGCTCTTACAGAAAAATGTATTTCAACTTGGATTTCCAAGAATACATAACAATTGAACAAGCACTAAGTGAGTGCTTACTATGTACAAGGTACAGTAGGTACTGGGATACAAAAACAAAATGAAACAGTTCAGTCCCTAGGAAGCTTACATTGGGAAAGACGCAGAAGGGAATAATAAAAGGTACAGAGATAAATAAATAGCAACTTGGGGCAAGGGGACAAAATCAGGGAAAGGATAATGTGGCACCTGACCTGAGTCTTGAAATAAGGATTCTTCTGAAGAGGAGATGGGAAGAGAGTCTATTACAGGCCTTGGGTGACAGCTTGTACAAATGTATGAAGGTAGGAGATGGAATCTCAAGCTTGATGTAAAGTTGAGTTGTCCAAAAAGTGAAAGGGTTGAAACAGGAGGCAATGAGTTTCTCCCTCTCTGAAAACTTTCCAAAAAATGCTGGACTGTGTGTGGGCAGTGCTACAAAGGTGATTCTTAGTCAGGTATAGGTGGAATGGATGTCCTCTGGGATCCGCTTCCAACTGCACTATTCTGTGTGGCCAAAATCATACAACTTTTAAGTGCCAGAGTCAGACTGTAAACCTAGTATGATCATGGAATTCTGTGACCTCGAACCAAGTACTTTCCCCACTAAGTAACACTGCTGCTCTAAAAAAACAATGAAAATAACTATCTATAGTAAAAAAAAATTCTCTAAAAAGCAAACTTACTTTCAAAGTTTTATGCTCACAAAGTGGTCAATAGATCGGTTATAAAAAATTCACATTTTTACAAACTATCATTTGTAGAACTTCCACTGAAGTCCTACTAAGATGTTTCATCACTATGTGGAGTTAAACTCCAGTCCTAAGAACAGCATGATGCAGTGGAAAGAACACTGGATGTGTAGTCAGAAAAACTGGGTTCAAATCCTATCTCTGCCACTTAATGACCTGTGTGTCCTGTGAAAGTCACAACCTCTCTGGACCTTGGTTTCCTCACCTGTAAAATGAGTGGGGAGAGGTTAGATGATAACGAAGGTCTCTTCCAGTTCTAAATCTATGCTCCCATAATACTGAATACTGAGCAAAGTCAATAACTTGGGGGCACAGGTGGTGTTTTTATTACTGTGACTGACTAAAGGCATGAGTTTCAGAAGAAAAAGAGATATAGGAAATGTACACTGACTAAAATATCTGAAAAATGGGATTTGATTTTCGGGTTATGGTTTGAAATACAGGAATGGTAAATATTTGGTCAAGGATGGAGCATACTAAGTAGGATTTATGAAAAAATGTATTCGCCTAGAGATGCATACCTGATCAATAGGCTTTTAAAATAAAAATGAAGGGGAGAAGAAAACTATCCACATATGTCAATCAAGGATCATTCATTAAGAACCTACGTGCCAGGCAATATACTAGGAGCACAAAGACAAAACAGAAACATCTTTTAAGCCATTTATCATAAAGAATGGCAAGTATAACACAGGAAGAATAGACAAGTCAACAAACACTTACTAAGTGCCTAAGAGCTAGGGATACAAAGAAAGACAAATCCAGTCAATCCCTGCTCTCAAGGGGCGAACAGTTTAACACAAACAACTAGAGAGAACTAGATGTATAGAATGCTGGAACTGGAGTCAGAGAGACCTGAATTCAAATCCTCCTTCAGACATTTACTAGCTTTGTGGCATTGGACAAGTCACTTAACCTGTCTGCCTAGTTTCCTAATCTGATGATAATAACAGCACCTGTTGTAAAGCTACAATGAGACAACACTGTATTTACTTTGCTTTGCAAACATTAAAACATTATATAAATGCTAGCTATTAATAATATGTACAAACAAGATGCATTTAGAATAAATTGGAGATAATCTCAAAAGTGCAGACACTAGCATTAAGGGAGGCTGGAAAAGGCTTTTTGAAGAAGGTGGGTTCTTATTTATTTATTTATTTATTTAAATTTTTTGCAGCCCCTCAGAGGAAAGGAGAAGATTTTAATGGGGTGTGGTCACCAGATTAAGGAAAAGTCACATGGGGTGCAAGAGCAGAAGAATCGAGGACAGGCAAAGGGATGGGCGCACTGATTGGTACGGGCAACTACTAGGGAAGGATTCACCACCTCTAGCATGGACAGCAATGGACCCCCAAGAGGCAGGCCTGAACAGAGGCTCTCCTCCCCTCCAGAACCTGCCTCTGTCCCAAGCTCCAGCTCCTGAGGGCTCCTAGTCACAATGAGGGACTGTCTTACCTAGCTTTACCCCTACCTCAAGCTATCTTATGACAGCAGCCCCTCAGGCAGATCCCAGAAAGCCAAGAAGCAGCCCCTGTGGCCTTTGATGGGACCAAGGAGGCCCTGGAGAAGGTGGGTTTTTAGCTGAGACTTGAATGAAGTTAGGAAAGCTGGTAGGTGGAGATAAGGGAGAAAGTTACAAGCACAGGGGGCAGCCAAGTGAAAACGTGGATTCAGGAGATGGGAGTGTCTCGTGTGAGGAACAGCAAGGTCAATGTCATTGATCTCAGTTTAAGATCTGCAGTGGTAGACCTATGTTTCCTCAACTCACCTGGGAGCCCCCTACACTAATGAAATCCTAGGCCCATACTAACAAAACAAAGCAAAAAACTACTGAGACACCCTAGGCTGGAGAAGGAAATAAATGATGAGTTCAGGAAAAAGAAGATAAACTGAATGGAGGTGGCATATAACAGTGATGTGAGAGGAACTACTCTGACATCTGTTGGAACATTCCACTAAAAGCAAAGCAGCTGATAAATTCTTGACTTTCCTTAACAATAAAAATATGTTTTTTCAAACAGTAGAAGTGGAACTTCTAGATCTGATTCTGATTAATAAAGAAGAACAGACTGCTATAAAAGAAATTTTACAAAACCCTGAAAGGAAGTGACCATGAAACCTCACAGATCATTAGTTAGACTGCCTCCAAGAGTCCTTAAAGAACCTATGGATATGATTGCTGGGCTGTCTACTGTCAGTAATCTTTGAAGAATCACGGATAAAAAAGAGAGGTGCTGCTTATCGGAAAATACAAAAAGTTGCACGTTTTTTTTTTAAACTGGAAAAGAGGATAGAACATTTTTAATTATAGACCAGTGAGCTTGACTTTGTTTCTTGGCAAATGTTTAGAGCATATTTAAAAGGATGGTTGGCTAACACTCGGAAAGGTCAGTTGTATTCATTTAGAGCTGGATTTAGATTTAGAGCCAGAATGACTCCATGAACTCAATTCATGGAGTTGAATGAGATGGCTTCTACAGTCCCTTGCAACTCTAAATCTGTGTTCCATAGAATCCTATAAAACTCATGCTGTATTTGTGGACAAGATGGACAGATGAAGGCTACTTAATAGATAGGAAACTAAGAATGGCAATTAATGAAGCACAAAATCTGAGCTGGAAGGGATCTCAGTGGCCATATGGTTAAACACACACCTGAAAGAATCCCCCACTCTTAACATACCCAACAGCATCCATTTAAAGACCTCCAAGGATGAGAAATCTATTACCTCTAAGTATAATTCATTCCACGTATGGATAGTTTTGTTAGGTAGCTTTTCCTGCCATCAAGTCTAAATTTGCCTCTTTGCAACTTCTCTTCATAGCTCCCAGTTCAGCCTTCTGGGACAAACAAAACAGGGCTAATCCTTCCTAAAAATGAAAGCCCTTCAAATACTTCCAAACAACTAACATCTTTGCTTCTCCAAACTTCCCCAATTCCTTCAACCAATCCTGGTATGTCATGGATTCAAATGTTCAGCTATTCCCCAATTGATGTGCACCATCTTAGTTCTATGCTACTACAAAAAGAGCCTCTACAAATTTTTGTACATTAGGTTCTTTTCTTATGTCTTTGATCTCTTTCAGAAATGTAGTATTGCTGGGTCAAAGGGCATGTTAAAATTAGAGTATGAAAGTTTGGGGTATGAAAGTTTAGTAACTTTCTGGGAATAATTCCAAACTGTTTTCTAAAATAGCAGTAATAATTCACAGCTCCATGAACAGTTTATTAATGTGTCTGTTTTCCCAATGTCCTTGTAACATTTGTTGTTCCCCCCTCCCTAACTTTACCAATCTGATAGATGGGAAGTACAACCTCAGTTGCTGTAATTTATTTCCCTACTTATTAGTGATTTGGAGCATTTTTTTCCATATAGCTATCGATAGCTTAGATTTTTTCTGAAAATTGGCTGTTCATATTCTTTAATCAATTATTAACTGGAGTGGCATGACGATCTTAATTGCCATGGTGTTTTCTTATAATCACCATTTCCCTTTTGAGATGCTCACTAATCAGCTTTTTAATGATTTGTTCTAAAAATTTCTCAGGAATGGAAATCACACTCACTGGCCTATAGTTTACAGATTTTATTCATTTTCCTTTTTTTTTTTTTTTTGAAAATTAGGTTATTTGCCCTTTTCCAACCTTGTGTTACCCCTCTCATTTTCCATGATCTTTAAATATTACTGACAGTGACTCAGAGATCACATCCACCAATTTCTTCAGTACCCAAGAATGTAGTTTATCTGCGCCTGACCTGAATACATGAAGGGCAGCTAGGTTCTAATTTCCTTATTTATCTTGGGTATCAATTTCACGTTACTCATTTTTGTTCTGTCATTTCCAGTGCAAAGGTCATTCTTCTAGGCAGAGAAAACAAGCAAAACAAGAACTGAACATCTCTGCCTTCTCTCTGTTGTCAGTTATCATTGTCTCATCCAGCCCAAGCAAAAGTTGGAATCCTTTCTCTGATCTTCTTTCATCTCTGAAATGGCTAACTCCTTCCTTTCCCCTTTTTGTTGTTAGGCTCCTGTCAGCAGCCTTGTCTCATTCTGAGCTTTAGTATTCCTTATACTACTTTTACCGCACCAGACTCTTACATTCACTGTTACCTGACCTTGCTTCTATCTTTTATATATTTCTTCTTAAATAACTAAAGAAGCTGGCGAATTGGCTGTACATTCACAGAGTTCTCAAGACAAATCTCATTTTTCCTTCTTCTTGAAACTGTTTTCCTTTGCCTTGATAATTTTTTTTTAGCATCTTCCAAACCCCCCACCCCCCGTTCATTTCTTATGTGTCACTTTAGTTCATGTGATACTACCTTTCTTCTGAATCTTTTGAAATCTGCTTTCCCAAAATCTTGGGTGCATTTCAAATTATCTACCACAAACTCTGGGGGTGGAGGATATAATTCACTTTTTCTTAGGGATTCCATAATTTTCATTTCATCAACCAGTTCAAAACATCTATTGAAGATCTGATACAGAATAGACTCTCCCCTAGTTGGTTCCTTTATCTTCTGAAGGATTAAATGATCACCAAGGCACCATACTAAGCTATGAGGCTATAAAGATAGTCCCTGTCCTCAAGGAGATCAGTATCATGAGGAAGACAACATGCAAAAAACCATGTATAAGTAATACACATACAAGATAAACTGAGGGGTAGTTTCAGAGGGAAGGAACTAAGATTAAGGAGGACTGGGAAAAGTTTCTTGCAGTAGGTGGAGCAGAGACTTGAAGAAGCCAAAGAAGTCAGGAAGTAGACATGGGGGACAGCCAGTGAAAATGTAGAATGAGGAGAAGGAGAGAGGGAGAGAGGCAGGGAGGGAGGGAAGGAGGGAGGGAGAGAGGGAGAGAGAGAAAGAGAAAGAGAGAAAGAGAGAGAGAGAGAGAGAGAGAGAGAGAGAGAGAGAGAGAGAGAGAGAGAGAGGGAGGAGGCCATTGTCATTGGATTGCAGAGTATGTGGTGGGGGAAGGTGTAAGGTAAAAGAATACTGGAAAGGCAGAAAGGGGCCAGGTTATAAGGACTTTAAAAGCCAAACAGAGGATTTTCTATTTGATCCTGGAGGTAACAGGGAGCCATTGAATAGGAAGAGGATTAGATCTGCACTTTAGGAAGGTCACTTTGATGCTTGAGTGGAGAATGGACTAGAGTGGGAAGAGATGAGGCAGAAGATCAATCAGAGGGCTATTGCAATAGTCCAGGCATGAAGTGATGAGGTTATACACCAGCATGGTGGTTGTGTCAGAGGAGAGAAAAAGAATATATGTGAGAGATGTCATAAAGGTCAAATGGACACAACTTGGCAATAGATTAATTAGGGGGAGAGAGGGTGAGAGAGTAAGGAACTGCA
This sequence comes from Vombatus ursinus, assembly GCF_900497805.2. Taxonomy (NCBI): domain Eukaryota; kingdom Metazoa; phylum Chordata; class Mammalia; order Diprotodontia; family Vombatidae; genus Vombatus; species Vombatus ursinus. Next base: position 4,156,886 of record NW_020941197.1, on the reverse strand, counting down.
GATAACACCTAAGCTTTAAGCCTGGGTGACTGGAAAATGGTGATACCTTTGACAGTAACAAGGAAGAGTTTCTAGGGGGAAAGATGAGTTTAGTTTTGGACATAATGAGTTTAAGATGTCTACAGGATATCCAGTTTGGGATGTCCAATAGTCAGTTGGATGTGCAAGACTAGAGAGTTAAGGGGAAAGGTTAGAACTGGACAAATATATCTGATAGTCATTTATATAGAGATGATAACTTGAATTAATTCATGGAAGCTGTTGAGATCACCAAATGAAACAGTATATTGAGAGAACAGAACCCAGGAAAAAGCCTTGGAGAATAGTTAGTGGGGGCAACCTAGATGAAGATCCAGAAAGGGTGACTGAGAAGGAACAATCAGACAGGTAGGAGAACCAGGAAAGAGCAATGTCACAAAAAGCTACAGAGAAAAGAGCATCAAGAAGATGGTGACTGACAGTGTAGCAGACTACAGAGATGTCAAGAAGGATGAGGACTGAGGCCATTATATCTGGCAATTAGGAGACCACTGTTAACTTTGGAGACAATAGTTTCAGTTGAATGATAAGGTTGGAATGGATTCCAACCGTAGAGTTAAGTTAAGTTAAGTTAATTAACCGTAGAGTTAAGAAGAGAGTGAGAGGAAAGAAAGAGGAGGCATGCATGGTAGGTAGTTTTCTCAAAGAATTTAACCATGAAATGAGGGGAAGATATAATAGCTACCAAGGATGGAGACATCACATGAGGGTTTACTTCGGAGAATGAGGGAGACATGGATATTTTTGTATACAGAATGGAAGCAGTCAGTGGAAAAGTGGAAAAGAGAGTGGGGATGAAAGAGAAGGCAACCTGCTGGAAAAGGCAGGATTAAATGGAATCTCTTGTGTATGTAGAAAGATGTGCTATGGCAAGAAGAACCACTTCGTCTTTTGAGATAGGGGTGGAGAAGATATCTGAATGATATGAGATGAGGAGGGAAAAAGAAGGAGCTTAATGAATGGCCTCAAATTTTTCAGTGAAATGAGTCAAGGTTCTCAAATGAGAAGAGAAGGGGAAGGAGAGCCATCAGAGGATTGAGGAGATATAGAAAAGGTTCTGTGGTAAGTTGGAGAGTGAATTAATTAGGGAGGTATAAAAGGATTGCCATGTTGCAATGAGGACCCAGCTAAGATTATATAACATAAATCTGCAGTGGATTCATTCAACATAGTTCCATGATTTTCTCTTACTTGAGTGGAGAAGTGCTTCATTCAGTAGCACATGAGTAGGAGTGAAGGTAGATGATGACAGTAAACCAAGGCTGAGTCTTGGCATGGTAATATTGGGAAGAGAATTACGGGGGCAAGGGATTTGAGAGAAGAGTCAAGAAGAGGAATGGAGAAGAGGGTAAACAGTATAAGAGTGATGGCCTGGGAAAGAATTGAGGGTTAGAGGGATTGGAGCTCAAGGTAAAGACAAACAACAGGGTTAGGTATTGTAAGGCACAAGAAAAGATGAAAGAGGCACGAATTATTTGCATTGAATTTTAGACAAGCAGGGAGATTATTAATTACAATTTTAATCTTAAACTGACTTTAAAAAATTATCTCAGTTATAAAAACAAACCTATCAACAGATAACCTCCAACACATTTTCAATAGAAAATGAAAACTTCATATTTGTAATCTGTTGTGCAGCTTTGGGCAAATCTCTTCAACTCTCCAGAGCTTAGCTTTCTCCTATGTAAAATAAAGGGATTAACCTACATTAGGGGTTCTCACCTGGAGGACACAAAACTTGTCAAAGGTATACAGGTAATATTTGGTATTTTTTCCTAATAAAATATTCCAAAAGTAGTAGTGCTTTTTGAAAACATTTGTGTTTAGAAAGAATAGTGAGGGAAGGAAAAAGGTTGATAAAGGAAGGGGCATTAAATCATGTATCTGAAAAATTTGAGATAGCTGCTGGAATAATTCCTACTGACCAAAACCAAATAAATGAGGTTTGGAAAATAAATCAGTGACAACCACCAATGAAAGATGAGCCATTAATCTCCACAATAACCAGAAACTCAAAACTAATTTCCAATCAACTAAGTCACAATTTTTTTTTTGCTGTACTGCTGGAGAAGCACCTACTATTCTTCCTTATAGACTAATTCTTTAAAAAAAAATTTTTTTTTCATCACAACTCATTTTCATGAATCAGTATTCTGCATCCTGTTCTCAATCAAATCCAAATCAAGAATCAAATTGGAAACTGAACTTGATATGTGGGTTATCTCTTTCAAAAACTAAAGGGAATAGAGACAGAGAAAATGGACCTGTGATTTCATTACAGGAAGTTCTCAGTTAGGAATTTCCTCTACCAATTAAGTTGAACCTTCTCTTCAACTCAAGAGTCTCAGAGAATTGCGTAGGGTCACAAAGAGTTTGTTAAAGGACTTGTCCAGGGTCACACTACCAGTATATCTCATAAGCAAGATTTAAACTCGTGTCTTCCTGACTTCAAGGCCATTTCTCTATACTTTACACCATGCTACCTCTTCAAAAACTATACCCAGAAGTGGTTGACAAAAAACAGAATCAAAGACCTCATTAATTAGACTACTCTAACACATAACAACTTTATGATACTAAAAAAAATTGTTCTGTACTTAATATAATCCTTTATATGAAAATTTTTTTTACATTATAGCTTATGTGAATATGTATGGTAAACTCTAGAACTTATATCTTTTCATATTAAACAGGGGGCATGGGTAAGTTTTCCTAAAAGCAAAGAAATACGGAGACCAAAATTTTGGGAAAGATGGTGAGGTTCTCAAGATCTTTCCATCTGCAAATGACATTGTGCTGATTGCATTAAGTCCTATGTCATCACGGGGCCTCCCTCAATGAGAGCCAAAATAATTCAAAACTGGCATGACCAACAATTCATACAGAAAAAACTAACTAGACAAAAACTGCTTACAAGTTCACTTGGAAGATCAGTTCTTTGAGTTAGCATATCAGCACACACATCTGAGACAAGAACTGCAGATGGCCAATGTGCTCGGCTCAGAATTGAATAGGATAACATTGGATTACATTTAAGAAATTTACAGTTCTTCCAATAATTCCAAGTTGATCTCCAGCTCAAGTATTTTTCATGTTTTTAACATTCTCCATATAATGTATCCCCTCAACCTCCAAAAAATCATTACCTTCCCAAACCCTTTATTCTTCCTAAACTTCCCTGTTTCTGTTTAGGGCACCACCATCCTTCAAATTACTTAGGTTTACAAGAAGTTATCCTCAACTTTTTTCTCTCCTTCAGCCCTCACATCCAATCAGTTGCCAAGGTTTGTTAAATTCCCCTCCAGGTCCTGTTCTTGAATTCCAGATTTTAAAACCCTGCCTCTGCTGCTGCCTCATCCAGGTACTTCCCTGGGCTACTATCACCTCTTTTCCTTGGAGCATTTAACAATCACTGGGTCTTTCTTGAAGGTCTGCTCCATTCTCCCACTGGTGAATTTCTTTTGGGGCTTCCATTTTGTGCAGTGGCCCAGGTAAACCTTCATTCCCCTCCTGGACCAACTGCAAACTTCTGGACTTCAAACCCCAGCCTTCACCCTTTAGTTCCCTTTTGTGGATTGTATTCCCCAGTTAGAACATAAACTCCCTAGGGGGAAAAGATCATCTTTCTTTTTGCTTATATTTGTATTCTCAGCACTTAGCCATACACACAGTAAACACTTATTTCACATTATCTCCTCCACACTCACAAAGCCACCAGTCTAGTTCAGGCCCTCATCTCCTCTCTCCTGGACTACAGCAAGAGCCCCTTCTAACTGGTCTTGCCAATGGCACCCTCAGCTGCCAAACTGATATTCTTAAAGCATATTTGCTTAAAGAACCTCCAGTAGATCCCTTTTTCCTCTAGGATAAAATATAAACTCTTTTATTATTTGAAGACCTTCATTATATGGTTCAAGTCTATTTTTCCAAGTTAAGTTCAGGTGCCACCTTTTTGAATATGTTTTATATTTCATTTTCTGAGTTTACATTGTTTTACCCAATGGGACATAAGTTCCTTGAGAACAGTGTTCATTCACTTCATTTTTGCCTTTGTATACCCATTGCCTAGTAGGTGCTAAATAAATGTTTGTTGTTTGTTTGCTTCCTTATGGCAAAGGATATATTACTGAAGAGGTATACAATGGCTGCAAAGAGGCTGCAACATATTTCCAATGATGATCTAAGTGCAAGAAGTGAGCTAACAGATATTAGGGAGGAAATGCATCTATCAAGAAAACATAGGTAGGGCAGTCATGTATTGAAAATGAAGCATAACAAATGGATAGCCTGAGTGCTGTACTGGTATCTATGAAATGTAAAAAGACAGAGAGGAAGGGTTCCAGTACACTGGAGAGATCTACTGTCTACAGATTTCCTTATGGAAGAATATGGCTATTCTTGAATCCTCAAAGAGATGTATCCCCCAAACACACTAAATTCATTTCATATAATAATCCAATGAATCTGCCATGTCTAACCACTCTAAAACATTTCAGAAATTATTTTTTTCAGCATGTTCTTATTCTTATTTTCTACTCATTTATGTTAAATAGCACTCCTTTTATGTTCCCAAGTTTGACTCGTGAAAACTTTAAGAAGACAAAGCTTTGTCTCCAGCCAAAATACCACTGGGTGTCCCAGGTAGGAATTAACATATGCTGGACTACATAATGAAAACTTTCTTTGGGTTTAAAAAAAGACTACATTTTGTTGTCGGATCTTTGATGTATAAAATGGTTTTATCCATTCCAAACAACATTTGTTAAACATGGAGTACAGTACTAGAGGGGTGTGTGTGTGTGTGTGTGTGAGTGTGTGTTATGAAAATCCTTGCACCTGTACTCAGGAGTCCAAAACTGTATCAGAATAAATACACCTGAAAATCATGGGACATCCAGATGAAAACAAAAAAACCCAAAGGCAAATTAAGCATTTGGTTTTACCATGAAGAAAGCCATTACATTTTAATAATAACAGCTGATATTTATATGGTGGTTTATGGTAACCAACTCTGTGAGTTAGGTAAAATAGCTTATTATATACATTTTTTAAATGAAGAAACTCAAGTTTAAAGAGGTCAAGTGGTCGAAAGTTGTAGGGGTGGGATTCAAACCCTGATGGTCTTTCCTAAAGGTTTATCACTCTCTCCTCTATACATCATGCTCTAATCTAAATAGTGGATGGCTGACCTAGTTTTTAACTTCTGACAATTTATGAGATTAAACATTTAAAGCCCAACCTCTCATATTTAAAGCTTATGTAAGAATTTCAAGGAAAAAATATTTAAAGTGATAAGGCACGATCCTATGTGCCTGGTTTTAGAAAACATGGCAATGACTAAAGTAAATCAACTGATTTAACATTTCAACTAATTTTCATATAAACCCTTCATGAAAACAGGCAAGATTTCTGAATTTCTAAAGAATTCCAAATCTCTACCAAAAATAGGATAAAATTGACATTAAACACATATTTGGAATTTTTAAATGAAGATTTTGAGTTGAAATTGTCATATCTAGATCATACATGGCCTGAATTAAATATCTATTTTTCATAACACTTGTTAAGGGACAAACCATTTTAAATTTGATATCCTTAAGTGATCGTGTATTAAAACACTGGCAAAATCACTAATACTTCATAAATTCTATTTAAGATTAGTACCGTAGCCAATACTCAAGATTTCTCTTTTCTAAGTTGAGGGCATTATTTTTTAAAGTATGATTCAAGTCATAAAGTATATCCAAAATCAGTATTATTAAAACTTGTAAGATTTGCTTTTGAACAAAGAAGTGTGCAAACATCATTTTATGGCAGTGGGGGAAAAAATCCCCTCCCTCCTTTCACAAAGTGGAGAATACAAATGTCCCATTCGGTATTAAATTCAACCACGGTCACCCTGACGTAAACTGTAACCCAATACATCCCTCTTACTGCGGAGACCGGCATTGACCAAAGCTGCTGTTACACCAAGCACATCACTACACCATACCCTACCCCACTCCACCCCCGAATTTCAATCATGCTTTCTAGAAATGGGGTCAGTTAGTAACTACTACACATGCACAATACTATAATCTCCAAAAGTCAGCAGCGTGTGGAAAAGACCAGAGAAGCAGCAGAAGCAAAGTGGGAATGAATAATGATGCACCACTATCAGGAACTCAGAATCATTTCACTAAGAAGAAGAGATAATAGCTCAGAACTCGTCCCGTTTGGATAATATTCTTGCTACTGCAGAGTTGATCCCGGGACAGCGACAGCAACCGGGTGAAAAACGTAAGTACTACGCTCTGGACAAGGACACGGACCAAAAAGTGCATGCACAGGGAAACTGAATGAGGGTCACTGGATCCCAGTTATTTCAACGAAGATGCAGTTTCTCTACAAATATTCTTATCTCCACCACTGCCCAGCCCTCTCCCCACCCCAAAGCGACAGGAAACTCGTCAAGCTGAAAGGGCCAGGGAACTCCAGGTCAAAGATCGGAGAAACTGATGCAAGGGAGTGGGGGTGGGGGAAGTGGAGGCGGGGTAGCCAGAAAGAGTAGGAGACCTTAAGAGTCAACTTTCTCCTTTGCAGCAGAAGTCACCATTGCGGCAGGAGGCGAAAATCCTTTCAGCAGCTTCCCCCGGCGTCTGGCCAGAGGAAGCCCCGTGGGGCACAAAGCCATGGGGGCATCGGAGCAACTGCTTCCCTCGGCAAGCAGCCCTCTTTCCTATGAGTCACACGCGGCCACCAACTCCCCCCCCCCCAAAAAAACCCAACTCCGGCGATGAGCCCAGAGGGTCCCGAGGAGCTCCGCGCATCCAGCCAGGGTCAAACTTCCCAACTCCAGCCTCAGCCTCCTTCTTCCCCCATCCAAACACTAAATGGATTAAAATGCAGCCCCCATCCCATTATCTTTAAACCCTAGGATGGAAATAGACACCCCCCCCAAAAAAACCCCACACAGACACCTCAAACAAATACCCATCCCATCCTAAAATGAGGTGAGAAGTGTGTGTGTGTGGGGGAGAAATTAACACATACACACACTCACACACACACACACACACACACACACCCACACCCACAAAACAAGTAACCAACCCGGAATCTCGGACGAGAGAGGAAGGAAGAGCGACTTTGTGGGCACTCGGGGGAGGGAGGGGAGGGAAGGGGCCGGAGGCGCCGGCAGAAGGAGAGGGAAAAGGGAAGGGGCCGGGAGGCGGACGGGCTCGCCCGCCCCCCGCCCCCGAGGCAGCCCCTCACTCACTTCGGTGCTGTCGCTCGCGTTCTCCACAGCCATCTTCTGCCACGGGTCCGCCAGCTGCGCCAGCGGCATCTTCCCTCCGGACCCGCAGCCGGCGGCACCGTCTCCTCCGCCTCCTTCTTCTCGGGGAATCCTGCTCCTCCGCCTGAGCCCCAGAGCCCCGGCGCGCGGCGGCCGCGGGACCCCGGGGGGGAGGCACGGGGGCCGACACCCCCCCCCAAACGCCGCACTCTCCCGGCGAGGCGCCCGCACCGGCGGGCGGCGAGACGGTGGCCGCGGCCGCCGTCGGTGGGGATCTCGCCTTCTTCTTCTTCTTTTCCTCCTCCTCCTTCTAACGCTGCCGCCGCCGCCTGTGCTCCTCCTCCCGGCCCCGCTCCCTCTCTCTGCGCCGCCGCCGCCGCCGCCGCCGCCGCCACTCGCTCCCCCACTTCCGCTCACAACATGGCGCCTAAACGATACCTGTCCCTCAGAGCGAGGCTCGGGCCGCCGTGCGCAGCCCCCTGAAAGGGCGGGGCCTCCGAGGCCACGCCCTTCGGTGCCACCTCCTTCCCCGGGTCCCCCTCCTCCTCCCCCTCTTTCTCCTCTTGGCCTCTCCCAACCCTAGGGCGGGGTGAGACTAAGGAAACCAAGTGGGTGTTGCGCGAGTGGGATGGATAGGGAAAGGAGGAAGGGGCAAATGCTTCCAAACCGGAAGGTGTGGGAGACCGGGAAACCCTCTTACTGTAAGAGCTGGGTGTAGCGTACGAGAGGATGACATTATCCCGGGGATTTTGCTCACCCCTCTGGGGTGGGAGAAAATCCCCTGGTAGTTTGTCACTTTGGCACTTTTGTCCGTCTGTCTACCCGGAGGCCGGCGTCTGGCAGAAGAGGCGCTGTACAGGCTGACCATCCCTGTGCAAGTGACCTTGACCCACAGTATAAGAAAAACCTCTGGCTAGGTTTATCATGATAACAAAGCAAACTGTTACTGTGTGTGTGTGTACACAGCATGGGAGAATAATAAGAGCAGCCCATCCTCTGCCCTGTTCAAATGCCGAGCATCTGCCCCATTCCCTTGTTTCTAGAGAGGCCTCGGATAAGGATGTTTTGGGGGGTCCTTGGAGGTACTAGCTTTTCCAGGCTCTGCTTCGAGCCTTGTTTCTCTTAGAAAAATTTACTCTCCCCAAAGTAAAATTTCCGAAATCTGGATTCCAGATAACCAGCAGGAACCCCTGTGGTCCACAAGAAGGACTCCGGTTTTAGTCCCCGTCTCTATCTCCCGCAGCTCATCCTCCCCAACCCGACATTGCTCCAACATTGTGCAGCCCAGGGCTTACTACTGCGGCCGGCGTTACAGAAGAGTGATATTCTTCCACGAAGGCGGAAAGCACGAGATGAACTGATCCTGCCACTCTCCGGAGTTATTAAAAATACGTTGTAGGCAGGAAGAGTAGGGTTCCTATCATTCCGCTGATTTAAAATAAAAGATGAGATTAGAAAGTAGGTCTGGTTGGGGGCGGAGTAAGTGGGAGCGAGTGAGATACCGGAGAGGACAAGAGAGGGTCTGACTCCCCCTTCTGCCATAAAGAGGAAGAACCACACTATACAAATCGAATGCTACTAGAAATTTTATCTCTCAAAAGCATTAAAAATTAAAGAAAAAATCAGAAATGCCAGGGTTGGGAAGGACTGGGAAGTCATAGCATATATAAATGAGTGTATGATTGCCTAATTCAGCCTGAGTTATAGGAACTTTCAAAGCACTCTCACAGAAGTGTATAAAGGCAACACTGTACAAAGAAAGGCAACTGAAGTTACTAAGTGCCTTTAAAGAGGAAAAAAAAATCAGCGGACAAGTCACTGTTGCACACTCCATTTACTTATTTCTCTGGTGCCATTGTTTTCAATAGCATCACCTGCGTTCCTTCCCAGCCAAAACTCCCTCCAGGTCCCCACCCACGCACTGTGCCAGAAGCCATTTCACGTAATAGATTAGCTCTTTGTAGACATTGGAGGGAAAAAAAGTTCCATTTCGTGTAACACAAAAGAATCGATCTGTGTTCTGGCTTCGAATACCTGACAAGCTTATAGCTTCCTTTCTAAAACAGGTGAGAATTATTACAGTTTGTAACAGGTGTCTAGCATTACTAGCGTGGTTTCAGAATCAAGCCCTTATTAGAGGAGAGGCACCAATTTCAGTGTTACTAGGAAAAACTCCTAACTGATTAATCCTGAGGATGTAAAGAAAACTAGTACACTGGGTTCTGCATGAACTGCCAGTTTTTTTTTCTCCCTCACTCTTAACCAGTACTGGATGTTTATTATCCTTTTTCTATTCTCTCTACCACCCTTCTCCTTCGTTAGCCCTCAGTTCGTACTATAACTACGTGGTCACAACTGCAAAATCGAGATAAGCAAGTCCTTTGACCACCAGCCTGTAGCTGACCAAACCACTCAACTTTTGGAAGCTTTGAAAGTGTTCTATTTGCCCTTCCACTTACAACGATGCAAGATTGTCTGAGAGTATCAGGGTAGTCACTTGCCTATAACTGCTCCTATTGGGTATATTAAGTGCTTTTAGACAGTTCTGAGGTATAGTAAGTCATTTTGTGTATATCAGTACCACCTCCCTCCCTTGTCCCTCTGTTACATCCCTGCTGGTCTGGATAGTTGGGACAGTGTAGAGGTGGATAGTAAATAGAGGTGCTGGACTTGGAGTCAGGAAGACCTAGGGTTAAAGCCTCCCTCAGACACTTATTAACTTTGTGATGCTGGACAAGTCACTTAATTTTTTTGGGTCTCAGGTTCCTTATCTGCAAAATGAAAGGGAGGAGTGGACTCTATACCCTCTGAGGTCCCTTCTGACCCTATGATCTTTGAATTTCTTATGCTAAGCCCAGTTTTCCTTATTTACTCTGAACCAGAGTCTTTCCAGAGACCAATCAGTTCTCCTTGCACCCACCAAAAAAATGAAGCTAAGGGTGGGATGGAAAAATACTGGACATAATATCTAGCATGAAAAACGGCATAGTATAGTGGATAGAAAACCCACCTCAGGCAAAGTGAGGAAGATTTGGGTTTAAGTACTACCTCTGACAAATACTGGCTGGGTCATCCTGTGCAATTCACTTATCCTCTCAGTTCCTGTAGGCATTTTGCTAAGACTATAAATTGCAGAACAGTGGTTCTACTGTATTAGTAGGGAGAGATTCCTCACTGGAAGCTCCTCTCTACACCCAATGAATCACAGGTGTGCCTCCTCCCACAATCTGTTCATATTTTGTGTCCTTGAGTAAGTTATTCCACTTTTCTAGGTCTTGTTTCCTCAGGTGTAAAAAGAAAGCTATTGGACTAGATGCTCTGTAAGGCTACTCTGAGTCCTATGTTTTTATGATGCTATGATTACGCTGGATTGTACAATAAATGAATAAAAAAAATTTGAATTTATCTGTTATAGTAAACCATCCTTGTGTGTGATAATTAACTCATGCAGAAGTTTGAGGACAGATTGAAGTTGCACATTGCTATTATTTTGCATTTAAGGATAAAATTTTTTGTGTGTGTCCTCCAAACATACTGTAAAACATTACTATCCTACATAACAAATGAAAACACAGTGAGCATGCTATGTTGTGCTTCATGACAACTGGCAAATTAATAGCAAACCTGTGACTAATACTCCAAGTCACTATCCTTGGTTGACTAAGTATTACATGGCTAATAAAACTGATGTGTGTGTGTGTGTGTAACATTATGGTCATCAGCTTCTTAAAGTTTATCTTAAAAAATAAATATAATTTCTAGCTTTTATTCATTTATTTTGCCATGAAAAATGTTAGAATATTTTTGATAAAAAATTAATTGATGAGCTTGCATGAGACCAGTGGATGAGTCAGTTCTACTACCTAGCGTTAAACATTAAATAAGTTGCTAATAATAGCTTGGTACCTATGCTGTCAATAAATATTTGTTAGCCTGATTTTCTTCATATCAAAAAAAAAGATGACTAGATTAGAGGGTTGAATCATCTCTAAAGTCTGATCCTACCTTCAAATTCTGTGATTTACAAAAATACAATTCTCTTTCTTTCTGTCTGAAAGGAATGACTTACCTTTCTTATTGACAGGAGTAAAATATTTTGTTCATTTGAATTTTAGAGTGACACAGATTATGATCAAATGAGATCACTTTACATGTGATTTACATGAGATCACATGTAAAGTGCTTTGTAAACTTTAAAACACTAAACGTTAACTGTTATTACTGCCCCTTCTTTAGTTGGGTAAATTTAAACAAGTAAAATGTAAGGACTGGGAGAAATTTCTGTGGAGGGTCATCAAAAAGAGCTATTACTTTAAATGACAGCTGACAATTTTGCCTAAGGCAGGGTTGAATTTTACTGGTTGGTAGAAGATGTATCTCAATGTAGTGTTGGCGAAGAAAAATTGGCAAAGAATGTACTCCAAGCTTCTGCTCCTTTCATTGAGTGAAACACACTACATGCTTTTGCAGTATAATGACCTCACATTCCACTAGTCTTCTGGTTTTCCTTTTTCAGTTTCTTGGTTTTCAAAATGAAAATAAGGACTTAATCAACTGCTTCATGTCCCCACCCCCACCCCTTTAACACTACCCTGTACTAGTTCCCTCCCTTCAATTCGTCCCACCTACTCATGCATAGTATTGGAAAGTTATTGCTTGAAATTGCAGCTTAGAATAAGTGCAAACATCACTAGAAATTATGGAATAGGTTTCCAAGAAATCATTCCCAATGCATGACAGCACAACCAGTCTTAACCTCCCTTACCCCCACTAGTTTCCTGCTATAATTATAACCTTTGTACATAGTTTAAATGTACATTTATTTAACATTGTTCAAAAGTAGAATTATGTCAGTCTGGACAAGTTCAAGATGACTAGTTATGGCTTATAGCTCAATTTTTACTTCATATAAATCCAAATTCACAGCTGAACAATGTACAGATTTGTCACAATTTAGAAAGTTAAGAAAGAATCATCACATCTCTCAAAAGTTTTCTATTCCTTTACATTATCTGAAGCATCTTTTATTTTTCACAAAAGAAAACAGTAACCACTGGTAACTGTTCCTAGGAAAAAGGGAAAAAAGATTTCATAGTTATCAGATTTAGAACTGGAAGAGACCTTAGAGGTCACCAAGTCCAACCCTCTCATTTTACAGGTGAAGAAACTGAGGCAGACAGAGGTTAAGTAACTTGCTCAGGGTTGAATGAAATAATTCACATCCAAGTCTTCCAGATTCCAGGTCCAACACTCTTAGCTGCTATATTAGAGACAGTTAAGTGGTGCAATGGATAGAGCAGTGAACCTGGAGTGAGAAAGACCTGGTTTCAAATCCAGCTAACAGTGACTAACTCTGTAATCTTGTGCAACTCACTTAGCTCCTGTCTGCCTTAGTTTCCTCATATGTAAATGGGGACAATAACACCTACCTCTCAGAGTTGTTGCAAAGATGAAATGAGATAATTGTAAAGCATTTTGCTAACCCTAAAATCCTAAATAAATGGTAGTTATTATTATTATCATTATTATTACATCACCCTACTTGAATTTCACCCCAAATTTGTAAATATATACTAATTAGTTTAACAAAATGCATGGAAATATAGTCTTACCTAAAATTTAATTTTTCCTTTGAACCTCTCCAACATTGCTTAAGAAAGAAAATAATAAAATATACATTTGACTAGTATTTGAAAGTTTAAAAATATTTTTTATTTGAAAGAATAAAGTTCACATTTATTATCCATCTGTATTTTTAGGTGGTCTATAAAAATTCACACTTTTTTAGAAAGAAATGAAAATTAAAGGGAAAGCAACCTTCTTTCAAGTCCTTTTGAACTCTAAAAGTCTCTGATTCTATGTGGTGGAACTTGGAAGAATGTAAATAACATTTATTTAAGAAAAACTAAATGTAATGGTGAATTTAAGAGGCTCTGTTTACATTTGGAATATTTCCTTTTGTTTTCTTGAGAAATCTAAAAACTCTATGTTTGAAATGGAATCAAGTACTTATTCCTAACAACTTATTATTTTCCATTCAATGTAGTTCTTCCTTCTTAAAACTATGGGTAAACACAAAAACAAAACCTGTCATATATATGTCGCACATTGTCCATTATTTTCATTCATTCATCTAATAAACACAAATTAATTGAGTATATAAGTGAACTTATTAGGTGTGCACACATCCAGATGTTTAAAAAAATGGATATTTGATGTCTCATTTTTTAGTTTGTTTTTAAAGTATAATTGTTAAAAAAATAAGTTTAGTTAAGTCTTGGCTTCTTTAGTTTGATGAATAAAAATGTCCTTTATTATTGAGTACTCAATAAATATATGCCTAAAAAAATTCCTTGAATTATATGCTCTAATGAAATGTGTGGCCTTACCTATGAGTGCTTACTGTAAACCAAGTGTGTGTAACACTGAATAATTTTGTAAGTGATCACTAAAGATGAGTTCACTTAATGGAGTACAAAAGCTCAAATTAAAATGGCATGCCACATGACCTACTATTCTGCTTTTATTGCAACATCTGTTGAAATGTAAATGAATATGGACTATGACCAAAACTTTGTTTACATAGTGATCCAAATAAACTCATCCAAGTATGATTCAAAGTGAGCAGCTTAACTGAGTCTTGCTTGGTTAGGAAGAGAAGAAAGGATAGGAAATTTGAAGGAGGGAGTATTTTCTTCTTTAGATTGGTTTCTGAAAGGTTCAATCCTGAGAGGTATTATTTTATTTCAGAGTGGCATGGTAGAAAAGAATTAGGGAACTTTGAGATTTGACAAGGTGGTGAAGTCATTCTGGAAGTTTTAATAATCCAATATTTTCCCTCCAGCATTCATTTTAGTAGAGTAGAAAGTTCTCACTAAATGTTCTTGTTAGTAAATGTTAATTCATAAGAGGGAAATAATACATAGGAAAAATATTTCCCATTTCAAACTGAAATTAAACACAGCTGTAATAACATTAAGTGAGAACACAATACAATGTGTTCCTTGTGTGGGTAATTCATCTGATCAACAATCCATTTCTCCACCTATCAATTTAGCTCTGCTTGTAAGAGCAGAGGTTCTTTTTTTTTTTTCTTCAGTCCTCAAACCATTTTGGTGGTGGGACAAAAGGCCCAATGGACTATTCCCTTCCTTTTGTTACTGTGAGGAAAAAAAATAAAAACCCAGTCTTGCAGAAATTGTACCTGGGAAATATTTTTAATGTTTGTTTTTGTGTTTTTAAAATGTTGATTTGAATTTGCAATGGGAAAATATGATTTTAAAACTCCAAATATGTTTCTTCCCCTGTAACTTGCTTTTAAGACCAGCCTGCAACCATATCTGAACCTGAAAGGCCCTTGAGAACCACTATAGGATCACATTAAGTTCTATTGCATGGCAGCAGACTGAATCCCAAACCTCAATTGTCTCCAAAAAAACATGAGCCTTCTGTCCCAAGGAAGATAGCGAAAGAGTGTGTGTATGGAGCAATATAAAACCATCACCACTATGAGGAACAAATGGCAACAGTACCATAATGGTAAATGTAGCATTTTTAAAAAAAGAATCACATCAATCACATTTTTTAAATGTCTCATTTCCAAGTGATTTTTGTATTTTTTAAAATGGTATTTTGTTAAACTGTTGGGAGATTTCTTTAGTGTGATAAAGACTTTAAAGGATTATTTACTCACAATTATTCTTTTTCTCATAACATTTAAAGCAAATAATTGTATGGGCAGCTAACTGTAAATGCAACCATCTCCACATACTTTTTTAATTGAAGGATGAGGGATTGATTTTGCAGGACTTAAGATAAAGAGACCCTTAGGGAATTTTAAGAAATACACTTCATAAGATATATTGAAACTAGAAGCAGAAAATGGCATGAACCAGTTGAAACAAGTGTAAGAAATTTATTTATGTTTATCATTTATTTATGTCATCGTTGCTGTCAAGTAGAGGTTAGTATTTCATTTCCCTCTCCCCTCCCTTGTGATTTCATCTGTATAGAGAACTCCCTCTTGGTAAAATTCTTCTTAGAAAGTTGCTTGGGGCATTGAGAAGTTGAGTGACTTTCTCAGGGCCATCCAGTCAGTGTCTTCACATGCCATGCAGATGACAACAATTTGTTCAAAGGGCAATGAAGGCAGCTGAAGCAGGCACAGTGGAGTGCTGAGAGCTTGGTCAGACATCGAAGACACCAAGGTCTTCTACTGGCCATCACCAGTCATCTTGACTTTTGTTTTGCCGCTGGACTTCTAGTCTGGCAGATAGATTGAGGCTGATGAATTCATGCAATTCTGCCTCACTTAAATCCAATTCATGAGCAAGTCAAGACATCCTCCCATGATGTCTTTGGACCTCTTCAAAAACAAAAGAAGAACAACAGCTAATGTGGGTTAGAGCCAGGATTTGAATCCAGTCTTCCTGATTCTGAGCTGGCTTTCTAACCATTAAGTCATGCTGCCCCCAGTATACCTCTGAAATGAAGAAAAAAAATTTTTCATTATGAACAATGCTTTTACAATTCTCAGAAAAAAAATTCTTAGTGAAAAGTTTGTTCTTGTTCAGTTGGGTCCTGCTCTTTGCAATCCCATTAGTTTTTTTTGCAAAGATATTTGATTGATAAACTGAAAAGGAGGGCAAGAAGAAGGATGAATAATAAGAGAAAAGACCTGATACTCAAATGCATTTATTGTTCAGTCATTTTTCAGTGTGTCTGACTCTTTGTGGCCCCATTTGGGGCTTTATTGGCAAAGATACTTGAGTGGTTTGCTATTTCCTTCTCCAGGTCATTTTACAGATGAGGGAGCTGAGGCAAACAGGGTTAAGTGACTTGCCCAGGGTCATACAGCTAGTTAGTGTCTGAGGCCAACTTTGAACTCCTGAAGATGAGTATTCCTAATTCCAAGTCCAGTGCCCTATCTATGGTACCACCAGTGAAAAGCGCCATGGGGCAAAGGTTCCACTGACAAATGTCATTCAGATATTATTGAAAAAGTTTATTTAGCCACTAGATCTCTAATTTCACAGATGTTCACCAGTACAGATGATCATCCATCTATTTCTTTTCACCCTCAGCTATTCTTTTTCATATCTCCACATAAATTCTCCAGGCAGGATGTAGCCACAGTCCTCTATTTTTTTTTTTTTTAACACATTGTGGAAGCAAAACTCAACTGTTCACCTGTTATCCCTCAATCTTCCTATATAACTGGCCCAAGTCTTTTTCTGATCATGCATTTCCTTGATAATATCTTAAAGAGAATATCACTTGGCAACATATGAAACAAAGTGACTAACAATGTTAAAAAAAATCCCCTTCCTAATATCTCTATTCGTGCAGAATCTATAAGAATGAGAACAAATATGTTGTTTCTCAATGACTGATGAGCAGTCTGAATAGGTCAACTTGTTATTTATAATTATAGTAGTGTTCTATATCTCTATAGATACTTCACATTTTACAAAGCTCTTTCCTCATAACAATTTGGTAGGTTACCCAGGCATGATTAGCTCCATTTTATAATAAGTAAACAAAGGCCCCAGGGAGTATCAGTGACTCACTCTAGGCCACAAAACTAGTAAGCAGCAGAGTTAGAATTCAAACTTAGCAATGCCTCTTATTCACAATCCAGTGCTCTCCCTTTGTATCAGTCATGTCGAAATACGAGGGTAGCTCATGTCAAGGGATTTTTATGGAACTTTTAAAACAAGTCTTATGAAATCAGTTTTATAAGACTTACAGTAGGTAAATGAGCAACAAGTATTCATCATATTCACCTTTTTTAATAGCATCCCATTAGAATGTGATTAGGGATCATTTCATTTACTGTATCTGTATCCCCAGTACCTGGCACAAAGTAGGTGCTTGATAAATCAGTTAGTAAATAAATAATTATTAAGAACCTACTATGTGGGGGCAGCTGGGTGGCACAGTGGATAGAGCACTGGCCCTGGAGTCAGGAGGACCTGAGTTCAGATCCAGTCTCAGACACATGATACTTACTAGCTGTGGGACTCTAGACAAGTCACTTAACCCCAATTGCCTCACCAAAAACAAACAAAAAAATCCAACAAAATACCTACTATGTGCTAGGCACTGGGGATACAAAAAAAGGTAAAACTCAGTCCTTCCCCTCAAGACATCACAATCTAATGGGAGAGACAATAAAAAACAAGCAACAGCTAGATACTGGACAAATCAGAAATAATTAAGAGAGGAATTATGAACTGATCCAACCATTTTGGAGAGCAATCTGGGATTATGCCCAAAGAGTTTTTAAATTACCTATACTCTTTGACCCAGAAATGCCACTTTCCAAAAATGATTGGGGAAAAAGAAAAAGAAACTATATGTTCTAAAATGTTTATAGGAGGTCTCTGTGGTGGCAAAGAACTGGAAATTGCAGGGATGCCCATCAATTGAGGAATGGCTAAACAAGTTGGTGTATATGATTGTAATGGAATACTGTGCTATAAGAAATGAGGAACGATGAGCTCAATGATTTTAGAAAAACATGGAAAAACTTGCAGGAAATAATGGAGAATGAAATGAGCAGAACAAGGGGCAACTAGGTGGACACTTACTAGCTGTGTGACCCTGGGAAAGTCACTTAACCTTGATTGCCTCACCAAAAAGCAAAATAAATAAATAAATAAATAAATAAAATTAGCAGAATCAAGAGAAAATTGTATATAGTAACAACAATATTGGTTTAAGAAAATTTGAGCGAGTAAGTTATTTCATCTATTATGAATATGCAAATTAACTATAAAGGACTATAAAGAAAGATGCCATCTGCATCCAGAGAGAGAACTGATAAACAGATGTATACATGGAATAATTTTACATATACATATACCTATTTGTGTCTAATGGTAGCCATCTCTAGGATAGGGGGTGGGAGGGAGGGAAGAAAAAGAAGAAATTTACATGATAATTTTTTTTGTATATTTGAAAGGCATAACAAGTTTTCAATTTCACATGTAATCATCTTTTTATCATACTATGTTACAGAAATGCTTGTTTTATGCTATAAATTAAAAAAAGGATAGGAAATACTAATAAATGCTTATTAATTGATTCCATTTCATTTATGGACTACCATTTGTAACAGCCATTTTTCAATCAATGGGCATTGATCTTTATTTCCAGTTCTTTGCTACTACAAAAGAAGCTGTTATAATATTTTTGTGTGTATGAGAACTTGCTTTTTATCATTGCCCTCCTTGGAATATATATCTCACAATGGAACATCTGGGTAAAAAATATTGATGCTTTAAAAAATTGACTTTTTAGTCACTTTTTTTACCATAATTCCAAAATACTTTCCAAAAGATTTGGATCAATTTACAACTTTATATTGATTATTCTCATCTTTTGTCATTTTTGGCAATTTTCTGAATTAGAAACCTTAGAGTTGTTTTAATTTTCATTTTTCCAAAGAAATCATTAGTGATGCTGAATAATCTTTCATGTGGTTAATAGTTTGCAATTCTTTTGAGAGTTGTTTATTCAGGTCCTTTGACTACTTATCCTTTGGAGCATGGCCTTTGGTCGTATATTTGTAGTAGTCCTCTAAATATCTTGACATCAGACCCATGTAAGACATATTTAATATACAGACTTTTTCCCAGTTGATCACTTACCTTCTTATTCTAGTTGCACTGATCTTGTCAGTGTAGGAGTTTTTCAATTTTATGTGATTGAAATTATCTATTTTATCTTTAGTCATCTCTTGCTCATTCTTTGTTTGGTAAAGAATTTTTACTCCAATCATTGCTGTGAAATGCATCTGATCCATTGTCTTATAATTTTTCAACTTTAATATTTGTGTTATGTTTTCTCTTGATCTTATTATAATATATACTTTAAGGTGTTGCTCTACACTTAATTTGAATAAAAATATTTTCCAATTTTCCCAGCAATTCTTGTGCAATAGGAAGTCATTCCCTAAGTCATTTATATTCTTGGATTTATTTAATACTGAGTTATTGAGTTCAAATTTTTTCTGATTCTTCTTTTTCTACTCTGTGCCCCTGATCTACTTTTCAACTTTTGGATTGCTACTGAATAATTCTGATGATTATTGCTTTATATAATAATTTGAGTTCTGGATTAAGCAAACATTTAATAAATTGAAAATTAATTTTGAAATTAATTTGTTCAAAATATTAAATATTTTCAAGGATGTCCATAGTGCTGTGCTAGGCTCTGGGAAAGGTACAAAGTTTTGATAAAACATAGTTCTTATGCTCTCAGTTTATAGTTTAGTTATCTGCAGAAACTCTTATATGTAGTATTACATGCTAAAATGCATAAGAGAGATGCAAAACAAAGTGATATAAAGTTTAAGAGGGAAAGTCATGACTTATGAAGTGGATCTGTGAAACATCATAGAGGGGGTGGTATTTCAATTCAATCCCTATAAAAGACACACAAGAATTGGAATTTGGTTCTGTGAGTGTTAGTTCTTAAGGCTTGATATGAATTCATAATTTATACTCTAGGCAACTAAGTGACATAGTGGGTAGAATGCCAGGCCTGGAGTCAGGAAAACCTGAATTCAAATCTGGCCTCAGATATTTACTAGCTGTGTGATCTTAGGCAAGTCATTTAACCTCTGTTTGCTCATCTATAAAATGGGGATAATAATAGTACCTACCTCCCAGGATTATTATGAGGATCAAATGAGATACTAATTGTAACATACTTAGCACAGTGCCTGGCACACAGTTAAGGGCTATATAAATGTTAGCTATATCAATAATCCATTTTGCTAAGTCCTTCCATCTGTACAGAAGGTCAGTAGTTGGCAAACTCTCCTAAACAGAAGTTTTCCATTCAGATGCTATCTATAAACCTGTAATTGCTGATGGCCCTGTCAATAAACCCCATTCATTGTTCTATTGGCCTTAATACTCCTACTAATTTTAAAATATTTATTTCACATTAATGCCTAAAAAAGTTGATTTTTGCACAAATTTATCAGAATTTTGGGTAGATTAGAGGAGGAAGAGATTAGCTGGGAGGCCTATTGACTAATTTAGGATTAAGGTGATGTACTAGGGTGGTGAATGAAGGAATGGAAAGGCAAGGACAGTTATGAGAGATACTTGGAAAGGAGAAATGACAGGACTTCATGAGTGACAATGTAGATGATGAAGGGTAATGCTAAATTGAAAATGACCCCAATGTTTCCAAGTTGAAAGACTGTGGCTATCAATGGATAACCATATCCACATAATATTTAGAAAAATAAGCTTGATATGAAGATGATAAAGTTAGGGAAATATTTAGTTTGAGACATGAAGAGGTTGATTATAGACTTGGAAGGCTGTATTGAAATCAGGCAAGAGGATTAGACTGGAGATTAGATGTAGGTGTCATCATCATTAGAATAATAATCAGAGTAGAGCACGTGGATTTTTTTCCCAGATGCCACTGAATTTGGAGAGGGATGAATCGGTGCTGCTGAATTTAAAGTACTCCAGGTTTAGAGGTTCAGGGCCAACCTTACCAATGGGAGGTATGGAGGAAGGGGCTATGGTTCCATGCTGAGGAAGGTAGCATTGGGAAAAATGGGAATGGCAGTGACCTCAGCTTCTCCCAGGGAAAAGGTTTGGCCTGACTAGTTACCACTGCCTTTTCACCAGGGTGAAGGGAAATTAGAGACAGAGATCTCCTCTTCCCTTGGGGTGTTACGGCTCCACCACCTTAAGGATTCTCTTCTAAGCTGAGACCAGGAAGTATGTGTAGGGACTGGAATGATGAGTGGCCCCCAATCTTTAAATCTCTCTTTTAAGGAGTTCTATATATCTAGGGTGTGGAGAGTAAGAAGCATTCTTTTTTTTTTTTTTTGGCTAGGCAATCAAGTTAAGTGACTTGCCCAGGGTCACACAGCTAGTAAGTATTATGTGTCTGAGGCCGGATTTGAACTCAGGTCCTCCTGAATCCAGGGCCAGTGCTAAGAAGCATTTTTAAAAGCAAATCTCAGCTGACAATCATATCCTGCCCGTCTAGTCCTTGCCATGGACCTCCTCCAACATGTAAAGAAGGGATATTAGTGCTTGACCTTCAACCACTGTGGGATAGATGGGAAGTTCATCTGATTGGCATAGGATGGAGTGCCACTGCACACTTTCCCATTGCCCCAGTCTTTGTAATTGTACCAGGTCTTTCTGCCTATGGCTGTTCTACCCGAAGAGCTGTTAGAAGAAACAGTTCAGATAAGCAATTAACAGTTCATTTTCCCCACCCCTCTCTACCACAGGTGGCCCAGAAACAAGGCCCTCTTCTTCTATCCATTTCCTATACACACAGTGGGGAGTGATACCATACAGACATTGTTATCCTTAGCCAGGATCAAATTAGTAGGTAAGCTCCTTCTCTTATGACCTTCATGCATTGGTGGAGGGTACTGTGCTTTTGCTACTTCTGGCTTGGGTTGGGATTCATTCACTATCAGTGTAAAAAGAAAGAGATGGGTACTCCATATTGAATATATGTGTGAACAGCTATGTTGGTAGTGGGGAGGAGAGGCTGGTGAGTGAGGAGGGACAAGCAAACCTAACAACTACTTAGCAAGAAGAATTAGTGAAAATAGGAACCTGCCAGATTCTCTGTTACTTGCTTTAGTAACCTGAGGTCTCTCTTTTTACCCTTTCCCTAATTAAAGGTATCATTCTTTCCCTTTGCCCCCTGTGCAAAGTTTCCTGCCTATGACTTTGATCAACATAAAGTAGTTGAATCTTGATAAAGTTTGAATTCTTGTTGGGAGACACAGTGAGAAAAGAACAGGGAGCCTCAAGGAACAAACTTATCTGAGTGCAGAAAAAGAAAAAGTAGAGCAGGGAAAGACAACACATCAGAGATAATGGATTAAGTTAATAAGAAATAGAATTAGAGAAAGAGCAAAAGAATAGACAGGAGGAAGTAAGAGGGATAGGGAGTATACAAAGGATGTCTCCATCCACTGCCAACATTTATCACTGAATATATATCCTTCCCTATCTTATACTACTCACCAAACAGATAAACCTCTATATTTGGGTTGGTGTGGGACTCTGGAGGCAGTGTAGAGAGTTTTAGTTCCAGCTTTCTCATTTGTTGGCTGTGGTAGTAATTTGCCAAAGATTAACCTCAGCTGCAGTTCCCTTAACCTTAAAATAGGAATGATAGTACCTGCATGAAATACCATCTTTGAGACTTTATTGGCTCAATGGACTAAAAGCTCAGTCTATTGACTACAATACTTCCTCGATGACTAAATACCAAATGGTCAGGAGGAGGAGCTACAGTTGGGCTCAAATGCATGGATGACAGACCAAGATGGGTAACTCAACAAACTTTGGTTGTCTTCAATACTTATTCTTGTTTAACATATTCCTGCTTTGCTGCATAAATTTCCTTTTGTTAATTGTTTAAAAAAATAGTACCTGCATGATGCTTTTGTAAGGGTCACATGAGAAAACAAGGGTGAAAATCACTTGAAAATATTAAATATTGATACAAAAATGAGGAATTATTATTATTATTTTGACAGGCAACCTAGTTTTGGGTACCAGAGTAACCAGTCTTGTGACTCTAATCTTCAGCTCCCCTCCAGGCAGGCATATCCCTTGGAGAAGGGTGGGTGAAATTCCAAAGTTATTTATTCATGCCTTCCCATAAGCTGCATTTAGATGACCCGTGTGGACATACACAAGTTACATAGTCAATATGCATCTTCCATGAGGAAAAAATACCCTAATTTGCACAGAAAAGGGGGCAGGGTTAGCAAATATTGTTCCCATCACAAGGTAAAAGATCTGTAGAGCTCTTAAATCTTATATCTATAGAGGTCTTATATCATACATTCTTTTTTCAAAAGAGAATTGGTAAGTGGTGGACTTAGTGAGTACCTAATGCTCATACACATAAAAAATTGACTAGATCTTTCTTAAGAGACAGGAAATGAATGGTTATAGATGAAGCAATCATTTCACAATCGAATGTCTTGTTCTAGTCAGATCATCAACTGGTTAGAAAAAAAGGTCAAGGTAAATACCAGAGTAGAAGAAGAAAGTATATAGATGAGAAGACACTATGTAATGACAACACCTCCAACTAGATCTGTTTAAACAAGGTGCCAGCTCTGGAAAATAGGACTGCTTTCCAGTTTTCCCAGCAGATTTTGTTAAATAGTTAGTATCTTGACCCAATGACGGGGATCTTTGGGTTTATCAAACACTAAATTACATTGTTCCTTTGCTTCCACATATTGTATACTTAATCTGTTCCATTTTGATTGGAATGTCACTGAATAAGTAAATTAACTTAGGTAGTATTGTCATTTTTATTACATTGGATCTACCTACTCATGACCAATTAATATTTCTCCAATTATTTAGGTCTGTCTTTGTGTGAAAAGTATTTTGTAATTGTCTTCAGAGTTCCTGTGCATGTCTTTGTAGGCAGAATCCTAAGTAATTTATATTGTCTGCAGCTATTTTAAATGGAATTTTCTTTCTATCTCTTGCTGCTGGACTTTGTAGGTAATATATAGAAATACTGATGATTCATGTGGGTTAATTTTATAACTGCAACTTTACTGAAATTAATTGTTTCAACTAGTTTTTTAGTTGATTCTCTAGGATTCTCTGAGTATACTATCATATTATCTGTAAGGAGTGATAATTTTGTTTCTTCATTGCACATTCTAATTCCTTCAATTTCTTTTTCTTGTTGTATGGCTGTAGCTAGCCATACAATATTGAATAATAATGGTGATAATGGATATCTTTGCTTCACCCCTGATCTTATTGGAAAGGCTTCTAGTTTATCCCCATTGCAGATAAACTTTGCTCTTGTTTCTAGATACTTATTATTTTAAGAAAACCTCCATTTATTCCTATGCTTTCTAGTGTTTTTAAGAGGAATAGTGTTGCATTTTGTCAAAAGTTTGGTTTTTTTTTTTTGACTTGGGAGAACAAAATGAAGGCAACTAGGTGGTACAGTAGATAGAGTGGCCAGGCCTGACCTGAGTTCAAATCCATCCTATATTTGCTAGCTTTGTGACCCTGGGCAAGTCACATAACCCTGTTTGCTTTAGTTTCCTCATCGGTAAATGAACTGGAGAAGGAAATGGCAGACCACTTCAGTATCTTTGCCAAGGAAACCCTAAATGGGGTCATGAAGAGTCAGACACGACTGAAGTGACTGAACAACAATAATAACGGCAACAACAATGATGAAATGAAATTTTTAAGGCTCTGCATTTTTAAATAAAGTGTCTCCCAAACATGTTGTCGACCCTGTGACCAAGGGCAAAGCTTTGAGCTACGAGCTGGGTCAACACTTTGATAAGGGAAAACATCAAGTCACTTACAGCTGAGTTGTGTTGTTCTGCCACACGGGTTTACAAGAGTATTGTGTAATGGGAGACATTTAAAAAGGTGGGAAAGCAGAGCCTGTAGAAAGTAATAAAAAGACTGACCAGAAGTGAAGATTTATGACAAATTCAGTTGCTTACAGGGAGAGACTCAGATCCAGATCCTGAACCTCTTGGGTTCAGGAAGGGTGTGGTTACATAGTTTAGTATATCTGGGAGGCTTCATTGATTTGGGCATTTTGCCATGAGTTTTTCTTAGCCTATCAGCCCTTGGACAAGTGGCTAGGGGAGGTGTGGGCGATGTTTGTGTTTCCTACTTCTACTCACTCATTGGTTAAGGGTATGGGGGGGTGGGGGTGGGAGGAGGCAGCTGGTTGGTATAAACGAGGATGTGTGGGTAACGCCTTCCTGAGGCAACTTAGGTTGCCCCTCTAATATGGTTACTGTCTGAAACTCTGCCCCTTTATTTTAGGGTATATGTAAGGGTCCAAGATATAAAATTATACAAAATTATTGTGATCACAGATCCTGATCACCGTTGTCCTTTTTCACTGGAGAGCCTGACCCAGATTGTCCATAGTCTCAAGGAATATCGGCATGAAGCCTTTGAGAATAGCATATAGCTCGATTGTCATATTTGTGTCACCATGACCACTTCTTCAATACTGCAAAAAGCTTTTAGGCTTCTTCTCATTCCCCTCTCCCCACCTCCTGCCAACCCAAATCCATTATCATGCTGGCATCAGTTTCAAGGGTCAGTGAGAGCAAACATTGACTTTTTTTTGACCATGTGAACAAGCTTTTAATAGATTTCTACTGTTGTTATGGATCAGGTGCAGGTGCCCTTTAATAGGATAATAGATTAAGAGTTGCAAGGAAATTTAGAGACCTACTAATCCAACTCCTTCATTATACAGATAAAGAGACTAAGGCCCTGAGAAGTTAATGAACTTCACTAAGATCCCAGAGTAGTAAGGAACAGAGCAAGAATTTGAATTTATGTCCTCTAACTCTAAATGTTGTGATCCTTCTATGCATGCTGTTGCTCCGTTGTGATAGGAAAATCAGGAGTAACTGTTCTCCATTGGATATTTCCTCTGATGGAATGGGGAGATTCCCTACTAGGACTTAGGGATGCATATTTAGTGATGCCTAGGTACTTCTATGAGAAATGCTGCACAATGACCACAATGATAGGAGCACAAATGTTAAGGGGCTGGTTGTTTGTTGTCTGTATCCAAGAATTTTGGCAGTTATGTGCAATTCTGGAAAGATCCTACCAAATGGAATCTTGTCTTTTAACAAAGAAAAATAACTTAGCAAAACTACACAATATAGAAACCTTGTTTACAGTGTGTACAACTTTATGTCCCAGTAGTACACCACCTCCCTTCCTGGAGAAAGTAGGTGTATTTTGATATATCTTCCCCAGGACCTTCAGTGGTCATTCCATTACTAAGAGTTTTAGTGACCCTTTTAGTGATCTGTTAATCTTCACTGTTGCAGTCATTGTGTATTGTGTTTTCTTGGTTCTACTTATTTCACTCTGTATCAGTTCATATAAATCTCACAATACTCTGAATTCTTCATGTTCATCATTTTATGCCATACAATAAATAATATTCCATTATAATCACATACCATAATTTTTTTGTAGCTATTCCTCAATTAATAAGGACCTATTTTGCTTCTAGTTTTTTTGCGGATGCAGAGTGTTGCTAGAAATATTTTGGACCTTTGTTTCAATTTCTCATTTTCATGGAATATAAACTAAGTAGTGCAATTGAAAGTTCAAAGGGTATGGATAGTTTAATCACTTTTCTTGCCTAATTTCAAATTGAAACCCAGAATGCATAGGACCTGCAGTTAGTAAGAGCTTAGCTCAAATTTTGCCTCAGGTCCCTAGGCAAGTCATTTAATCTCTTTTTGCTTCAGCTTCTTCACTTATAATATAAGGGAGTCAGCCTCAATGGCCTTTTAAAATCTTTTCCAAGTCTAGATCTATGATCATGTGAGTGACTGGACCACTTGACAATTCTACCAACAGGGCATGAGAAGGACTGTCTTCCCACAATGTCTCCAATTTTGGATGTTTTCATCTTTTGCCCATTTGTGTGGAGTGTGGTAAAATTCATTGTCCTTTTGCTTTTCATTTCTCTTAATCATTCAGATCATGTTTTCATGTGATCACTCATAGCTTGCAAATCTCCTTTTGAAAACTTTATATCCTTTGACCACTTAATCTATTCAGGATGGTAGATCACTTTTCAAGCAAGTGTCACTTGATCCCATGTCCAAAGCTACCATCTGCCCTACAAAGTGTGTGTTATTTTCTAAAGGAGATCATTCTCTTGCACAGACTTTCTGTATCAATTCCTTTGAATAGATGCCTGTGGTTTCTTTCCAAGTTCTAGAGAAACTTTCAAAAGAGCATAGGGATTAGTCTCTACCACCTATAAGTCTCTGGACAGAAGAGTGTGCAAACTATGACTTCAGTATCTACACTGTTGAACTAGACACAGCAGGATTTGGCCCAATTATGGGTCTTGATGATGGGAAATATTGTCAAGAATAACACAATCCATTCTGCTTTTGGAAACTCACCTTTTCAGAGGGCGAATGAATTCTTCCCACCTGTATACCTGACAGGCATGCCAGACACTCAGAAAAATGTCAGACTTGGTGAACCATAAACAACAGCTACAAAAAAGAAATTTGGGCCTCTTAGCAAACCTTAAAGTGTGCACAGAAGCAGGGAAAGCAGTAGGGAGAATGTGTAGAACAAAGGGGTAGGAATATAGGTAGCATGATGTAGGAATCTGAAAACCAATTCTCGGTAAATCACATGCACCTTCTGGCACACAGGTTCTCTTGGGCTTCAGATGACAGAAATTAATAATCCCTCAATGAACAAACCTAGTGACTTATAGGCTAGGACTACCACAGAGCAGAAAAATTCACCCCGGCATTATGTTTTGTACCTTGAAACAGTATATGCCCCTTAATTTCCATAGCAATAACAGGAATGACTTGCCTTGGGAAGATGGTATGGGGAGTCAAGAGATAAGCATGACCTATGGGAAATTTTTGGATTGCCACCAGAAATAGGCATGAATAGGTTTTAGTACATTGCCAATCAAGAATTGTATGCCAGAAGCTATGTAAAAAAAAAAAAAAACAACACAAAAAAACCAAACCAACAAAACATCAAATGGAAAGTGCTATCTACCTTCAGAGAACTGAAGAACTCGGAGTGAAGATTAAAGCATATTTTTTCCACTTTATTTTTCTCACTTTTTTCTACAATATGGCTAATGTGGAAGTACATTTTGCATGACCATGTATATAATGCACATGGTATTTCTTGCCTTCTCAATATGTGGGAGAAAGAGAGAATTTGTAATTGAAAATAAAAATTAGCACATACACAAAATAATCATCAAAGGGTATGGAGTTGGGGCTAGTTAAGTTGGTCTCCAAATTCCTACTGCATACAGTAGGAAAATGAGGCTAAAAAAAGTTGTGAGGCAACAAAGAGAGATTACAGATGGATAACCCCTATCCTCTATTATTACCTATGAGTATCAAAAACTGAGCCTAAAGAAAGGTTCCTGGAAAGTTGAGTGGATATTCCTTTGGAAGATGGATAGAGTATAGGCTAGAGTCATAAAGAAAGAAAACGTGTGAATAGACTTGGATCTGCACTATTTGAGGTGTGCCATTCCCATTGATGAAGAAATGATATAAGCAAGTATCATAGATGTAGGATCATCATTTGGTTACATGACCCAGGGGATCATATGTGGGAATTATTTCAATATGCCTGTACTTTCAGCTAGGTTAAGAGGTTTCAGTAGAGTCATGTGGAGGATCTCCCCCTCTTCACTTCCTCTCCCCACCCCAAACACCTCAGGGCAATGAAGAAGAGGCTGTGGGAGGGATGATAACATGCAATATTGCGGCCAAGGTAGAAAAAAATCTAGGAGTGGGAAGTTGGATCAGCACTATTATAAGGCAGGGCCCCAAACTACTTGTTGCTGAGTTGTGTTGTGGTGCCATAGCGGATGTTGTGAAGTTGGTATGTAGTAGGGAAACTGAAGGAAGAGGAAAAATGAAGTTTACTGCTGGTAATAATTGACTGCTGTAGTGGGGCTCATGGAAGATTTAATTACTCGTAGAGAACAATTCAGACCCAGATAAGTCTCTGGGATTCAGGAAGGGCATGATGACCTTGTACAGAAGAAGATTTCTCTGATTTGGGTATTCCTTTCTTTGTCTCTCCTAATGTGCTAAGTCTTGGGAAAGTGTCCAGTGGAGGTGTGTGGTGTGTGTGTGTACGTGATATTTGTGTTTCTCTTTCTCCAGGTGTCTTGTTATTGGAGTTAGTCTGTTGGTATAGGTAAGTCAGTTCTACACAACCAAATGCTTTTTAATACTGAACAAAAAATAAGTATACATCTTTAGGTATGGTGAGTTCTACTATGGAATATAACTTTCAAAAATTTGCTGGTTTCTTCCTAATTTGCTCATCAATTTACCATGAAACATGCATAGATTTACTTTAATGAAAATTTTATATATATGGGAAAGTTGGCATATGAGGCAAGATGGTCTCTTGGCTACTTTTTTTTGGTAATAAGAAAGTAAAAGATTTTTTCTCCCAAGAACTGAACCTTTCTTTTTTCAAATACCTTGAGAATCAATTCCTCTATGTCTTCAGAATTGTGTTTATCACCTCTGTATATACTTGGTCTAGTACAACTTCTTTTCCCATCTTTGTTTTCTTAAATGCCATTTTCATTTCCTCAAGAATCACATGCTTGTGATGTTAGCATCTCCATGTGGTAACTCTACTGTCCTTGATGATGAAACACATTTGTTATTAAAAAAAAAAGTTGGAAGATCTTTTCCATCTTTTTTCTTTTTGTTATCTTCTTTCTAGTTTGATGCTTAAATGCCCTTGAATGCTTAGTTGGAACTCTTGGCAAGTTTCATTTAAACTTTTTTCCTTCTCCTACTTACTCTAACTTGATATGATACTGCTCAAAATCTTCCATTCTTATCTATAAGATTTTACAAATGAGTTTATATTCTAAACTAGTATTGCCTTTGGCTGACATATCATCACTAATTGACAGGAAGAGCATATATTTACTGACATAGGTGGTTTCAGGTTATTTTGTTTTCATTATTATGACAACTAATATACATCAGATTAATTTATGCATGAAATTGTTATAATCAGTGTTAGTCTCCTTTCCTTCATCCGTTTCCAATTTTCAGCATCAGTAAGTATTTAAATAGGCCAGGTTGAAGTTGTTTTTAATTTAAACCTTATTTTTCTCTTCCTTATTATTTTTCTATTGATTTATATCTTTACTCTGACAAGTCAGTGTTCTGACTGCATACAGGTAACTGATTCAGGAATAAACTGCAACATCAAGAATGACTCATTTCCTATGTGATAAAATAAAATCAAATTAATTTAGTGATGTGATTGTTACTCATCATGTTTAGTACCACATAATTCTTCTTTTGAAGAAGGTATTCAAGATATATAGGAATGAGGCTTCTGTGTAGTCTACTTGTCTCTGGCCTTTCCCATTCCTTTCTATTGAGCCTTATTTTTCAACATATTTTTAGCATCCTCACCTATTCTCACCTTTGCACTGAAGTTGCTGAGTGTCAAAGTATATGTTGATTTAATTTAGAAGATCTTAGTGAGTTATTTGTAAAATTTTTGTGCTTCTTCATTTGCTACAACAGATGTTGCCACATAAGCTGCAATTATTTTCACAGAGATATGTTTTGTTTAATGATTCACTGAATATTGACATCAAGTGAGAAATAAAACAAGATGACATATGATCACTTCAGGTATTAGCCTTATCTTAGAGGATATCATGTGAACAGTCCAAATAGAATAAGAATTCTTTACTGGTGATGAAATTCTACAAATGTTCCTATTCATAGATTTCATTATATTAATTGCTTGAATTGAGACTTGAAAAATCATGAAATGTCTTCTATGAAATCTATAATAATTCATAATAGATTGATTTATCTATGCCTAGTAGGGGAAAATGAATGAAAGTGGATATTGTCCAGACTGTGGCATATAGTGGAATGAACAGTCCTTTGAATTAGTGTGTATATGTAAATGTGTGTATATATGTGTATCAAGTTGTATCCATCCATCCATACACACATACATATATGTGTATATCTATCTAGCTATATTTCCCACTAACTATCTGAGAAAGGAGATGCAGAGGGGCACTCA
The DNA here is from genome assembly GCF_900497805.2 of Vombatus ursinus. Lineage (NCBI taxonomy): Eukaryota > Metazoa > Chordata > Mammalia > Diprotodontia > Vombatidae > Vombatus > Vombatus ursinus. Next base: position 4,125,911 of record NW_020941197.1, on the reverse strand, counting down.
GTTGGCCCAGAACTGAATTGTAGAAGGAAACTGAAGTGGATCACAATTAGTGCTTATAGTGATAATATTAATATTTGAAAATATTCAGCTACAAATAACTACCAACCCAACTCTTTATCACTAGTATTTTCCTGTTGATATTACATGATTGTAAATTATGGGAAGTTATGGTTTTGGAAGAATTAGAATTGTAGATGAGCCAAAAGGTAATGGATAAACACGTGGTAGGCATAAGTAGGATGCCAGTGATGACTATGCATGAGAATTGGCATAAAAGTCCACAAAAACATATGGGCCAAAAGTATATTGTGAAGGATAGACAGTAAATGGACAGATCAGTTGCTACCACACAGACCTCAAACCAGAGGAAGGCCTCCTGGGCACTAGGTGGATTCTTTATGGAGAACTTATGAAAAGATGCACTTAAGAATTACACATGATAAAAATGCAAATAGAATTTGCATTCTATCCTGGTGAAGGGAGTACCCACACTGATGAGATCATGGATCCATCTAAATATCTAAGAAACAAACTACAAATGCTAGACCAGATCTGGAAGGAAAAAAAAATCCTGAATTAGAACATAGTTTGGAATCTCTGATGGAATGCCAGACTCTGGAAAATCTCCCCTGAGATTTAGTCAATCCATATTTATCACCCAATCAAAATTCTGGTGACTATTATCTATTGAACTCCAGGACATTCTCTTTCCTTCCTAAATGAGTTCAATGCCTAGTTCAAAGTCTTTCTCTTTTCCCCTGTTCCTATCCTCATACTAAGGAGTTTCAGCATACCTATAGACACTCCCTCAGACACCTAACTTCTCAGTTCTTCAACTTCCTACTGCTCCACCCCACTTCAGCTTCATCCATGAGTGTTCTACTTCCATGTCCATGTCCTCTGAAGTTCCTTCATCTGGTCACAATTTGTTTTTATTTCAAGTATCTCTCTGCCCTGCAAACTCTAACTTCTTTGTCGTCACCTTGACCTCTATTCCCTCTACCCCTCTGCTTTTCTCCCAGGCCATTGTCCCTGCACTGGCTGCACTCTATTCTATTCTCCCTGCTTGACTTCCTGGTGAATCATTTTAATTCTACACCAACAACAATACTATCTCCTTCTCTCAAGTCCCTTGGCCCCTTACTCTATCACCAATCCAATCCTTCTGAGTCTTGAATTACTTCCACAGTTAATGAATCTCAAGAAAATTATGAAACTATGCCAATTGTATCTACTACTAATTTATACTATGTAATCTCAACTGGACCCTCAACAACATCAAGGCAATCCTTTTATACTTCCCTAATTGATTCACTATTTCACTCACTACAGTGGTTTTCCCAAACCTTTTCATTCTTCCTTAACCTTTCCATGACTCCCTTCCCCTTTCTTTCTTAGCTGAGAAACTTGCTTCATATTTTACTGAAAAAAGCTGAGACCATTCACTGATTCCTATGTGATAAAATAAAATAAAATAAAATTAATTTAGTGATGTGATTGTTACTTATCATGTTTAGCACCACATAATTCTTCTTTTGAAGAAGGTATTCAAGATATATAGGAACGAGGCTTCTGTGTAGTCTACTTGTCTCTGGCCTTTCCCATTCCTTTCTATTGAGCCTTATTTTTCAACGTATTTTTAGCATCCTCACCTATTCTCACCTTTGCACTGAAGTTACTGAGTGTCAAAGTATATGTTGATTTAATTTGGAAGATCTTATCTCTTATCTTATCTCTTATCTCTTCCTCCTCGTCCTCTAACTCAAATGCCTTCTATTATTATTATTACCTCTTTCACCCATGTCTCATATATAAAGGTGACCTTCCTCTTTTCCAAGGTAACCCCCTCTACATGCACGAGTGATCTCATTCAATCCTGCTTTCTTCAGCAGATTGCCTCTACCTACGTCCTCACTTTCACTAATTTCAAATCTCTCCCTACCTACTGGCTGCTTCCTTACTGCCTACAAATACCACCATGTCTTCCTCATCCTCAAAAAAGCTTCCTTTGATCTTCCCTAGTTATCATCCTACATCTCTCTTCCCTTTTGTGGCTAAAATCCTTGAGGAGGCCATCTATAGGCAGTGTTTCCACTTGCTTTCCTCCCACCCTCTTAACTCTCTATAGTCTGACTTTCAATCTCATCATTCAATTGAAGTTGTTTTCTCTAAAATTATCCATTTTTAGTTGCCAAATCTAAAGGTCTTTTCTCAATCCTTATCCTTTCTGACTCTGCAGGCTTTGACACTGTCAGTCACCTCCTTCTTGATCCTCTCTTTTCTCTAGGTTTTTGTGATATTGGTGTCTTCTAGCTAGTTCTTCTCCTACCTCTCTGACTATTCCTTCTCAATCCCCTTTGCAGGATCTTCATTCTGGTTGCACCCCTGTTAACCATGAGTTTTCTCTAGGACTCTGTTTTGGGTCCTCTTCTCCCCCTATACTATTTTGCTTGGTGATAGCATCAACTCCCATGGATTCAGTTGTCATCTCTATGAGGATGATTCTCATATCTATTTATCTAGCCCTTGCCTTTCCACTGACCTCTAGTCTCACATTTCCAACTGCCTACTGGATATCTTGAATTGGAAGTAGACCTCCTAAACTCAACATGTCCCAAACTGAACTCATTTTCTCTAAAACACTCCACTTTTTCTAACTTTCCTGTTATGATCATGGCACTATAATACTTCCAGTCAACCAGGCTTATAACCTGTCATCCTCAACCCCTCACTCTCTCAACTCCCATATCAATCAGTTGACAAGTTCTGTTGATTATACCTTCCTAACATCTCTCACATATACCCCCTTCTCTCCTCTGCCTCCCTAGTGTAGGCCCTCATTACCTCACCCCTAGACTATTGCAATAGCTTGCTGGTTGGTCTTCTTCTCCAGGGTCACAGCTAAAAAGTATCTGATAACAAATTTGAACTCAAGTCTTTCTCACTCCAAGCTCAGCACTCTATCCATTGCTTTAGGAGCTTAAAACTATGCTGAGACTTTTGGGGCAGCCTGTATAATGGACAGCTAACAATTATAGACTCATGCAATCTGAATGAAGATTATTATAAAAATTGGATATAATATAACTCTAGTTGCTGAAATTGAAATTTTTTGCTTTTGGTTATATACATTTGAGTCCTGAACATTGACTAGACTGCTTTTTCTTTTTGGGGGGGGGATGTGAGGGTCATATTTCTCATCCCCTTCCATTTAAAACATCTTTTTTTTTTTCATTTTCATTCTCAACTTCATTTTTTCTAGCATTATGCATGGAGAAATAGCTCAAAATATGCTGCTTGAATGAATGAACTTAAACCTTTTGAACATTAATGACATGTCCATACCAGTATAATGATACATGTATTGGATTACTACATTGGGTAAAAAAATCAGAACAATCACATTTGCAGGCAAACACACATCAAATTCCTTGTTTCCTTTAATATTCTATGTGTGGCATCTTCTACATTAAGCCTTTCCTAGATTTGTCTACAGCTGATGCCATGACCCTTTCCCGATTTATTTTGTAAAACAGACACGTACTTATCTTTATGTTATCTCCCCCAATGAAGTACAAGTTCTTGAAGAGAACTTAAATGTTTCATTTTTATCTGGGTTCCAATCCCACTTCTATTACTTTACTATTTGTATGATCAGGAGCAATCAGTTAACAAACATTTAAATGCCTACTTTAGGCCTGGCCACCCCAAGATGGCATGCATTCTGAATACCCCTTCCCCTAGTCTGCTTTCCCTGCTATCTCTCCCCCGCTTCCCCTTCTATTTTCCTGTAGGACATGATAGATTTCTATACCCCATTTCCTGTATTTCTTATTTCCCAGTTGCATGTAAAAAACATTTTTTTTAAACATGTGTTTTTAAAACTTTGGGTTCCAAATTTTCTCCCTTCCTCCCTCTCCACCCACCCTCATTGAAAAGGCAAACTATACATGTGCAGTTATGCAAAACACTTCCATAGTAGACATGCTGTGAAAAACTAACTCTATTTCCCCTAATTCTATCCTGCCCCCCACATTTATTCTATTCTTTCTTTTGACCCTGTCCCTCCTCAGAAGTATTTGCTTCTGATTACCCCTTTTCCCAGTCTTCCCTCTTCTCTATCATCCCCCTACTCTCTTGTCCCCTTCCCCTCCTATTTTCCTGTAGGGTAAGATAGATTTCCATACTCCATTGTGTATGTTATTCCCTCCTTAAGTCAAATCCTATGAGAATAAGATTCAGTCATTCCCTCTCACCTTCCCCATTTCCCCTCTGCTCTAAGAGCCTTTTCTTTCCTGTTTTTTTTGTGTGAGATAATTTACTCCAGTCTACCTTTCCCTTTCTCCTTCTCCTAGTATAATTCTCCCTCACCCCTTAATTTTATTCTCCAGATATGACCCTTTCATCTTCAACTCATCCTGTGCCCTCTATCTATCTATCTATCTATCTATCTATCTATCTATCTATCTATCTATCTATCTATACATACATATAATTTTTTCCCTCCAACTACCCTAATATTGACAAAGGTCTCATGAGTTACAAATATCATCTTTCCATGTAGGAATGTAAACAGTTCAACCTTAATAAGTCTCTTATGATTTCTCTCTCCTGTTTACCTCTTCATGTTCCACTCGAGTCTTGTATTGGAAAGTCAAATTTTCTATTCAGCTCTGGTCTTTTCATCAAGAATGCTTAAATGTTCTCTATTTCACTGAATGACCATTTTTCCCCCTGCAGGATTATACTCAGTTTTGCTGGGTACATGATTCTTGGTTGTAATCCTATCTCCTTTGCCCTCCGGAATATTATATTCCAAGCCCTGTGGTCCCTTAATGTAGAAGCAGCTAAATATTGTGTTATCCTGATTGTGTTTCCACAATACTTGAATTGTTTCTTTCTGGCTGCTTGTAATATTTTCTCCTTGACCTGGGAGCTCTGGAATTTGGCTACAATATTCCTAGGAGTTTTCCTTTGGGGATCTCTTTCAGGAGGAGATCAGTGGATTCTTTCAATTTCTATTTTGCCCTCTGGTTCTAAAATATCAGGACAGTTTTCCTTGATCATTGCTTGAAAGATGATGTCTAGGCTCTTTTTTTGATCATGGATTTCAGATAGTCCAATAATTTCTAAATTCTCTCTCCTGGATCTATTTTCCAGGTCAGTTGTTTTTCCAATGAGATATTTCTCATTGTTTTCTAATTTTTCATTCTTTTGGATTTGTTTTACAGTATCTTGATTTCTCATAAAGTCACTAGCTTCCAATTGCTCTATTCTAATTTTTAGGGAAGTAGTTTCTTCAGTAATCTTTTGGACTTCCTTTTCCTTTTGTCCAATTTTGCTCTTTAGGGCATTCTTCTCTTGCCATTCGGGTTAGGCTATTTTTTAAGGTGTTATTTTCTTCAGTATTTTTTTGGGTATCCTTCAGCAAGCTGTTAACTTGCTTTTCATGATTTTCTTGTATCACTCTCATTTCTCTTCCCAGTTTTTCCTCTACTTCTCTTACTTGCTTCTCAAAATCCCTTTTGAGCTCTTCCAAGGCTTGGGACTGATTCATATTTTTCTTGGAAGTTTTGGATATAGGAGCTTTGATTTTGTTTTCTTCTTCTGGTTGTATGTTTTGATCTTCTTTGTCACCAAAGTAAGATAATATAGTCTGACTCTTTTTGTGCTGCTTGCTCATGATCCCAACCAATTACTTGAGTTTTAAACTCTTTGTTAAGGTAAGAGTCTGTTTCCAATGTGGAGAATGTACTGTCCCAAACTTCGGGGGTTTGTACAGCTGTTTTCAGAGATACTTCTAGGGACCTGAAAAGTGTCAGCTCTTCCAAGGTGCTATGATTAGGGGCGAGGTGTTTTCTCTCTACTGCCACAACAAGCTCCACCACGCCAGCCCTCCTCCTGGCCAGCGCTCTTCCTCGCCCCAGGACTGCCCCTCAGAACTGTGACTCAGATCCAAGCACGGGCAAAGCAAGAGATTTCTGCCTCAGCCCTGGCAAAGAGATCCTTGCAATCCCCCTCTTATCAGCCATTAGATTCCCCCTCAGTCTGTGGGCTGGAAGCTCTGAAGGCAGCCGTTGCCCCGAGGGCAACTCTGGACTTGAGGCTGAGACCTAGCTCCTCTCTCACCACAGTCACAGACTTTTCCCACTAACCTTCTAAGTTGTCTTTGGCATTCGAGCATTGAGAAGTCTGGAAACCGCCACAGCTGCCTGTGATTCAGTCCTCTGAGGCCTGCTCCAGGGTCGCTGCAGCCTGCATGCCCAAGCCAAACTGCGCTCCTCTCCCAGCCCAGCGCGATATATCTTTCCGATCAGCCATCCAGGTTGTCTTCAGCTGGAAATTTGTTTTACTCTGTTTTTTTGTGGGTTCTGCTGCTTTAGAATTTGTTTAGAGCCATTTTTTATAGGTATTTGGAGGGGTTTGGGGGAGAGCTCTAGCAAGTCACTGCTTTCCCTCTGCCATCTTGACTCTGCACCCCTAAAACATCTTTTTTACTCTTTCATCTTTGGTTTATTAAATGCTGATTTTCCCTGCTGGCATACTCATCTACTCAGCATCTACTCTTCGATTGACTTTAATTTTGCTTAGTAAATCTATTTATGCTAGACAGAACTATCTTTAGCTAATAAAACTTTTCAAGAATCTTTGTTGTTGTTGTGTTGCTAGTTTTCCTTGTAACCTGATGGTTGCTTTTCATTCTGTTTCATAAGTTTCTGTTGTGCCAAAGTTAAGTTTTACAATTTAGGTACTTTTCTTTTTTCCTGTAGTAATTGTGTTTCAAGACTGTTTCATTCATCATGATTTTTTCCTAGGTCTGTATTTTGCCCATGTTCCATTGCTTTTGGGCAATCAGAATAGGTTTAATAAATTGAAAAGACAAATTGAAAACATGGTCCATGCAGAGTAATATATAATCGAAGGTTATGTGACTATGGCACATAAGTGCTGCTTTGAACAGCTCCTATTATTGAACTTTATAAGAAATTGCTCATAACCGCCCACACTGCAAGACAAAGTAATCAATAATTCAAGTTAGTTGACGTCACAGTTATCTGGATAAAAGCATTAGACTAAAGATGAATTATCTCTTTTTCTCTCAGCACAACACTGTGATTGAAATTGTTGGGTGTAAAATGAAAAATTCCCATTTCTCAAGGAGAGGTAAAGACACAAATGTCTCGTCAAAATGAGAGAATCCTAACATGTAAGAGCAGAAGAGAAAACAGTGGTTTTTTTTTCCCTCACACAAATTTGAACTTCAGCTATTGGGATAGATAATAGAGACTGGGTGATTTCATTGATATAGGGAACTCTTGGGTGAGGAAAGGTCCTTCACCAGTGCAGATTGGTTCCTTCTTTGCAGCTTTTGGTCTTGGAGAATTGCCTGGAGCATGAAGAGGTTAAGCTCTTGAGGGGGACTTACATAATAGTAAATGGTTTAATCACTACCATTATCTTATTACTTTTCTCTTATTACAGCTAAACTACTTCAGAGTAGAAAGAGATGTGCTTCAGGTAATAATGTAATTATAATAGAGTGCCACCTCTATTTCATGCTAGTGTGAGGGAAATGAAACCTAATAGAAATACAACAACAATGGTAATTAAACAAAATAGGAAAGCAATAGAATTGAAGAAGAAATAGCTATTTATTTCTCTTGAATGTGGGTGAATCTGAAAATCAGACTTAATTAGAGAAAGATGTGGTACTGGAGACAGAAATTAGGCTACTAGATTGTGCAGTGGATAGAGTGCTGGACCTAGAGTTAGAAAGACCTGAGTTCATATTCTGCCACAGACACTAACTAGCTGTGTGATCTTGGGCACATCAGTTACCACTCTCTTTTCAGTAACAACAAGGTAGTAGAGTGTTGGACTTGGAGTTAGGAAGTCAATCCTGCCTCAGTCCATACTAGCTGTGGAGCCCTAGACAAGTCACAACCTCTCAAATCTCAGCTTCCTCATCTGTAAAATGGGGCTAATAATAGTATCTACTTTACGGGGTTGTTGGGAGACTCAAACTTGGTAACGTGAAGTAGGCCACAACATAAGTGCTAATGACTATGATTATGATTATTATACATGATAAGGGTTAATTTTTGGCTTACAAGTAAGAGGAAGAGAGAGGTGGGAGAGAGGAAATTTGGGTCTTCACAACTGAGGAGGCTGCCTGTATGTTAGAGGTAAAGGGTTTAGGGAGAACGGCATGTCTTCACCTACAAGATATTTGGATCCCTTCTAATGAAATCCAGACCTGCTGCCTGATTAAGATACAGTGCTATGGCTCTTCCAGGGCACAAGCACTATGGATTATGAGAACCTGACAATCTGGGAAGGGTTAGGGTATGAGATGAATGCTACTGTTTTCTGTGGACCAGCCTGGCTAAGTTCAGAGTTCATCACTAGAAAATTAGTCAATAAGTATTTTTTTTTAAAAATCCCAATTTTTTTTTTAATCTACACACAGAACACATGAGGGTATATATATTACAACGGAGGAGGTTTTATTCTGCATCAGCAAAGAGATTATATGAATCACAGATGCATTAGATTGCATATCACCCCATTTGTAAGCACCCGAGGGCAAGGACTGTCTTTTGTAGTAGGTGCTTAATCAATGTTTATTGATTGATTAATTGATTGCTCTTTTGAACCATTAAGGTGACAAATTCAATCATTCATATTAAAGTTTTTCTAGATATAACATGAAGGTCTTGTGCCGATGTTTTTGGACATCCCCTTTTGGCTTGGCATTTTAAAATCCACTGCTGCCCACCATATGGCCAATCCAGAAACAGTTGTCTGTAGTTGTCAAAACACATTTTAGAGGCAGTTAAGAGGCAGCTAGGTGATACAGTGGATAGAGCACTGGGTCTGGAGTTGAAAAGGCCTTAGTTCAAATTTGGCCTCAGAAACTTACTAGCTGTGTGACCTTAGGTGAGTCACTTAACCTTTATCTGCCTCAGTTTCCTTAACTGAGAAACAGGAATAATAATAACACCTACCTCACAGAGTTGTCATGAGGATCAAATGAGATAATATTTGTAAAGTGCTTAGCACAGTGCCTGGCACATAGTAGGCACTTAATAAATGGCCATTCCCTTCCCTTATTTTGGAGATATGTCTTGTAGTAAGGTGACTTAACAGAGTTATGTACCTGGTGGCACAGTGGCTCCTTATTTATTACCTTCAGGATAAAATATAAAATGTGCTGTTTGGTCTCTTTCTACCTTTCTAGTCATTGTACACTTTATTCCTCTTCATGCACTGGATGATATAATGACACTGGGCTTCTCACTGTTCTTCACAGTGTACCTTCTATCTCCCAACTCCATGTATTTTTACTGGTTGTCCTTCACTTTTGGCATACTCTCCCTTATCATCTCAGCCTCCTGATTTCCTTCAAGACTCACATCAAATCCCACCTTTTGCAGGGAGCTTTTCCTATTCTCCCCTTCCCCCATCTCACTGCCCACTAATAGCGTCTTCTTTCTGGGATTATCCTTCCATCTACCCTGTATATATTGTGTATGCACACAGTTATTTGCATGTTCTCCCTCGTTAGAATGGTAGCTCCTTGAGGGCAGGGATTTTTTTTTTTGCCTTTTTTTGTATCCTCAGTGCTTTGGAACATGGCAAGCACTCAATAAATGCTTTTTGACTAAGTGGCATTAATATCCCTATACTTACTTCTTGAAGTTATAAAGTCTATCAGCCCAAGATTGTGCTTGTAACACCATTGTGTCATAAGACCACAAGACCCAGAGGATATGACTAGGGTAGCTGTGAGGGACTTGATTCCTGTCCAATTATTGTGAGAATTCCTAATGTCCTATTCTAGAGGGACTTTGATCACAGGTTCAGGGTGGGATACCTTTTTTTTTTTTTGAATACTAGGGTCTTATTACATTTACTAGACTTTTGGAATGGACAGTCACCAGATGGTCACATAAGATTGTATTGTTGGGCCCACTGGCAAATTGGTGGTTGCTGAAGGAGTCCTTGTTCTCAGAATGCTGGAAGCAGCACTATCTTAGACCCTCATCTTAATTTGGCAATTAGTGGGAGTAGATTCATGGAACAAACCCTGTGGTTACATTCCTCCCCCCCACCCCCAATGTTCATGATCTGTGAAAGAGGGTCAGCATGGAGTAGTGAATAGATAGATGGCCTCAGAGTCAAGAAGACCTGGGTTCAAATCCTGTCTCTGCCACATAGTGGCTGTATGGGATCCTGGGCCAGTCATTTCTAGGTTATAAGTTAAAGTTAAGTTAACTAGGTTAAGTTACTCTAGGAGTCTCTTTAAGACAACAAATTACAGAGAAGTTGCCTGCAGTGGTTTTCTTACTTAGGAGTTCTCTATACCAGAGATCCAGTCCTTATCCCTATCCTATAGTCTATGAATATCTTAGAAGAAATCTCATTTATTTTACACAGCCAAGTCCCTTTATACAATGTCCCAAAAGTCTATATAGCCTAGGTAAGAATACTAGTAGAGAAACTATTTCAAAATGAAAGACTGATGAAATATATATTTGTGATGCTTTTTTAAGAGAAAAGATTACATTAAGAAAAATAAAAATGGACAGTAGCACAATTTGATCTGATAGCATTAAGGAAAAAAAAAGATCTCAGTTCAATAAAATTTCCACAAGTATTTTTGTCTTTTCATTAAAGTCTATTCAGATGCTTTATCATTTTGTGGAGGTGATCCTGAGTCCTTGAAAGCTACAGTGGCAGAGTCCAATTTCTGGCAGTTACTAGCAAGCCAGAAAGGTTTAATGTACAAGACTGGTAACAGATTTGTGTGACTGATGTTTGATGATCTGTGAAGGGCATTTAAAACCTTTTACAATTTGGCTCCAGCCTACCTGTCCAAGTTCATTGCACATTACACGCCTTCACATACTCTGAGGTCTAGTGTAGCTAACCTAGACGCCCTTCACAGACAACATTCTTTCCCCCATCTACATGCCATTATGTAGCTCTCATTAATAAAGTGCATGGCCCCCTCAGCCTCTCAGACTCTCTGGCTTCCTTTAAAACTCAGCTCAATTCCCATCTTCTAATAGAGGCCTCTGCTGGTTAACCTCCTGTTCCCCCAGTGCCTTCCCTCTGAGATTAATCCCCACTCCCATTTACACTGTATATAATTGTTGTTACATAGTTACGTACATGGCATCCCCTTCATTAGAATGTGAGCTCCTTGAGGGCAGGGACTGTACTTTCAACTTTTTCCCAGGCCTTAACACAGTACCTGACACATAGTAAGTACTTTGTGTTGTTTTGTTGATGATGATGGGCTAATCAATAGTTACTTGCATTAATATGAATCATATGTATGCATGTAGAGAGGACTCTAGAGGCCATCAAATCCAATCTTCTCATTTTACAGCTGAGGAAATTTAGGCACAGAGAGATTAAGTGACTTTCCCAGGGTCAAACAGCTAGTATCTCAAGCACTATCTGAACCCAAGCCCAGAACTCTGCAGGATCATCCATTTTTGTGCTCAGTGGATCTATGTGTATACCAGGATAGGGGATAACAGATTTTTGTATGAATGAATGTGCATAGAAAAGTGTTTACAGTTAATTGTGGAATTATTGATTACTTTATGGAAGCTTATTTTGTTCCTAATAACTTCATAAATAAGATAACATTTGTAAAGCACTTAGTACAGTGCCTGGCACATAGTAGGTGTTAAATAAATACTTATTTCCTTCCTTCCTCTCTCAGTCTTAAGGAAGCTTCCCTGTAATTTTGTTTTGTCTAATAACAACCTTAAGGTCAGCAATTAGAAGACCCCAACCATTAACTATAGATTTAGAGGAGAATGTGGATGTGAGAGGTTTTCTTGTCTACCACCCCTCCCCCACATTTAACAGATGAGTAAATTGAGGCCCAAAGAAATTATTCGAGTTGCCCCAGGTCACAAGGTAAATTGGCAATGTTGGAATTTAATCTAGGGTTTGTGACCTCCACACTATTCCTATATACCATACTGCCTTCAGGAGTAATTTTTTCCCATAATTTTTTCCTAGATTTACTTATTCTTTCAACAAATATTCATAAATTTTGGACATGAGTAATGTGGAAATTTTTTATGCCAGACTGCTCATATGTGGTGAAGGATTTGTTTTTATTATTATTATTTTAACTTGCTCAATGGGAGAGAGGAAATGGGAGGGACAGAGTAATTAAAGATAATTGTTACTTGAAAAAAATTAGTAAAAAATTAAAAACAGAAATATTGATAAATATTATTCAAGTGCAAGGCCCTATAGTAAATCCTATTTAGACACCTCATCCTGGCAAGGGAGTAACTATAAATTCTCAAAATTTTTGGGGGGAATAGCTCAAACCATAATAGGGCCCTAACCAGCTGGAAATCCTTCCAGTGCATATCCCACAATTGACTCTCTTTCTGAGGCTTGAGAACCAACTCAGCTAAGCTGAAAGAAGCTCATAACCAGAAGTTTGGGTACCAGAAAGTGACTTTTTTTGGGGGGGCCAAAGCAACTAATAAAAATGATTAAGATGATGTGGAGGGATTGTGATTTAAGTCAGTGCAGGGAATCCCCAGACAGGTAAAACCACACATCTTTGAAAGTGCTGAAGTGTGTACAAGACAGAGTGATAGGTAAAATGGACAAATACAAAGACAATGAGACCTGTCCTCTGCTCTCAGGAAGCTTTCCACCCAACAGAAGATAAAACGTGTGATGGAGCGCACACACGCACACACCCACACACAGAATTTTATAGAACCACCACAGTTTTTCCTAGATGTATATTTCCTTAATAGTAGTATTAGTAGTAGTAGTAATAATAATAATAATAGCAGGTTGGTGGCACAATGGGTAGAATGCTGGGCCTGGAGTCAAGAAGACTCTTCTTCTTAAGTTCAAATATGGCCTCAGGCACTTATTAGCTGTGTGACCCTGGGCAAGTCACTTATCCTTGTTTGCCTCAACTTCCTCATTTATCAAATGAACTGGAGAGAAAAATGGCAAACCACTCTAGCACCTTTGCCAAGAAAACCCCAAATGGGGTCATGAAGAGTGGGACCAACTGAAAAACAACAACAATAACAGGCATTTAAATGACACTTTTAAGTTTGCAAATCACTTTGCATACATTATCTTAATTAAGTTTCCCAAAGTTCAGTTAGCTAAGTATTACAAGCATTTTTTTTTTTGTGAGGCAATGGGGTGAAGTGACTTGCCCACAGTTACACAGCTAGTAAGTGTCAAGTGTCTGAGGCCAGATTTAAACTCAGGTCTTCCTGAATTCAGGGCCAGCGCTCTATCTACTGTGCCATCTAGCTGCCCCCATAAGCATTCTTATCTCCATTTTACAGATAATAATAATAATAATAGCTAGCATTTACATAGCACTTTAAAGTTTGCAAAGTACTTTACAAATATCTCATTTGATTCCCATAACCACCCAGTGAGGTAGGTGCTAACATCATCCCTACCTTAACAACTAGGAAATTGAGGCTGAGAGAGAGAGCTTTAGCGACTTACCTAGAGTTACAGAGCTGGTAAATCTCTGAAGGAGGATTTGAACTCAGATTTGCTTGACTCCAGGCTGATGGTTCTGTCCACTGTGTCACCTCATTAGAGGCTGACAGAGGTTATGTTACTTCCTCCCTGTCTGGCACTTGGCTGACTCATTTCTTCTCCTCCATCCCATTACTTTCCATTATTCTTGGAGTAATCATGCCAAGGATTTTTCTAACATCCTGATCACACCACTCCTCAGCCTCTTCACATCCAATGACCATTTTTCATCTATGTGGTCACATATGTTAAAACTAAAGATCTTATTGGACTGTCCCAAATCTTGAATTTTTAAATTCCACATTGACTCCCTGCTCTTATCTTTTTAACTCTCCCATGCATTTATTCATGATGTAGTCTAAGGGTGCTAGAAACCCCAAAATGCAAGGGTACAGGGCAGGAGTCTGCGTCAAAAGAATTCGACCACTCAAGCCTTCTTTCAGTCCAAGTAGCAAGACATTTATTAAGACATCAGTTGGGTGGGTGAGATTCCTAGTGAGTCTGAAGAGTTAGTGACTCCAAAACAAGGGGCTAGATTCTTAAGGAATCTGGGCATTTGATGAGGATGGGACTGATATTTTTATACCAAAAAAAAGACTGGGGGAAGATCTGGATGGGATTAAGGAGTGATAAGTAGCCTGAGGTGGTCTAGAGGTAACAGAGAAAGGGTTTAGATGGGATTAAGGAGTGTGAATAAACTAACTAAGTATTCAAGATGGACTGAGATTTGCCAGATGCCTTGGGATGAGGCACCAGTGACCTGGGCTACTGAAATGTATGGGGAAATTTAGGGACTGGGTTGCTTTCAAAGAAATGGTCTTTTCCTTTTAGGGATTCAGATCCCATCCCCATCAATTCACACCCAGCCTTTTCATAGTATTATCTTGTTACTTTCCTATTTTACAGTGTATTTTCCCACCTCAAGCTTCACTTGCTTCTTTACCAGGGGTTCTTAACCAGGGGTCTGTGGACTTGTTGAAAATATTTGGATAACTGTTTTTCAATATGATCATTTTTTTGGTAATCTTTGTAATTTATTTTACATATTTAAAACATTATTCTGTTAAAAAATTCATAGGCTTCACTAGAATGACAAATGGATCCACAAACAAAAAAATGCTTAATAATCCCTCTTTAAACCTATCTTTATCCTTTGGTTCAACGTTTTAGTGATTTGCTACCCACAAGTCAACTTCTTAGATATTCAGGACTTATACTGATGCTGACCTGCTCACGCTCAATTTTGAGTAATTCACACCATCTATTTTTTTTTCTTCCTGCTCTCAGCCTCTTGCATGTTATTATAGAGAATCATAGAATCAACCTGATTTCACCCACTATAAATGTGGAGTTTATAATCTTATTTGATCCCCCATTGCCACTCAACAATCCTAATTTATTCTCATTGATATCCATCCCTGATCCTGATTATTCCAAACCTTTTCCTCTTTCCTCAAGTACCAAGTCTTGTTCCAACCCCCACACTATGACTTAGCTTCTGATGTAACTGAGATCCAGACACTCCAAAGCAAGTTCCCCAACTCCCCTTTCCCCCCACTTTTCAAAACTTCTTAACATCATTACTTAGTCTTTCCTCTTTTCAGAGGAGGTATCAATACTTCTAGCTAACACAAATTCCCATACTTGTCCTTGATTCATTTATCTTACCTGCTTTTGATCCTATTTTTATCCTGTAGGACTCCCTAGGACTTTGTTCCATCAATTGTCCCCTCTTTCTAACACACCCTCTATCTCTTCTTTCCACTGTCTCCTTCTTAACTTCTAAAAACTCATTAATTTTTATAATCTCCATCATCTTCCATATCTGTTGAGGTTAGAGGTTTAGGGGTTAGAGGTTTAGGGGTGCTGGGGCCCGAAAATCATGACATGTGGGTCCTGTCCAAATGAATTCAACCCAAACCTTTTAGCCAAAGACAAAGTTTATTAAAGATCCGCCATATTGGACAGACTCTTAAAGAATCTGAATATTTGTGAGCTATTGGCTAGATTATAGAAATCTGAGCCCTTGACTAGGTTCTTAAGGAATCTGAGCACCTTAATGGAG
Source organism: Vombatus ursinus (assembly GCF_900497805.2). Classification (NCBI taxonomy): domain Eukaryota; kingdom Metazoa; phylum Chordata; class Mammalia; order Diprotodontia; family Vombatidae; genus Vombatus; species Vombatus ursinus. The sequence continues at coordinate 4,110,277 of NW_020941197.1, read as the reverse complement.
ACAAGATGGACCTTATATACAGAAAGACTGTGGGAGGGATCTAGGGAGGGATCTAGGGAGGATCTTGATGGGGGTGACTGGGAAGATGGAGAATGGGATCTAGATAGGATCGTGGGTGGGAGGTAGTGTGGGGTCAGGGGGAGGAGGGGGGCCATTGGGAGGTAATAGACAATGGAATTTGGGCTGAGTCAGAGGTCACACAATTGGGATACTGGGCATAGGCAACAGTGGAAAGGCCAGTTGATATGATTATAGCATGAGGCAAATGCTAGAGACTGCTTTGATCAAGTAGAAGAATTCAAGGAGAGTCCTGTAGACATATAGGACCCAAATTCTTTTTGGGGTGAGGGACAAAGGTCTCGGCTTGAGCCCGTACCCCATCATATCCATCTAACATTCCATATCTCTCATTTCTTTAGTGGTTCAACAAAATTTTTTTATAGATCCCTACATTTTTACCATCCATTTTCTACTTAATTCCTTGCAATCTGGTTTCTGTTTCCACTATTGAAAATGCTCTTTCAGTGTTCACTGGTGACTTCCTAATTCTCAAATCCAGTGGCTTCTTATTGTGAACTCCTCCTGCTTGGAGTACTTTCTTTCCTTGAGTCCCTTCCTACCTTTCTAGCTGCTCTTCTTGTCTTGCTTTCTGGCATGGGCAAGTCACACTTTCTTGCCTCCTCAGAGGAAAAATGAAAGATTTGAACTAGATGATTTCTCAGCTCCTTTTGTTGAGGTGTAGAGGTTTAGGGGTGCTGGGACCCCAAAATCACGACATGTATATCCTGTCTGAAAGAATTCAACCCAAGCCTTCTTTCAGACAAAGACAAGGTTTATTAAATATGAGCCATACAGGTCAGACTTTTAAGGAATCTGAACAATTGTGATACTTGTAAGGACGAGCGGGCATGAGGAAGTCTCAGCCCCTAAATGGGGGCCAGGATGGATCTTACATATAGTCAAGTAGTTTGGGGTGATCAGAGGAGGGGCTGGGAGGAGGATCTTGAAGTTGGGGTGACTGGAGGGAAGGGTCCTGGGAGAATCCCGATGGGAGTGTCTGGGAGGTTGAATGGGGTCTGGATAAGATCAAGGATGGGAATGTACTATTTTGAGCTATTAGGCCAGTAATAGACAGTGGAGGGCTAGGCTTAATTAGGGTAACAAAGAACTGGGAGATAGGGCCTAGACAATAAGGAGGAGCCAGTTGATAGGAATAATAGTAACCTCAAGAGACTGCTGGACTTCCTTGACCAGGTAAAAGTTCACATAAGGTTCAAGGGTTTTCTGGGGCCTGTAGGCAAATGGGACCCAATTTCTTTTTGGGGTGAGGTGAAAAGGTCTTGGCTTGGGCCCATAACCCATCATTTTCTGCTTTAGATCTAGAATCCTGTATCTGCTTTCTAATCTATTAAAGTGATTGTTTTTTAAGGTTCTTTCCTTGGCTTTCTTTTCTTGTCCATCGAAATTCTTACCTTTGGTAATGTTTATGTGTCATATTCTTTTTTGGTATATTATTTTAACATTGTATTTACCTAGTGCCTAAATCAGTTGTCTGGGTGCAATATTATTATTATTACTTTAGAGGATGTAAATTTTGATAACTTCAAAAATATAAATGCTACAAGCTTATAAAAAACATCATTTGAAAGTTTATTTAAAATTTTTTTATGTTTATTTGGTATATCAATGGTGACTTTTGAATAGTAAATTTTAATTTTAGCAAGATAGGGAATTCTGTCATTTCATATTGTATGTGACAGTTTCGGGACAACACATTCTCAGATTGTAGAAGAGGTCTTCTGATGACCAACTTTGATAGACTTAGCTCTTCTCAGCAATGTAATGATCTAAGACAATTCCAAGGGACTCATGATGTTCACATCCAGAGAAAAAACTGTGGAGTCTGAATTCAGATTGAAGCATACTATTTTTTCTTTTTCTTTCTCATGTTTTTTCCCTTTTGTTCTGATTCTTCTTTCACATCATGAATAGTGTAGAAATATGTTTAGTATGATTGTACATGTATAGCTTATATCAGATTGCAAACTGTCTTGGGGAGGGGGGGAAGGGAGGGAGAAAAAAATTGGAACTTGTAATCTTGTAAAAGTGAATTTTGAAAAGTATCTTTGCAGGTAATTGGAAAAAAAATACTATTAAGTGGAAAAAATAAATTTATCCTCATGGTAAAGTTGGTGCAACTCCCTGGCAAACTGTCTTGTGTAGGGTTTGGGCTCTAGGGACTGAGTACTGTCTACTTGTATTCTAGGGAATAAAGATTCTGGGTTGAGGTTCTGTTTGTCTTGTCTATTCATGCACAGTGGGAGTAAGCCACAGGCAAGACCTAGCCTTTTTAAATCACAAGGGAAATCATCTTTTGATGAAATCTGGTCACTGGTCTGCCTTAGTTTTCATTCAGGGAACTTTCCCTTTCATTAACCATCAGAGAGAATAGTTCTTAAAATCTTACAAAAACCTTCGAAAGGCTATAATGTCAGGTCTCAGTTAGGAAATGGGGCTAAGAATAGATCTGAAGTTTCAGTGACCTATGATGCCCACTGACGCTTGACTCTGATACAGCCTAAGGGATGGGTTGTGAGCTCACTGGCCATGTCTTATCATATCAGCCCCTCACATCTCGCATGGATGTAGGACTCTCAGGCAGGAGATATAGCAAGATATAGAAACACATACTCAGCATCTCAGGGACACCCAGAGCCCATGTCTCCAGTACCATTTCCTAAAGTGGCAGCATTCAAGAGACCATATAAGCCTCACATATGACACATACTCGGGGACTCCAAACATGGGTCTATGTCATCCATGTCCCTAAACCTTACCTGAATTGTGCCTAGTTCTATCCTTACCCCCAAATTCTCTGTAGCCCTTAGAAGTCATAGTCAATCAATCTGTCAGTAAATGATGTGGCAACTGCTTTCCTTGTGTCTATTTTCCTTCATGATGCTGGTTGTTATGCTTAACAGATCACTGTAGGATCCTCTTGAGGCAGCCTTCTGCACATTCTCTCCCTTTCCCCACTTTCCTGCCCCCTTACTCTGCTGTTCTTTTCTCTTCCTACTATACTGACACAGAAATAGGAAAGCAAGTTGTTCATCTGATAACAAATGGGTCTTTCAGCAAATAAACACTAGAAAAAGGCAGGAGGTATGGTCAGTGACAACTGTAGAAGCAAATCAAAGTTATAACAGGGGATTTGGTAAAGGAGCATAATATGTAGTATGTTGAGAAGACAATTTGTCTTTCTGCACTGCCAGGTCATGATGCCCTATCCTCCTCCCTTCCATGGTCTAGCTCATAATTCTATTATTTACAAGGTGAAGTATGAGTAAGAAGTCCGATAGCAAGGCAAACACACTGTGACAAACAATAAAAATTTCCTCTTGCTGCATTGTGACAAAATCCAGGATATGCAGAACCCTGACAACACCTGAAGTCTTGTCTCTGATAATCCAGTATTCTCCAGTCAGTAGTGCCACCAATGAACACTTGCATTTTGCTCTTTAAACTATGGCTTCCAGGGGGATGAAGAATCCACCAGAGATGGTTAAAAGGATTACTATGCAGTACTAAGGGATCCGTTCATGTAAAATAACCCAAGCATCAGGTTTGCAGGACCTCCTTCTTCAGCAACATGGGAGTAGGAGTAGAGAAGACAGGTGGTGAAAGTGTGTTAGGGTTTACATGAAAAGCAGCAAGACAAGGAAACAGGGAAGTCTAGACTGTCCACTGCCATTCATACTCCATGGGTTTTAATCCTTGCTATATTCTGATTAAAATCTTCCCTCAACCCTACTATATTCTCAGGCTTTAGTTCTTCCTTTCACTTCTAAATTTCTAGAAAGAGAAATCTACTTTTGCTTCTTCCATTTCTTTAGCTTGTTCCTTCCTTCTCATCAATATGACTTCAGATCCTACTATTGGACATGAACTCCTTTTCCCAAATTTGCTAATGAGCACTTAGCTGCTAAATTCAAAGACCTTTCTTTCATTCCTCTTCCTTGACCTTTTGACAGTTTTTGATGTCGTTGACCGCTTCCTTTCTAGTTTGACTTCCTCGAAACGTCTTTCTCCTGGTTTTCCCATCTGAACAATCTTGGTCTTCTTTGCTGATTCACTCTCCTCTTGGTCATCTCAATGAGAGAATTTCACAAAGTCTTCTGGGTGGTACAGCGGGTAAAAGTGCTGTGCTGGGAGTCAGGAAATTGTTGTCCTTCAGTCATTTCAGTCATGTCTGACTCTTCACAACCCCATTTGGTTTTCTTGGCAAAGATACTGGAGTGCTTTGCCATTTCCTTCTACAGCTCATTATACAGATGAGGAAACTGAGGCAAGCAGGGTGAAGTTATTTGCCTAGGATCACACAGCCAGATTTGAACTCAGAACTCCTGACTCTAGGCCTAGCACTCTTTCCAATATGCTACCTAGTTGTCCCTGGAGTCAGGAAGACCTGAATTCAAATCTGACCTCAGACACTTACTAGTTGTATAACCCTGGGGAAGTCACTTAGCTTTAGTTTCTTTAACTGTATAACAGAGATAATAATTGGAGTACCTACCACATAGGGTTGTCATGAGGATCAAATGAGATGATGTTTGTAAAACACTCAACACAGTGCCTGGCATATGGTTGGCGCTTAATAAATGCTCATTTCCTTTCTTCTATTTCTACATTTTCTTCTTTAGTAATCTCATTTGTTCCTTGTCACCTTGAACTCAACATATCCAAAAATGAGCCCATCATCTTCCTTCCTAAACTTGTCCTTCCTTCAGTCTTCTCTGTTTACATTGTTGGATCTACCATTTTCCAAGTCTCCCAGCTTTGTAAACTTTGGAGTCATTTTTGACTCTTCCCTCTGTTTTACTTCCCCCTCCCACCAACAAATTTCTGGCAACTTTTACAGCATTTGTTCCCTTCTATACATTCACACTGACATCATTGTAGTGCAGGCCCCTCATCACCTCTTGTCTAGATTCTTGTAGTAGAAGGTTAAATGGAGTCCTTGCCTCCATTTTCCATTCTCTCCAAACCATCCTTCACACAATTGGCAAAATCATCTCCCTTAGGTTCAGGTCTAACCATATCACTTCCTTGCTTGATGACCTTCAGTGGGGTTTTTTTTTTTTAATTGCCTTCTTGAAGGCAGGGTTTTCTTGTTTTTGTATCCCTTAGCCTGGTAGACTGCCTTGCAATAGTAAATGCTTGATAAATGTTTGTTGAACTGAATTGAATTTCAAAATAAAAGGTCCCCTTCCTCCCTACTTCACTCTTTACTTTATGCTAATTTTCTCCTAAGTCTGGAGACCTGACAACCACAACCCGTGTCTCAATTGCTTATCTCAATTTTACAGGTCCATCCACATAGAGTTAATTAAAGCACATGAAATATATCTATAAAATAATAAGATTGTAGACTCTTGATAAATGAAGAATCAATGAGACATACCCCCAAATTAATCTTATTACTAGATCATTTATTTATATGTAAATGTTTTATTAAAACCAATGTAATTAAATTTGATTAATGACTTACATTTAATTAATTAATTTAATCATAGAAAGTATCATAACACTATTTCAGTAGCTTCTATCAAGTGCCTAGCAGAATTCTTTGGTCTTTCACTCTTTTTATTCTTCCTCATATGATCATAATGTGTACCCCATTCCTCTGCTTTCTTTGTTGTACATTATTTAATAAAGAACTTCTCAGACTTTTTGTAGTTCTCATACTTTTCAGTCTTAATTGCATTATGGTATTTCATTACTGTGCCACAATTTAATTATTTTCCCATTGCTGGACATTTAGATTGTTTCCAATATTTTGTTTTTTCCCAATTATATATTAATGCTTCCATGAATATTTTTTAATAGCTCTCTTTCTCTCTTTTTGAGAGAGCTTTTGGGGTATATTTCTAGCAATAGAATTATTGTATGAAAGGATATGATCATATTTGGAACTTTTTATTGTGTACTATCAGATTGTTCCTCAAAAAGATTCTGCTTTTGCAATTCCACAGGCAATGAATGAGTGGATGTGTTCTTCCACAATTCTACCAATATTGATTTTTGTTGCTTCTGTTAATTTGATTGGCATTATCACCATATATTAACATTTGGTAACCCAAACTGAAGGAAGATGATGGCATTTTCTTTTGCTACTGAACTCTGGCCCAGTTTTGGCTGATCTCTGATAGTATAAAATAGAGTATTAATATAGATATATATAATATAGATAGAGCATAAAATACTCTAAATTCCATCAGGAGACTTGGATTCAAGTCCTGATTCTGAGCCTGGCTTTCATAGTTTATAAAAACAAGTCTTATTTCTCTAGTATCCTGTAACTCTATCAGAATTTGGTTAGGATTCTGGAAGAGATAGGGCTGGCCTAGGCCTTGACAATGAGCACTGTATTTCTAAGTATAGAAGAATGAAAAAAAATCGCATTTACGTTGAGTGAGCAATTAAATAACATAAAGTGGAGTAAATATGGAATCTGCTGATTTGTGACTGCAAGGTAAAACATCATTAACTTGGAGTCTAGTAATTTGAAATGTGTGATAATTTAACTTGGGCTAGGTTGAAGTTTTATTTTTACCCTATATTAAAAGAAAGCTGTTATTAAACAAGACTGCAGATATCTAGTAGGTTTGTGGGAATTATGCTTATTCTACTCAAGAGAAAAAATAATTTTAATGATTTAAGCACTGTGAAATGATTACTTATGAATAATCTATATTTATTTATGAGGCAGCTAAGTAGCATAGTGGAGAGAGGACTGGACTTGGGATCAGGAAGATTTGAGTTCAAATCTCACACTTGAGATTTGAGTTCCCACCTCACACACTTATTAGCTGTGTGATCCCCAAGCAAGTCACTTATCCTCTTGGTGCCTCAGTTTCCTTATCTGTAAAATGGAGATAATAATAGCACCTATTGTAGAGCTGTTGGAGGATCAAGTATTAATGTAAAAGCACTTCGCAAGCCTTAAAGTGCTATATAAATGCTGTTATTTTTGTATCTTCACGGAGATACAGCATATTGCAATGACAGAAGACTTGCCTTGGGGCAGGAAATTGGAGGTGCAAGATGTGCCTTAACTGTACCTCAGCAATTGATGAATGACTGAATATACTGTGGTATTTAAATTTAACATGATAGTCAGGAAGACCTGGGTTCTGGTCCCACCTCAGACACTATTGACTATGTGACCCTGGACAAGTCACTTAATCTCTCAATTTCCCAGGCAACTATGCTTTCATTTCATCTGCATCACATGAAGAAGTTTCTTCAATGGAAATTTCCTACACAGATGCTATCTCAGGACCTGATTTAAAACAAAACAAAACAAAACTTTTCATTCATTGAGGCAGGCCCATTAGCATATCTACCAGTAGACAAATTGTTAGCAGTTACTCAGTGTATTTAAAAAAACCCCCCAAACCCGAACAAACTCTGAATTCTTTAAGAAAGTATCTGATCAAGATTTTCCCCTCATTCTGGCTGTCCTTTCTTCAGTTTAGTCCACATTAATGAGATTTGATGGTAAGTGGTCTGCACGTTGTGTGGTGACTTTGATGGTTTGGTTTTATTTTTAAATTGAATCTGTGATTTCATCAATAAAGGGAGCACTTGGTGAGGAATTTGCTCCAGGAATACAGATCTGTACCTTCTCTGAATCTAATATTCTGAGGTTAAGTAACTTGCCCAGAATCACATGGCCAATGTGCAGTAGAAGTCAGACATGTACCCAAGGACAGCTCTCTATTCATCGCCAAAAGAAGTTTACTTTTTAAACTATTAAATTAAAAATTAAAAACAGTTAACAATCATAGCTAGCATTTATATATTGCTTTAAGTTTTGCAAAGTGCTTTATAGATATTTTGTCATTTGATGTTTACGATAACTCTGAGAGATGGGTGCTTTTATTATCCCCATTTCACAGATGAGGCACACATAGGTTAAGTGTCTCGAAAGGGTCACAGATCTAGTAAATGTCTGAGGTCGGACTCAGGTTGGACTCAGGTCTTTGATTTCAGATCCAGTGCTCTATTGGAATGTAAGCTCCTAGAGGGCAGAGATTGTTTCCATTTTGTGTTTGTACTTTCTGGCTTACTGTAGTGCCTGTCACATAGTTTTGTTGTTGTTCAGCTGTTTTCAGTCATACCCAACTCTTAGCTGCCCCGTTTGGGGTTTTCTTGGCAAAGACAGTGGAGTGGTTTGTCATTTCCCGCTCCAGCTCATTTTACAGATGAGGATACTGAGGCAAATAGGGTTAAGTGATTTGCCCAGGGTCACACAGCTAATATGTCTCTGGGGCCCGATTTGAACCCAGGAAGATGAGTCTTCCTGACTCTAGGCCCCGAACTCTAACTACTGAGCCACCTATCAGCTCCCCGGTCATATAGTAATAGTAGTAGCAGTAGTAGTAGTATGTAGTAGTAGGAGGAGGAGGAGCAGTAGAGCAGTAGTAGCAGCAGCTGCAGTAGTAGTAGTAGTAGTAGTAGTAGTAGTAGCAGTAGCAGTAGTAGTAGTAGTAATTTATGTAGCACTTTAAGGTTTGCAAAGAGCTTTACAAATATTAGCTCATTTGATCCTCATAATAACACTGGGAGGTAGGTACTATTATTATTCTCATTTTGCAGATGAGGAAACTGAGGTAAACAGACGTTAAATAACTTGCCCAAAGTCACAAAGCTAGTAAGTGTTTGATGCCCAATTTTAAGCCACCTACCTACAGCTGACAGTAAATGTTACTCATCTGTTCTGGAAAGCACTTTGGAAACCTTAAAATACTATAGGACTGTGAATTAGTTCAATTATAAGGTTTGAATAAAACTAATCAAGAAAGATCCCAGTTCACAGGAGATTTATTTGTGAATCAAAATGTAAATTTTATGGTTTTATGAAGGGGAAGGATATATTCCTCTTTATTAACCTGAATTATCATGTCCTATGCATGCTACAAGATACTGGCTGAAAGGACCGTGCCTGGGCAGTGAACCCTCTAAGTAGAGCTAGTGAAAGGTATTGCATGCTCCTAGAATGAACAATCAATTATTTATGAAAGGTTTGCTTTTGTATGAAATTACAGCGAAAGGAAACTGGATGATCTTGAGGGACATTTTATCCAGCTGATGCAATAGCCTGGGGAACTGGTCTTTTCCGTTATAAAAAGCACACCTTTCTTATAAGATGAATATCCTAATAATGTGTGTCCCACAAATAGGGTATCCCTCTTGCTTCCTTAGACTTGCATGTACTTTGAAAAATCCCTTGGTTGAAGATATGTGTATAGGTGTTCATGCTAATCCCTACTGTCTCTTTTTAGCTATCTGCTCTTTGATTTTGTTAATTTATGTCAGCTCCTTCCTTCTTTTTGGTCTTTGATTCCCTCTTCCCTTTTTTCTTAGTTTATACATTCAACTCATATCTTTGAACCTATGGACCTCTGTCTGCTCTCTCTAGTTCTGATAAGGAAAACCAGCATTTAAGGGAGGAGCTAACAAATCACTAAAATAAATTATACTTTCAACAATGGCAGGAGCTTGAACTAAAACTAAAAAAATTCCCCACCAGAAATCAATACTAAAAAGATGAGACAAAAGGGGACAAGGATTGGACATTATGATTTAGATGTGGAGAATTACCAAATGTGGAAACTCCTTCTACCAATGTAGGTTCCACCTTCCTCTGCAACATTAACATTTCTTATAGAGTTGCCTACAGCACTGGGAGTTTAAATGACTTACCCAGTATAGCCGATCAGTATGGACCCAGGTGCTCCTGCCCCCTTGGAGGCAGCTAGATAATGCACTGCCTGGAGTGATAGGTCTGTAGTTAGGAAGGCCTGAGTTCAAATCCAGCCTCAGACATGTTTGTGATCCTGTATCACTTGACAAGTTTCACCAACTGTAAGATGGGGGAGAATAATAGCCCCATCTCCCAGGGTTGTTGTGAGATCAAATGAGACATTTGTAAAGCACTCTGCATAATGCTTGGTATATAGTAGGCACTTAATAAATACACATTTCCTCATTCCTTCCTCTTGGCTTTTAAGGCCCTCAGTGGGTACTCAGTGCTGCCTCTTAATCTATGTAAAATTCAAGGATAAAAATGTCTGAACAGGATAAAATTCTCAGAACAAGATAAAAAAATAATTAATTTAAGGATAAAAATCTCAGAATAAGGTGTCTTTCTAATTCAGAAAGATAAATCTAGCGAGGACTAAGCTCTTAGAGAATCTGGGGAAGCACATTGACCTTGTTTGAATCTGCCCATCTTTCACTTATATATGGACCCCCTAACTCCCTTTCAAAAACCAGGCAACTGTAATATAGTTTCTGCACTGAAACTTAATATTTATCTTTACTATGCTTCCAATAGAACAGGATTCATATAGCATACTTTGTTGAAGAGATTCTGTCAGAATCTGGAGGCCACAATATCTCCTGCTTTAAAATATTCATGCTTTCTTTTTTTTTTTCAAACTGTCCTCTTGATCTCATAAATGATGTTTCACTTCCAAAAGAGAACATTTTATATAATACTTACTGCCGGGGAAATGTATGTGGTTTATGGCATTTGAATTCAGGGTCTGGCATTTAGATTAATTCATATTCAAAAATAGTCTTTAAAATTAGCATAGAATCCAAGAATACCGCAATAGAAAAGAAACTCTTCTTGAACTGCAAGGTTTTGGTTCATGCAGGACTTAATAATGAAGGTGTAAAATAGCAAATAACTAAAGCAGGGTTCCTTAGGGCAGTTGGCCATAAGTGTAGAGTATCTGTTGGGGTGGGGGTGGGTAAACTCCAGGGTGCTTAAAAGTCTGCCTACCTACCCTTAAATACCTTTTCTATTATCCTTCCTTGGTCTGTCAAACATCCATCATTGCAGTCACTCTTTGGGGATGTCATTGTGATGTCCAGAAGTTCTCTGCTTAACAATACATTAAAACATGTTTTTGATGGCATCTGGGATTTTCCCTTTATTAAGTGTTGAGGAAACTCCTGGTACCAAGGCACATTAGCAGTTACTCTACACCTGATAGTCTTAGAGTTGCCTTTGGGGAATAGAAAGATTAGGTGATTTTCCGAAAGTCGCACTTTATGTGTCTGGCAGAATATGAACCTTGGTTTTCTTGACTCTGAAGCCATCTGTCTATCCACAAACACAAATATTCCTCTGTTAAACAGAAAAATCAAGATATGAGTTCTGTTTTATTAACTAATCATCCTCATAATAAATCAATTTTATATAGCACTCTAAGGCTTACAAAGTGCTTTCCTTATGATGGTCCTGTGAAGGAAGCATCTATTATTACCCTCATTTTACAGATAGGGAAACTGAGTTTCAGAAATGGAGTGACTTGCCTAGCATGTGTTAGAATTTGGATAAAATAATTTTTTTCTTATACTTAGCAGATTCTACACATTTATTGAATCAAACATCTAAACCAGTGGTATATAACTCAAACAGAAATAGGGGTCACTAAACTATACATAAGGATCCTTGAAGTCTCATATTAACTTAGAGAAACAAATATTAACATCATCTATATTTTATTGTACTTTCATTTATTTTGTTTAATATTTCCCAATTACATTTTAATCTAGTTTGGCAGCACTTGGGAATAGTGTGTGCTGTTGGCTGCATGTTTGACATTTCTAATCTAAAACATCTGATTTTTAACATCTGATATTTAATAGTTACCTGAAGGCTGCAATTGAGAAACCCCTTTCCTTTAACATCATTCAAAAAAACCTTCAAAAAATATATATCTCACTAATTCATTGCTGGTGGAGCTTTGAATTGTTTCAACTATTCTTGAAGGAAAAAAAAACCCTGGAAATTATAGAGGGAAAATGATGAAATTGTTTACATTCTTTGCTCCAGAGGTCGTACTATTGGGAGTAAAAACCCCAAGGAAGTCACTGACAGCAAGAAAAGGCCCATATGTACAAAAATATTTCCAGCAGTATTATTTGTAATAAAAAGCTGGACAGGAAATACGTACTCAGTGATTGGGGAATGACTGAATAGATCATGGCATTCAGATTTGGTGTAATGGTCAGGGAATTCTTGACTCATGTCTCATCTCGGATACTGGCTGGCTGTATGACCTGGGGTAAGTTGCTTAAATTCTCAGTGATCTATTCAACTTTGAGACTCTAGGTTACAGAGATGGTTGTTGACCTGTATTAGTAGAGGTATTTTCTTTGTTTCAATTAGAAATCTAAGTGAAATCACTTAGATCCACTTCCCTACCCCTCTCCTTGTAATTATGCTATAAAGAATGGCAAATATGAAAAATTCAGAGAAATAGGGGCAGATTTATATGATTCAGAGTGAAGAAGGCAGAACCAAAAGACCAGTATACAAATATACACAATGATTACAATAATGTAAATGAAAACAACACCTAGAAGATGGCTGGGTGTCATGGTGGATAGAGTACTGGACTTGGAGTCAGGAAAACCTTAATTTGAATCCAGCCTCAGGCATTTACTGTGTTGACCCTGAGCAAGTCCCTTAATCCCTATTTGCCTTAGTTTCCTCATCTGTAAAATGGGGATAATAATAGCATCAATCTCCCAGGGTCGTTGTGAGGATAAAATGAATTAATTTTCGTAAAGCACTTTGTAAACCCTAAAGGGCTATCTAAATGCCAGAGATTGATGATGATAATGATGATGATGATGATGATAATTAACTAAGGGAAAATACAACAGGTATTACTAGTACCATACTATCAAGATAAAGTACAAACTTTTCCATTCTGTTAACGATTGGTAGTGTCAAGTGAATTGTACTTTGAAAATCACATTATTTGATAGTTTTGCTTAGCTGTTTTAGGAGAATATTCTTTGTGGGAGAGGTTGTTTGTTCATCAGGAAGTGTCCTGTCATATCACTTAAAAAATAAAACCAAGCAAATAAAATGTTTTAGCTTTTCTTCTTAGTATGTATAGTATTTGGAAATAGTTAAATTGCTTTTTGGCAAAAATAAAATCCAATTGGAAAGAATAAAACAAAAGTGGCTAAGGAGTGAAATTCATGATTTGAGGATTTAAGACAGCACCTAGCTATTTTAAATCAGTTCAAGTTGTGGCATGAGATGAATCTGGGGCACTGAGAGATCTTGTGTTATCTCTCAATGTGGATCAGATTGCTGAAGGATGTTCGTGATCTCTGAGGAACTGAGGAGAGGTGCGGCAGGCAAAAATGATGAAGAAATAGCCAGATTTTTTTTTAGGAGAAAGGGGATTCTGAAAAATGTATACCAGTTAATTTAATATCAGTTCCTGGCAATATTATGAATACCTAGAAAGGGAAGTGGTGATCACTATGAGTCAGCATGGGTTCAGCATACAAATCATCTGAAACTAACCTAATTTTCTTTTCTGACAAGGTTACTAGATTGGCAGGTCAGGAAAATACCATAGACAAAATTGCATTTAGATTTTTAGCAAAAAAAAATTATTTGAAAAAAATCTTCCACTTCTCTACTGAAATTATTCTGTCCAAGGTCAGCAAAGACTTAATTGCCACATCTGATTGCCTTTTCTTGGTTTTCATCTTCCTTTACATCTATGTAGTTTAAAACATTGTCTACAACTTTTTAACGCAGGAACTTTTATCTCTCCCTGATATTCTTTCATTCCTTTGCTTCTGAAATTCCATACTCTTTTGGCTCTTCTCTTGACCCTCCAACAGTGTTCTCTTCCTACTTGTTCCACCATTCTTTTTTAGTCTCCTATGTTGATTCATCTTATTCCTGTCCTCCAAGTGTGGATGTTCTTCAAGAAGACCTACAGGGGCCTCTTTTTTCTCTTTCTACAGTGTATGTCTTGGCAGTCTCATCCACTCATGGAGAGCATGAAGACCATACAGATGACTCCTGAATCTACATATCCAGCCCTCATTTCCCCTCTTAACTCTAATGTTGTATCCCCAATTGTCTGCTATCCATGTCCACTAATACAGTTCACTCAAATTCAAGATATCTAAATTGAATTCATAATTTTATCCCCTAAACTTCCCTATTTATGTAATTCTCATCATTATCTTCCCACTTAGCCAAGCTTGAAACCTTGGAATCATCTGTGACTATTTCTTCTCCCTCAACCATCACATCCAATAATCTATGAGGTCCTCTGGACACTATCTGCATAAGTCTCTTGTATCTGTCACCTTCTTTTCAATGACAGTGCCATCATCCCAGTTAAGGCCCTCATCACCCCTTGCTTGGATTATTTCATAACTTTCTAACTGGTTTTCCCACCTCCATTCTCTCCCCCATGCAATTCAATATCCATGTAGATGCCAAAATATTTTCTCAAAGGCACCATGATCTGGCGATATTATTCCTCTGCTCAAAACAGTTCATTGATTCCCTGCTATAGGTTTTTTTTTTTTTTTTTTTAAATCAAGTGCACTAGCACAGGGGGCAATATGCTAGGACCAAAGGTCATATGAAAAACATTTGGGAGTTTTGATGGACTACAAGTTCAATAGGAGTTATCAATGTGAAATGACAGTAAACAAATAAAGAATTCCTTTTTAGGCTTCTTTAAGATAATAATACTGTCTTGAATGAGACAGATGACAATCTCACTACATTCCACCCTGGTCAGATCACATCTGGAGCATTGAGTTCAGCTCATATTTTAAGAGGTACATTGACAAACTAGAGCATGTCCAGAGGAAGGGGCCTGTGATTGTGATTCCAACTCATCTCATAAGAGGAAGGAATTGGAGATACTTAGCCTGAAGAAGAGGAGACTTTGAGGTGATAAGATGACCGTCTTTGAATATTTGAAGGATGCAGTATGGAGGAGAAATAAGACTTACATGGTATAGTTATAGTGACTTGAAGTCAAAAGACCTGGGTTTGAGATTCAATTGCAATAGGTACTACCTGAGTTACTGTGAGCTCTAGTTCTTTAATCTCTCTGGACCTCAGTTTCTGCATCCATAAAATGGGGTAATAATACTTGCAAGACCTACTTCATTGGGTTTTTGTGAGCAAACTGCTTTGTGAACTGAAAAGTACTTGAATAAAATAAGCTGTTGTTATTGCCATCATTTCTTTTCTGCTTACTTCCAGAGGAAGTAAGGACCATGTTGAAAACCTAAATCATTCTGGCTCTCACTGATTGGCCAACAATAGGTCCCAGTTGAAGTCTACCTTGGTCATTGTTTGGATTTTGATGGCTCAGAGTGACTGTAAATAGCAATTGTTTCTGTTTAGGTCAGAAACCATCAGGGTCTTGCCTTCCCAGATTTTTTTTTTAATAGGTAAAAGAGGTCATTTTTTGCTTTATTTCTTACCTAGCCTTAATCATTGAATGGGTGTTGCCTCAGACAAATTGAGACCTGTTAAAAATCTTAGCTTAAAAAGGCTAAGGTCTCCCACTGCATCCCCTGGCATCTCCAGTTGTCCTGATCTATATCTTGCCACTGGATCCAGGTGGCTCTAGAGGAGAGAATGAGTCTGGTAACTTGGCACAGCCCTCCCCCACTTAAATCCAATTCACTATCAAGTCGATATCACCTTCCTGATATCATGGTCCTCTTTGAGGATGAAAGACAAACAACAACAAACATCAACTTCCAGAGGGCAGAATTCTGAGGTAGAAATTACCTAGTGGTCAAGGTTAGCTTGACCAAGGAGAAATTTCCCAAGAATTAGAGCTCTCCAAAAATGAAAAGGGTGCTCTCAGAAAGCAATGGGTTCCCCATTGCTAGAGATGTTCAAGTGGGGCCTAAACACTCACTTAGGGATATTGTAAGGAGATTAATGTTTTGGGAGTAGGTGGACTAAATGACATAATTAATAATAGTAATAGGTAACATTTATATAGGGCAGCTAGGTGGCTCAGTAGATAGAGCACCTACCCTGGAATCAGGAAGACCTCAGGTCAAATCCCACCTCAGACCTATTAGCTGTGTGGCCCTAGACAAGTCACTTAACCTTGTTTGCCTCAGTTTCCTCATCTGTAAAATGAGCTGGAAGAGGAAATGGCAAACCACTGCAGTATCTTTTCCAAGAAAACCCTAAATGGGGTCACAAAGACTCAGACCCAACTAATCAACAAAACAACAACAAAAAGTTTATATAGCACTTTAAAGTTTGCAAAATGTTTTAAAATATTATCTCATTTGATCCTCAAAATAACCCTGAGAGGCAGGTCTATTATTACCCCCATTTTACAGATAAGACTGTCAAATGAGGAACTTCTGTGATTCTACCATGACTGGCAACTTTTCAGCACTTTAGGACTATTATTTTGAAGGTCAATTCTTGTTGTACAGTGCCTAGGTTGTAGATGTAGAGGTGGCGGAAGGTTGAACTCAATTTGTATTGAGTTTAGGATATAGTCTGAATTTAAAAAAAAGAATCACTTTAACACATTTCCTTGTATTTTTTTCATTCTTCTTATAGGAGAGAGTAACAAAACAAATTTAGTTACCTGAAAATTTTAATTAGCTGAATTTTGGTTAATAGAATAATAAGTGAAGAGTAACAAATTAGGCCAGTAGCACCCACTAAATATATATATATATATATATATATATATACATACATATATATATATATATGTAATCAGATTAGTTTGTTATCATTGGTAAAGTTGAATGAAGTATTGTTTTTGATTGTCCATGAGATTAAAGGGTTACGATACCAGCAGGGAAGGGGTACTGAATACAAACTTCACTTATTTAATTTTGCTATTTATGCTCAGATATGAATAGTCAAAATGTTGATAAAAGAGGGGCTGAGAATGATAAGAACTGGGTCTGAGTTCTAATTTGGCCACTATTTAAGTCCGGTAACTTCGAGCAACTAACAACCTTCTGGGTCTTGAATCCTCATAGGTAAGATGAAGAGCCTGTCATTATTTACAAAATGGTTAAACAAATTGTAGTACACGTATGTAATGGAATGCTACTATTCCATAAGAAACAATGAATAGGAAGAATTCAGAAAAACATGGGAAGATTTATAAGAATTGATGCAGAATAGAATTCACAGAACTAGGAAAACAATATGTACAGTAACTGTAACAATATAAATGAAAAGCACAACAACAACAAATAAAACTGAGCATAATGACCGAGTTTGGCCCTGGGGAAGATGAGAAAATGTTTTCTCTTCCCTTCCTTGCACAAGTGGGGGACTTTGGGTGTGGAATATGGAGAATATTATCAGACTTCATTGATGTGTCAATTAGTTTTGCTGAACTACTCTCCCCTCCCTCCTTCCTTTTTTATTCTTTGTTACAAAAGTTGGTTAACTGGGTAGGTGAAGGGAGAGGGATATGTTTGGAAATGAAGGTAATGTAGAAACAAAAGATATCAATACAAATTTAAAAATAAGATAAAAATTGGATTAGATCGGGGTAGGGAATTTGTGGCCTCGAGGCCCTTGGGTGCAGCCTTCTGACTAAGTTTGTTCTGCAAAGTTTGGATTCAGTCAAAGGGCCACACTTGAGGACCTAGAGGTCTAAGAAAAATTCTATGATTCTTTTTCATTTATAGTTTAGTCTGAAATCAAATAAAGAATGATAAGGGCTCATTGGATTTGGATCAATAGCAATTAAAATCTAAGAAACAAGTTGGAAAAATAGTTCACTTATCTTAGAACAATCATCTAATAACATTTATCCTTATAAAAATGAGCTTTTTCCCCTTGTAAGAATATCCTTTCAATCTGACCTTGCATGATATCAGATGACTACAGGTATTCTCCATCAACAAAAGCAAGGCCAAAGCATTCCACAGCTAGGAAGCATTCTCATTGGATAATGATACTCATAGAACTAACTCATATTTCCTTTTACTCAGAGCAACCTATTTTATCTCTTGACTGAGAATTACCTTTTAATTGAAAGATCAGTAAAAAAAAAGAAAAGTTCTATTCCTACATATACATTTAAAAACTGTTTTTTCTTGATTATTGTTTTTTAAAATGACAATCATAATGGAACATTGCAGGAGTTATTTTTGTCACTTAATACAAAGTACCTTGGGCTCTGTAGATGGCAGCTGGCTCTTAAGCTCAGGCTGAGCCACACAGCAAATAAGAATTATTACATTATCATGTACCACTTTCATGCTTTATTGCTTAATCATGTACCTTGCATAAAATGTAAATATTTCCTCTAAGAAGCCATTCAAATTTAATGTTAAATAGATTGTTAAGTTAGTCCATGTTGCTAGAAAAGTAGCTCAGTGAAAGATGCATTCAATAATATTTTCTGTGATTTCTGTGTACAAATTTTGGTAACATGAAATAAATTTAACAAATAAATTCTATAATGGACAGTCTTGCTCTCTGAGTCACGAAAATACTAGAAGACTATTGACAACTTAATTACTATTTTTCTCCTAGTTCCTCATTAAAGAGTGCCACAGGATTAAATTGTGCCAGTTTAACCATGGTCTGGAAAGATTATTTAAAATAAACAGATGAGTATATACAAGAACAGTGTCAGTCTCTGCAATGGGAACACTATTGAGTATGACTGAACCAGATTAAAATATGACTAGGTAATATTGACAATATAAATACAAGTATAATAGAATACAAATAATATTAATATGTGGTTTTTTAAGTCAGTATGCAGCTTTTAGGGATCCTTATATACTGTTTAATGCCACTACTGTTCTCAAATATTTTCTTTAAATTTCATAGGACTAGCTTTTGCTGAGATCAGCATGCCTAATGATGCTACAGGAACACCTCAATTTTCTCCATCCAATGTTATTGGTTAAGTTTTCATTATACTCTTGGTGCAACAGTTGGGAAAAACAATTATAGTCTTCCTGAGAATATGTGAATCATGAAGAAAAAATTATTGATTTCCACTATTGTTTACGATGATATTTGTCTGAGGTTTCTTTTTCTTGATTAGAAACTCAATAAAATGTAATCTTTAAAGTAAGATTATTACAAATGGATATCTCTTAGTCCATTTGTATCCTGACTAATTGAGCTAAGCTCTTCCATGAAGTGGATGTATAGAATCTGACAATTCCATTTTGTCCTTTTTCCTTGAGGCTTGGTGCTGGTTTGAAGTGGACTTTTTTTTTAGTTTTATTCTGAGTAAAACAAGGTGTCAAATTTATTTTCATTTGGCTAGGACCTGTGATTTAATTGGTATAGGAAGCCTTTACAGATCATCGATTATTCTGCAACTTTTAGTCTTGGGAAATTGTAGGCAGGATATATCCAAGGCAAAGATTTGAGCTCAGTTCTTTTTGTCTTAGAGGCCAGCCCTCTACATAATTAAGACACACTGCCTCTCTTTCTCAATTATGTGAATGTTATTTAGAACCTTTAAAGTAAGGGGAAAAAAAGTTATAGCTGGCCCCTTTCAGGAGAGTAGAAATGCCCCCTGTGCTATCCGTTCCCTACCACACCCCCTTGTAACTTGATCTATATCCCAGCATCGGCAGATAATAATAAAATGTAACAGTGTTTTGGTTTCAAAGAAAGCCCAGTAAGACACTTGTACTAACTAAGAAGGGTACATGTGGAATTAAAGTCACAATATCATAATTGTTCTACTGGGGTGACTTTGAATCACTTAACAATCTTTATTAAAGGTCAAAAGAAAAGCCAGCCTTGAAGTGCCAGGGAAACAAATATAAGTTTACAGCTCAGAATTCTTTACATATGCAATGAGAAAATTATACCAGATCTCTAGGGGGTAATTGAAGTTAGAGAGTTTCTTGAAAAGTGATTTAGAATTTCCATGAAGAGATGATACAACAGGAATGGAGAAGCAACGTAATTGTCACTCCTGCTGAGCAGGATCAGGAATGAGTTTTAAGGTTCCCAGATTAAAAAATAAGTGAATAAAAAAAAATTAAAAAGTGGGTAGACGGGTTTATTTATTTATTTTAAAAGCTGGAGATTGAAACCTAACCATCTTGGCTAGGAAAAGGGTACTGAATGTAATTAAACTAAAATTTGTGAATGAAAGTGGAGCAGCTGCTGCTTTTAACCACTTTGCTAATTAAATACCATGAGGATACATGCATATTCAACTTTAAGCATATAAAAATGGGCAGTAGCTGACAAACAACATGTTTTGGGCAGAGAAGAATTTTTTTTTCCTTCTAAATTTCATTCCCTCCATTATTAAAAAAAAAAGTTTTTTTTGGCTAGGCAATGGGGTTGAGTCACTTTCCCAAGGTCATCCAGCTAATAAGTGTCAAATGTCTGAGGGTGGACTTGAGCTCAGGTCCTCCTAACTCCAAGGCCAGTGCTCCATCCACTGCGCCACCTAGCTGCCCCTAAAAAAAAAGTTTTATTGAATTTTTATTTCACAACATTCACTTTTGAATGTACAACTTTTCTTCCCTCTGCATAATGAGACTTCCCTTGCAACAAAGATTAAAGAACCCCTAACAGTTCAGCAAAGCCAACAGACACTGATCTTTTCGTTTATTAGTGAAGGATAAATAGATGATTGGAGCAGGCAGATTTGCCTCTGGCCTAGAAATTGGGATGTTTTAATGACCCCAAGCTCCTGCATAGGAGATTCACATAGTGGATGGACTTCAAGTCCAGCTTGCTAATTATGGCAGAAGTTTTGCCATACTTCAGCAACCCTTTGAACTCATTGATGTGAGTACTTCCAACAGTTCAGATGGCAATCCATCCATGCCTTCCCATCCTATATGGCTGGTCCACAAAGCCCAGGATAAAGATTAAGTGATGCAGAAAAACCATTTGGACTCCTTGGAAAGAGTTTGGCTATAACTTTTTCTCTTATTTGCCTATTAATCTTCCACAAAAGATCTATCCCATGTTTGGGGTCATCTTGTAAGTCTCTTGACATTACATGGGTACCAGTGGAACATGCAGATCATCTGTCCATTTATCCTTCACTCCTACTACATGACTAGATCACCTTCATCTTCAGATAATACATCTATTTTTACATGACTTTTGGTGCTCAATTTATCATTGGTAATATGCTAAAGTCTCTAGCCACTCACCATAGCTACTTCCCTTGCCACTGGGATGATTTGCAATTTTGGTTCCTCAGAATATGTGGCATTTCATAAAAGCCTTTCCCATTATCACACTTTCATCAAGGATGCCCTTGATATAGTATGTATATAAATTCTTAAAGATTTTGTGGAAGTGAGAAAATAGACATATGTGTTTATTGTTGATATCTTTTTTATAACCTTTATTTCGGTGGTAAAGATGTCTATTATTTGCTAGTCATTTGGTGTCTTTCCCCTTTCAGATACCTTGCAATGCAGTCCTTAAAAATTTTGAAAATTGTGCCTATAACTGTCTTTCTCTGTGTATATTTAATTGGGTCTTCCTGTTTTCCTGCTTGTTTTCTTTAGTGCCACTTGCTAATTTATTTCCACAGTAAAAAAACCAACACATCTTTAAAACCACTGTTTTCTATCATTGTTGAAACTTTGGATGTTACTCTTGTTCATACATACATGACTGTGTCATTGTGAAATTTACTTATACATCACAGCTATGAATCTGGATTTTTAAAAAATGACAACAAAGGCTAATTTTTTTATGCTCAGAACTGGTGTTGAGAACTTTGGCTTCAACCTTGACTGCTTGCTCCCTTGCCTCTTACATACAAATAATTGCCAATCTCTGTGAGTCTACATCTGCGATCTTTCTAATCTATCTCTCTATTCCACTGCCAACCCTCTAGTACCTCTAGGCCTACGTTCACCAATTACTTTAACTATTTTAATAGTCTTAAGCATCTCTTCCTTCCAACTAAACCTTGATACTGCTGTCAGGTTAATGGACTTATACGCATATGCAGTGAACAAATAATATTAATTTCTCTTATTTATAGATAAAGACATGGGAACTCAGAGGGGATAAAAGAGCTGATCAAGATTAAATACCTAAACAGTCACATTCATTCACTCTTTTCCCTGGCAATTTCTGATTGAGGAAGATTGCTATGGATCATCCATGTTGGGGAGAGGCAGTGGCCCCATCTGTCACCTGGTTACCATATATGTGTGAGCACATGGTGCCTCTGTTCCTGTTGTGACTCTTCTTTCCTAATCTAAATTGAATGAGCATTCTGTGGTGAGAGAACTGAGGCATCTGATGAGACCTGGAAATTTATTAAATCTTTATGAAGTCTCGCAAACAGCCAGAGTCCTGGAACCTGGAGCAGCATTGGCTGAGTCCAAGGAGAGGCCAGCGCAAGGGTCAATCGACCTTCTTGACTCAGCCCAGCAGTGAACTGATCCAACAGTTGAGGTATTGAGTCTTATAAAAGCAAAGAATCAGTCCATCTCTTGTTGTATCACAACCAGAAGTGAACTTGGTTGAGACTCCTCGAAGGGAGAAATGACCCTCCCCACCAAGGCCAGGAGGAATCCCTTGTCCACAGGTGTTCCCTACACAAGTAACACAAGATCTTTGTGCTTTAAGTCTGAGCTCACTCTCCCTAGTAATTGTATGTGCCCAGAGGGGAGAGTATATTTGATTGAACGTGGAGGGATTTTTGGTAACTACTGAGGCAGCTTGGTGGTGCAATGGAGAGCAGGTCCTGGAGTCAGGAAGACCTGAGTTCAAATCCAGAACCAAACCTTTCCTAGCCATGTGACCTTGGGCAAATCGCTTAATCGCTGTCTGCCTCAGTTTCCTTAACTGTAAAATGGAGATCATAATAGCACCTACCTCATGAGGATGTTAAATGAGATAGTATTTGTAAAGCACTTAGCGGGTTATCTGGTAAATACTAGGAATTTATTGAATGCTTGTTACCTTTCTTTTCCCCAGTCCTTGCTGGGGACTATTTCAGTAAATATCCTTTTGTAAAAGCTAATTGATGTTAACTAGTTGATTGAAACTAGAAGGAGCATAGCAAATTCGGGTTTAGGAATAATGGGAGTAGAAAGTTCAGCCCCTCACTAGTTACTTTTAGAACTCTGAGGGGAGAAGTAGTCAACTCCTACCCAACTGTCCAACATGAGTAGAGGCTGTGAGAATGAGCCCATTGGGAACGCTATAGTGAAAAGAGAACTGGATCCTTATTCAGAAGATCTGAGTTTTAAGCTTGGTTCTGACAACTTGGGTTAGTGTAAACTCTATCAGTTGTAATTTTCTCATCTGTAAGATGGTTTTAATCGTACTTGTGCTATCTCCCTCACTAGTGGATTGGTTATGGCAACCCATGGCACATAACCCTCCGGCAGCAGTTTGTTAGTAAATGTTTAACAGCCAACTCTCCTAAAAACAAAACCAAACAAAACCAGAAGAGACATAAGACATACTTTTAAAGTTTCATCTGTATCATTAACATTTTCTTTATCACTTTCTTATGTCTAGTCAATCAAAAGAGTAAATCAATCTCTGACTTAAAGCTTTTACCAATTTCTGAAGTGTAAATATTCATACTGATAATTTGAGAGTGTACTCTTGTGACCTGGTTCAAGCTGGCTCCTTGGGTTTTTGGAAGTCAGGAACCTTTTTAAAAATGTAAGCGCCTATTAGAACCCAGGACTTTTAATGCCCAGCCCAGTGCTACCTCCATTGGGTTAGAGGGGTAAAAGATTGAGCAGGAAGAAAAGAGAAAATATGATGTGGGTGTAGTTCTGCCGAGAGGAAAGAGCTTAATACAAACAAAAGGGAAAGCATCTGGTATTTTAAGGAAGAGTTTTGTCATCAGTATGAATGATTCTCGAGTTGAGGTTTATATTTTTGGTAGCAGCATTTAGTTAAGCACTAAAAAGAGTTTAAGATGGATGAGTTAATGCAAATGAACCAAAATAAGCTTCAGTCGCTAGGCTGAGCAGCTGCTGGACCAACCTGCCAATATTTTATTTCTCAGAGTGCTTGCTTCAGACTCATGTGCTGAACAGGCAGAGTGAATGCTTTATGAGATCACAGTGAAATTCAGGATTTCCTATGCTGCTGCTCTAGGGTAGGATGGGGAAAAACCCTCAGTTCTTTATCAGATCCACTTTGTACATGAAAGCCAGTGAATTTCCATAGTTGTCTGCTGTAAAGAATTACAGCATAAATGAGGAGTCAGGAAATCTTGGTTTTAGTTCTGATTCTGCTGACTAATTGTGTGACCTTTGGCAAAGTCCTAAACTATTCAAGACCTTTGTTTTCTCATCTGTAAAATGGGGGTGGGGGGCAGGATTGAATTATGCCCATGGTTGTTTCCAGTTAAAACTCTAACTAGGAATTTTTGTACCTAGGGTAAATGTAGGTGGTTAGTGACTCACAGTGCGGTCTGACTGCAGGTATAGTCATGTTGAAAAAAAGGCATATTCATTTCCCAAGTGTAGCCTCAGGATCAATTAACATAGCTATTAACATCATTATTGTAAACCTCTGCAAGTCCATGTTGTCATGCAGCGCAACCACCGTTGGAATGCCATTATCCTGGCGCCCCTCTACCAAGGCCATCTTAGGTCCTGGACTTGGGGAGAGATTCTCTCCGATCCCAGTACTCATATTGGTCCAGGCTCTCATTTCTCCCTGTTTGGTGTGGGTATAACCTGGGTCAATAGTGAGTAGAGATGCTTCCACAAACAGAAGAGGGCAAGTGGCAAAGTCTTGCTTCAGGCTCTTACCTCTGACTGATTTTCCACCTGTTATAGATAGAGAAACTTCAATTAGCTAGAAAGTTAGAAGTCTCCAGCAAGATCAGAGAAGGGATGGTGAGTACCAGGTCACAGGAGAAGGTATGTCTAGATTCTAAAATAGGGGTTCTTAGCTTTTTGTGTTCCTATGCATCATGGCCCCATTCAACAGCTACCTGGTGAAGCTTATGGATCCCGTCACAGTCATAGTTAACTAACATTTACCACTAAGACCCTACTATGTGCCAGGCACTGTGTGCTAAGTGTTGGGGATACAAAGAAAGGCAAAAATTGGTCCCTGCTCTCAGGGAGCTAACAGTCTAATAGGGAACACAACATGCAAACAACTATACAAACAAGAAATATACAGGAAAAAATTGGAGATAGACTCTGAGGGAAGGCACCTTTTTTTTTTTGGCTATGCAACGAGGTTAAGTGACTTGTCCAGGGACATACAGCTAGTAAGTGTCAAGTGTCTGATGCCGAATTTGAACTCGGGTCCTCCTGATTACAGGGCTGGTGCTCTATCCACTGTGCCACCTAGCTGCTCCAGAAGGTACTTCTTATAATGATTATTTTAAATGCATAAAATAAAAGACAGAATTATGAAGGAAATAAGTTATGCTGAAATACAAGCTATCAATGTCTGTCTGTCTGTCTATCTATCTATCCAGCAATCCATCTATCTATAAACAAGTTCATAGACCTCAGGTTAAGAACCCCTGTTTTACAACATTGTGCAATGACCAACTATGATAGATTTAGCTCTTCTTAGCAATGCAAGGATCTAAGACAATTCCAAAAGACTCATGATGAAAATGTCATACACAACCAGAGAAAGAACTATGGAGTCTGAAAGAAGATCCAAGCACAGTATTTTCTCATTTTTTTTGATTGTTTTTGTTTTTTCTTTTTCATGGATTTTCCTTTTTTCTTCTGATTCTTCTTTCACAACATGACTAATGGGGACATATGTTTAATGTGATTGTACATATAGAACCTATATCAGATTGCATGCTGTCTTGTGGAGGGGGATGGGGAAAAATTTAGAACTTAAAATCTTATAAGAGTGAATGTTGAAAAATAAAAATTAATTAATTAATTTAAAAAAAGAACCCCTGCTTTAGAAGATTTTTTGGACTATCACCTTTGTTATTGGAAGACATCAACAATTTGTCCCAAGTCGACCTTCCCAGCTTTCTCTTTTACTCCTCCCATACACAAACATCTCTGTTGGAGCCAAATTGATCAACCAACTGTGTCTATGAACATTCCTTGCGTTTGCTGGCTTCTGGGTCTGTGTTTTTTTCTGTTTTTTTTTTCTCTTCCAGTCCTCCAAAGCCCAGTTTGGCTCTCAGCCTCCCTGGAAAGCCTTCCCTGAACACTGTGGCTAGATTACTTCCTTCTCCGAGCACCTGTAACGCTTAGTGTTTGTCTCAGTTGTCTGACCATCACTACCCACGCCTGTACTGTTAGTTATCTTTTCTGTTTATGTCGGCAAGCACCTTGAAAGCAGGGATGGTGCCTGATATTTTTTTGTTTCCTCTGTAGGGTCTAGCAAAAAAACAATTAGCTGCTCCATAAATATTTGTTGACTGGTTAATCAAAAGCCCTTTGCATTCATGTAGAAGACATAGCAAAAATGAAAATTTCAATGATCATAAATGTCAAGCTTGATGAGGCTTTAGAGGCCTTCTAGTCCAAGCCTTTCATTTTACAAATGAGGAAAATGAGGCTCAGGTCTGTTAGGTGACTTACCCAGGGTCATACAAGTGGTAGGCCTGAGAGGAGGAATTTGAATCCAGGTTCTCTGACTTTTTTTATTTTATTTTTAAATTAAATTAAATTTTTTTATTTTTTAATGGTAATTTTTATTTTTTTGTTTTCAACATTTACTTCCACAAGATTTTGAGTTCCAAATTTTCACCTCATCTTGCTCCTCCCCCCATCCCAAGATGGCATGGATTCTAAATACCCCTTCCCCTGGTCTGCCTTCCCTTCTATCTCTCCCCACCTTTTCTTATCCCCTTCCCCTTCAATTTTCCTGTAGGGCAGGATGGATTTCTGTACCCCATTTCCTGTATTTCTTATTTCCCAGTTGCATGTGAAAACATTTTTTTTTAAACATGTGTTTTTAAAACTTTGGGTTCCAAATTTTCTCCCTTCCTCCCTCCCCACCCACCCTCACTGATAAGTCAAGCAACTAAATATAGGTTATATATGTACAGTTATGCAAAACACTTCCATAGTAGACATGCTGTGAAAAACTAACTCTATTTCCCTTAATCCTATCCTGCCCATCCATTTATTCCATTCTTTCTTTTGACCCTGTCCCTCCTCAGAAGTATTTGCTTCTGATTACTCCCTTTCCCAATCTGCCCTTCTCTCTATCATTCCCCTACTCTCTTGTCCCCTTCCCCTCCCTATTTTCCTGTACGGTGAGACAGATTTCCACACCCAATTGAGTGTGTATGTTATTCCCTCCTTAAGTCAAATCCTATGAGAATAAGATTCACTTATCTTATTGTGAAGTGAATAATAAGATTCACTTATTCTTCCCTCTCACCTTCCCTCTCACCTTCCCAAGTTTCCCCTCCACTGTAAGAGCCTTTTCTTTTCTGTTTTATTTTTTTGTGTTATAATTTACCCCATTCTACCTCTCCCTTTCTCCTTCTCCTAGTGTATTCCTCTCTCATCCCTTAATTTTATTCTCCAGATATGACCCCTTCATCTTCAACTCACCCTGTGCCCTCTATCTCTCTATCTATATCTCTATATATGTACATATTATTTTTTCCCCTCCAACTACCCTAATACTGACAAATGTTTTATGAGTTATAAATATCATCTTTCCATTCAGGAATGTAAACAGTTCAACCTTAATAAGTCTCTTGTGATTTTCTCTTTCCTGTTTACCTCTTCATGTTCCACTCGAGTCTTGTATTTGAAAATGAAATTTTCTATTCAACTCTGGTCTTTTCATCAAGAATGCTTGAAAGTCCTCTATTTCACTGAATGACCATTTTTGCCCCTGCAGGATTATACTCAATTTTGCTGGGTGCATGATTCTTGGTTGTAATCCTATCTCCTTTGCTCTCCGGAATATTATATTCCATGCCCTGTGGTCCCTTAATGTAGAAGCAGCTAAATATTGTGTTATCCTGATTGTGTTTCCACAGTACTTGAATTGTTTCTTTTTGGCTGCTTGTAATATTTTCTCCTTGACCTGGGAGCTCTGGAATTTGGCTACAATATTCCTAGGAGTTTTCCTTTGGGGATCTCTTTCAGGAGGAGATTGGTGGATTCTTTCAATTTCTATTTTGCCTTCTGGTTCTAAAATATCAGGACAGTTTTCCTTGATCATTGCTTGAAACATGATGTCTAGGCTCTTTTTTTGATCATGGCTTTCAGATAGTCCAATAATTTCTAAATTCTCTCTCCTGGATCTCTTTCCCAGGTCAGTTGTTTTTCCAATGAGATATTTTACATTGTTTTCTAATTTTTCATTCTTTTGGATTTGTTTTACAGTGTCTTGATTTCTCATAAAGTCACTAGCTTCCAATTGCTCTATTCTAATTTTTAAGGAAGTATTTTCTTCAGTGATCTTTTGGACTTCCTTTTCCATTTGTCCAATTTTGCTTTTTAGATCATTCTTCTCCTCACTGGCTTTTTGGACCTCTTTTGCCATTTGGGTTAGGCTATTTTTTAAGGTGTTATTTTCTTCAGTATTTTTTTGGGTCTCCTTTAGCAAGCTGTTGACTTGTTTTTCATGATTTTCTTGCATCACTCTCAGTTTTTCCTCTACTTATCTTACTTGCTTCTCAAAATCCCTTTTGAGCTCTTCCAAGGTCTGGGACTGATTCATATTTTTCTTGGAGGCTTTGGATGTAGGAGCTTTGGCTTTATTGTCTTCTTCTGGTTATATGTTTTGATCTTCTTTGTCACCAAAGTAAGATAATATAGTCTGACTCTTTTTGCACTGCTTACTCATGATCCCGGCCAATTACTTGAGTTTTAAACTTTTTGTTAAGGTAAAAGTCTGCTTCCAATGTGAAGAGTGTACTGTCCCAAGCTTCAGGGGTTTGTACAGCTGTTTTCAGAGATACTTCTGGGGACCTGTAAATTTTCAGTTCTTCCAAGGTGGTATGATAAGGGGGAGGTGTTTTCTCTCCACCACCACAACAAGCTCCACCCCACCAGCGTTCCTCCTTGCCCCAAGACCGCCCCTCAGAACTGTGACCCAGATCCAAGCACTGGTAAAGCAAGAGATTCCTGCCTCAGCACTGGCAAAGAGATCCCTGCAATCCGCCTCTGATCAGCCACTTGATTTCCCCTCAGTCTGTGGGCCAGAAGCTCAGGAAAAAGCTGCGGCTCCAGGTCGCGCTCGAGACCTGCGGCTGAGACCTAGTTCCTCTCTCACCGCAGTCACAGACTTTTCCCATTGACCTTCCATGTTGTCTTTGGCATTCAGGGGTTGAGAAGTTTGGAAACCGCCACAGCTGCCTGCAATTCAGTCCTCTGACGCCTGCTCCAGGGCTGCTGTGGCCTGTGCGCCCATGCCGCACTTCGTTCCTCTCCCAGCCCCGCGCGATCAACCATCCGGGCTGTCTTTGGCTGGAAATTTGTTTCACTCTGTCTTTTTGTGGGTTCTGCTGCTTTAGAATTTGCTTAGAGCCATTTTTTTAGGTATTTGGAGGGCTTTGGGAGACAGCTCAAGATAGTCACTGCTTTCCCTCCGCCATATTGGCTCTGCCCCCAGGTTCTCTGACTTTAGAAATAGTATTCTTGGAGCAGCTAGGTGGTGCAGTGGATAGAGCACTGGCCATGAATTCAGGAGGACCTGAGTTCAAATCTGGCCTCAGACCAAACACTTGACAGTTACTAGCTGTGTGACCCTGGGCAAGTCACTTAACCTCAATTGCCAAAAAAACAAAACAAAAGAAATAGTATTCTTTTTACCATAGCTTGTCTTGGTAGGACAAGGGTTTTTTGTTTTTTTTTTTTAATTTTAAATACTATAGCGTTCTATGCTTTGGCAAGTTATAGCCTTTTGCTAATAAGTTTGTCTACTGAAATGTGCCAATATCTATTAATAGTAATAATAATAATGATAATAATGCTTTTAGGTATGCAAACATAGTACTTTTAGGTTTACCAAGATAGGCCTTCCTTGACTCCCTGGCTCTAGGAAGGATTTGAACCCTTGTTCCTGGCTAGGTAACTACTGTGTACAGAATACAGTTATGCCTTCCACATCACGACTTTCCCCATTGTGGTTTTGATACATTGAGGGTTAGCATAAGAAACTAAATGGGAATTTTTTGGGAGTTTTGCGGAAGCCACAGATGTCACACAAAGGCCAAAAGATGACAGAAAAAGTTTAGAAACTCAGAAATGCAGAAAATATATGTATAGTATTATATAATATCAACATATTTTATCTTTTTATACTTTAAACCCCCCATAAAAGAAAAAGAAGAAAATCAGGCCTTCTTTGGTATGAAGGGAGGCACAAACATTTGCACACGGATTTTCTGGATTGTGGGGGCACTGCACTCCTATGTGGAGTGGATGTGAAAGGGATAGTTTCTGATTCCTCTGAAATGACATGGGGCACGTGGATCTTCCTGCCTCCTGTCATTGAGCCTACTGTAGTGAGAGACCTGGCTCCAGTGACTGGGCTTTGTGTGTAAACATGGCAGTCCCTTTGGAACAAGGGAAAACACTTGGCAGCATTACATTATTATGATGAATGTGGTACATGTGGTTCCTTTACTCCATGTCTGTGTCCGTGCTGGGACATGTTCCTGGTCAGTCTGCTTCTGGGAGCAAGCTGTCATCCCCTACAATCAGGCTGGTATCCGGTGTCTCTCCACTGGCTGTACAGCCTGTTCTTGCAAAGGCTCCCTATCTTCTGGAGATGCTATGCCAGATTCACTGACGATATGAAGCAATTCTTCTGCTCCAGGGCTTCCTCAACCATGTGGATGATAAAGACAGAAGTCCTTGGTCTTGTGCTGTGGTGAGCTCCAGGGGTGAGGCAGGGGGTGGGGGTAGCAGTGATGAATAGGACTGCAGTTTGCAAATATGTGACCAAATATAAGGGCTACCAAAAACCTCAGCAAATAAAGGCTCCCTGTAATCACTACTGCTACACACCACCCAAGAGATGAAAAGTGATGAGGAGGGGGTGTTTCGTCTTTGTCTATGGTCTTGGGAAAACAACTTTGCCTCTTACTCCTCTTCAGTCAGTCAGTCTGTCAATAAGCATTTATTAGGTGCTTACTATGTTCCAGGCTCTGTGCCAAGCACTGGCAATACAAATATGAGCTGAAAGTAAGATGGTTCCTGCCCTCGAGGAGCTTATTGTCTAATGAGGGGAAGACAATACCTAAAAGGGAGTTGAAGTGGTGAGGATATGAATGTCTGAATGGATTAGCTTGATGTATCATGCCTCGGATGAGGTGCTATAATTCTTATGTGATGGCTCTAGATAGATTTAGAGTTGAGAGGGATTTTAGGGCAACCTAGTTTACACCTATGATTTTATAGATGAGGAAACTGTGGCTTAGAAAAGTTAAGTTATACAGGCAGCTAGGTGGCGTAGTGGATAGAGCTTTGGCGTTGGAGTCAGGAGGACCTGAGTTCAAATCCAGCCTCAGACACTTGACAGTTACTAGCTGTGTGACTCTGGGCAAGTCACTTAACCCCAATTGCCTCAACAAAAAAAAAAAAAGCAAAAAAAAAAAAAAAAAGAAAAGTTAAATTACTTGTCCAGGGTTATAAAACTAGTGAGGGATCATAGGATTGTAGATTTAAAGTTGGAAGGGACCTTAGAGGCCACTGAATCCAACTGGATTATTTAGCTGATGAGAAAACCAAGGCACTAAGTGGTTTTCCAGGATCCCACCACTATTAAGTATCTGAGGCAGGATTTGAATTCTTTCACAGTAAATCCTATATATAAGATCATAGATTTAGAGTTGTAAAGGACCTTCGAATCATATAAATAATAGTCAGGATTTGAACCTAGAGCCTTAGACTCCAAATCCAGGCTAGTTTTTACATTAATACAGTTTTATGATTTTGAAGAACTTCTCGTTTTTGACTGTTGTTATTCAGTTGTTTTTCAATCATGTGAAACTCTTTGTGGTCCCATTTGGGGTTTTCCTGACAAAGATACCAGAGTGGTTTGCC